>NC_090837.1:26168461-26486923 GCF_028021215.1 Eschrichtius robustus
TGGTACATCCATCCAGTAGAATGCTACTCAGCAATTAAAAGGGACCATTGATACATGCATCACTGTGGGAGTTTCAATTATGCCAAGTGAGAGAAGTCATATAAAAAAGAGTACACCCTGTATGATTCCATATATCTAAAACTAGAAAATGCACACTAATCTATAGAGACAGAAAGCAGGTCAATTGTTGCTTGGGGAAGGAGGGGAAAGGGACGGTGGGAGGGAGACATTGCCAAGGGGCACAAGGAGACTTTTGGGTGTGACAGATACGTTTACTTCATGGATTTATACACAAGTCAGAATGCGCCATGTAGCACAATTTCAACTTGTAACACTTGGGATGTCCTCTTAATTGGGTTTTTTTTTTTTTAACGTTTTTTATTTATTTATTTTTTGCTGTACTGCATGGCATGTGGAACTTCCCCGACCAGGGATCAAACCCGAGTCCCTGCAGTGGAAGCACCGAGTCTTAACCACTGGACCACCAGGGAAGTGTACTTAATTGTATTTTAGTTGTATGACAATGAAGAATTGTTTTTTAAATAAGGTATTGTTATCATTATTGTTGTTGTTATTATTATTATTATTTGGCCGCGCCACGCGGCTTGCAGGATCTCAGTTCCTGGACCAGGGATTGAGCCTGGGCCCCAGCAGTGGAAGTGCTGAATCCTAACCATAGACCACCAGGGAACTCCCGGTATTATTTTTAAAAAATAAAATTAAAGTTTACAGCTGGGAAAGGAAATACTGCTTTCCATTGTTGGTTGGCAACTATCTCTAAGAGGAAGAAGTATGTTTTCCTTTCTCTCCAGGACCTAGAGAAAAACCTCTGTGCTGGGTTAATATCAGCCACTGGGATGATCAGTCATCTGAGATTCTGGATTCTCAAAAAGACTGTCTGCAGAGGCTGACCTTTGTGGAGACTCATATCTTAAAGAACTTTATCTGGACTCAAATGTCCTCCCTTCAGGGACAGAACAGAAGTTCCCAAGTGTTGGTCACCGAGGTCCTGCAGAGAACAGGCATCTTTTCTACATCTTTCCTTTTGATGCTCTCAACATCCTAGCAAGACCTGAGGAGGTGAAGGCACCTCACCTGCAGCTGTCCCAGCCAGGCCACCGGAAGTGGGCGTGGATCCCACACCCCAGAGTGGAGCTCAGTCTGACATGTACTTCCAAACCCACTCCTCACCACTCCCTTTCCATCCCAGAAGAGGGCTCCCCTCCCCACCCATTTTGCACATGAGGAAATGGAGGCCAGGGAGGTCCTGCCTGGTCTTGTTCCAGGGCAGTGCAGCTGGAGGTCGCTCTCCACTGCAGGGCACCTGCCAGCAGGGCCACCGTGATGTCTCCTGCCTCGAATGGCCTCTGGCAGGGCTTGGTGGAACTCCCCTGGCAGGAATTTGGGTGAAGCAGGCAGGGGTTAGCATCCCAGACTAAAGCCAGGCCACCCGGCTCACTTCTCGGCATCTCCAGTTCTAGCCCTTTGACCTTGGACAGGTCACTCAACCTCTCCCTGACTCAGCTCACTCACCTCCAAAACGGAGGTGGTAATAGCACTCACCTCCTACAAGTGCAAAGAGAATTAAAGGGGTGTTAAGCCATCGGAACAGCGCTTGGCCCCGAGAGAGGCTACAGAAGCACTCTTAAATAAATAAATGGCTTCAGCCCTGTCTAGTCCCGAGGTTTGGGCTCCTGCCATTCCCACCCAGAGAGCCCTGGGTGGAGGCCCCACTGACACTACAGAGCATCTGCCCTGTGCCCCCCACGCGGCAGGCACTTTCCAATCCTTGTGTCAGCCTCACTCCAGCAGGATAAGGGGAGGCTTCGTGAGCCTCGTTCCCAAGATGAGGGAACAGACCCCGAGGGGACCACACCACCAGCAGGTGACACGGTGGGACCAGGCCAGGTCTGTCTGCCTCCGAGACTGGGCCTAGGAGAGGACCGGCCCAAGCGAGGCCCACCTAGCGCCTCCTTGGTCTGGAACTCGGGCTGGAGCCGGCCTGGAGGGCACACTCTGCCCACCAGGCTGCGTGACTTACTGGGGTGTCCCTGCCTGCAGAGTAGCCTCGCTGGTGGTCGTAAGGACCCCTCAAAGGGGCCCTGGACACCTGCGTGGGAACAAGGGCAGCCTGTCTCTCTCCAGCTGTTTCATGCTCCGGCCCAGCCAGTGCATTGCGTGCATCCATCTGAGAGGCGGGGAGCTTGAGAACAGCTGTCTCCGCCTGGATTCTCCCAGAGCTCGCCTGGCAACACCCGGCCAAGGTCCTCACACCATCCTGGTAAGAATCTCTTTGAGTGGTCATGTTCGTCACATTCAAGGTTTGTGGGCAGATGAGGGCCAGGGATGGGCAGGGAGCGAGGGGCAGGAGGGACACAGACAGCTTGGCGTTTCTCCAGCCGGGAGCTGCAGGACACGGGCTTATCAGCTTGCCCGGCCCTGGGCCAGCTTCCTCATCCTTCTCTCTGTGGCCCCTTCTACCCCCACCCGCTTTGCCTTCCCCTGGGGAGCCTGAGCCCCCTGTCCCAGAGCAGGGGACACAGGGAGATACTTCTGTGGCTCCCAAGCCACTGCGCAGGCTCATGTCTTTAAAGCAAGGAGGCCAGGGAGGGTCCAGGACCCCAGGATGGAGCATTGAGAGCTGGAAGGGATGGTGGACAGAGGAGAGGAGAGACCGGGGGCCGGAGAGGAAGCAGACCTGGGCTGAACCGGGTGCTCCTCATGCCTTTCTGGCTTTCTCCCGATAGGGGTTCCGCCAAAAGCAGTGAGGGCGGCGGGGCCTGACCTCGGGGCTGGCAGGCAGCGCAGGAGAGGAGCTCCTTTTCCTCACTGCCTCTTGTTGGTCCTGGGACCGACGTCACCCTTCTTGGCCATCTCCCTTCTGTCCCAAGAGGCCGTTGTGCATCCGGCTGCCTGGGGACGTGTGTAATCAGTGCTGACTCACAGTCCCCTGTGGGCCCGAGCTATGGGGGAAGGTCAGCTGGTGGGCCCAGGGATGTGGGCCCGGGGGACCCCCACCTTCTCCTTGGCCTGTGGGGCTCTCTCCGCTGCTGGGTCTCTCCTCATGCTGCAGGATCCAGCTACCCTAGTCCTGACCTCCCAGCGCTGCAGGGGAGCCTTGGGCCATGGCTCCCCTGCTGCAGCCTCAGTCCACCCGACACCTCGAAATTCCTTCCTTGTCCCGGCCCAACTCCTAGTGGGGCTGAACTCCAGCTCCCCACACTGGGCTGGGAGGTGACTGTGGTGTCTGGTCTGGAGCCTGCCCTTGTGCTGCTTGGGGAAGATAGGAGATGGCTCCCTGCTGGGGCAGCTCCAGTACTGCTCTCCCCCGGGGCCCCCCACCGCTGTGGGCCGTGCCCACCTCACCCCTGCATGCTCCCTTGGGGTCCCGCATGGGGGGAGGACTCTGCATGTGGGCCCCCAGTGCCTGGAGGGAACACAGAGCTCTTTGTCTCTGGCCTGATGTCTCTCCTCCCCTACCCCATGGAGTTGCCCACTCGCCAAGTACAGGAGGCCTAGGGGGTGGGTACCAGGGCTGGTGGGCAGTACTGTGCCCTGTGGGAAATGATCCTTGCCCCCTGTCTGCACAGTCTCGTGCCCAGCCCAGGGGGCCCTGGTGGGGAGGTCAGCAGCCTGCGCTCCTCTCTGGGCTCCCAAACTGCTCCTCCCCTGCTCCTTCCTCAAAGTGCCCAAGCACTGCCCAGACGTGAGTGCCAGGTCTCTGGAGGCCTCCTCTAACTCCCCGACCACAGACGGACCCTCCCCCCTTCTTTGGTTTCCATGGGAACCCTGCCCAGGGAGCACCCAGGGGAGATCAGTGTGAGCTTGGTCCCTCCCTTTTGGGCAGGCAAGGCCCCTGAGTCCCAGCCACCCCTTCTCCCAAACTCAGCCGCAGGGCTGGTGCTCAGTGGCCCTGAGGCCCACAATGCAGAAAGGCTGAGGTGGAGGTGGCATCAGCCTTTATTGTGGGGTCTGCACAGTAGGTTCCTGCTGAGGGAAGGCTGAGACTCCAGCCTGGACCGACCATCCAGTCTCCAATGAGCCCATCCTCCTCTGTGCACTGGATCTGGGTCCTGGGGGGTAACTCCACCTCCATCACCCCCTCCCACGTGCTCGAGTGCTTTGCCAGTCAGGAAGGAGCCAGGGCGGGCGGCGGGTCACCTGGTGCAGCAGGCCTGGGGCTCGGGCCCTGGCCCAGCAGCTGCAGAGCCCCAGGTGGAGGCAAGGGCCGTGGCCCCGGCCACGCCACCCTCAGGCTCTGGGTCCAGGCTCTCGTAGATGGTGGGCAGCGAGGTGCGCTGGCTTAGCCGCCGGCGCAGGCCAACCAGCAGGGGCTGGGGCAGGGAGGCCACATCCACGTTGTTGCCCAGGTCCACCCAGGCCAGCACCGGGAACTTGGTGGTGTCCTTGATGGCCTCAGTGAGCTCACGGGCAGCAGCCCGCGTCAGCCGGTTGCCGTTGAGCAGAAGCTGGGTGAGGCGGGGCAGCGTCCAGAGGCTGGGCAGCAGCTGGTGCAGCAGCTCATCACTCAGCCCCGTGAAGCTCAGGTCCAGCACTGCCAGCCTGGCGCCCTGGCTGCCCAGGTAGTGCATGATATGCTGCACGTCCTGTACTGACAGTGGTATCCCCGATAGGTTCACGGTCTCCCCCGCTGGCAGAGTCTTCTGGAGGTTGCTCTTGAGGCTGCGGGAGGGTCGAGGGTGGGGAGGGACTGAGCAAGGTCCCCACCTGCCTCAGACAGTGACCCCTCCGTCAGGGCAGCGCAGGGCAGCAAGGCCCAGGCCCTACAGATGGCCACTTTCTAGATGAGTGGCCACGGGCAATACTCTGAATCGCTCTGAGCCTTAGTCCCCTTTGGTTAAGAGGCGACCTGCCTGTGAGGATTAGATGCACTTGCATTAAGGCTCCATGAGCTGTTACAAAAACCCTCTGTGTGCTTGCATCACCACACCTGTTACATCTGTTGTCTCTTATTTTTATGCCAACTCAGTGGGGTGGGAATGATTATCCTATTCTGCAGAGGAGCAAACGGGTGCTTGGAGGGGTGACGTGACCCTTCCACGGTCACACACCACTAAGGGGGAGCCAGGTCTCCAAATCGGGGTGTTCTGACCCCTGAGCCCATGCTTTTTTTTCACGTGCCTCCTCTAAGGTTGACCCTTTTGGAATAAGGATAGATGTGGGAACAGGCCCAGGGTAAGCAAGAGGGCCATGTTGGGGGATGTGGGTGGGATCTGCCCTAGGGGAGGGCTCCCTGTGTCCTAAGCTGGAAGGGAGGTTTAGAGACTGAGGAGGGTCCCCCACTACCCCCAGAACCCCCTCTAGTTCTCTCCTGTCATTTGAACATGGGCCTGCCTGGGGGCTGACAGAGGTGGGAACACCTCCAGGGCCCTCACCTGCCAAGGCAGGGAACAACCCCATGGGCTCCAGGCTCAGCATGGGCCACCAGGCCTGAGGGAGGGGGCAGGAGGTTGGGGGGCAAGCAGGGGAGAGCACCAGGGCCCAGGTGCCAGTGGCCTGTTCCCAGGCTGAGTTTGTGGCCACGAGGTTGTGATGGAGTGACTAAGGGGGACCCCGTTGCAGAGTGAGCTGCTGGGCTGGCCGTGGTAGGCCTCAGCTTCAGGCAGCCTGGCAAAGAGTCCCCAGAGGGCTTCAGGAAGCAGGGCAGTGTGGCCTTGGGCAAGACACTCTGCCTCCCCTGGCCTCAGTTTCCTTCCCTGGAAAATGGGAATCATGACCCAGACTCCACCTCCCTCCCAGCCTGTCCTAGGAACTGCTGACTCCAGCTGAGGCCCCCAGGGGGGCCAGGCCCTGTGACAGGCGGGGCGTTGAGGGACAGGCAGATGGCAGGAGGCAGTCACACGGAGAGGAGCTGGCCTTGGGGAGCATCCGCCTCCATTGCCACCGGCCAGTGACGGGCTGTGATGCAGCCAAGGGTGAGGGCCTGCAGGGTGGGATTTCAGGCCCCAGCTCTTGTTGACAGAGGCCTGGGAAGGGACCCCCAGGGGCCAGGCGGCTGGGCTGTGTCTGGGCTCCCTTACCAGCTCTGGGTCTTCCTTCGGGGCAGGCTGGACCCCTGCTGCCACTTGGAGTGAGGGGTGAGGTGGTAGATGAGCTGCCGGCAGGTCTTGTCCGAGGACTTCCAGAGCTCATAGTCCTGCGGGGGCAGCGCTGTCAGGGGAGGCAGAGCCCTGTGCGCCCCCAGGCCTTGGGGACCCAAGTGTGTGCATGCGCACAGCCATTCATCACGGATCACTGAGCCGCCCACTGGCTTTCCCCCTCCACCCCCGCCCCCGTGGCCTGGCACAGAGCCAGGGGAGGCTGCCCACTGGGAGCTGGACAGGCTGGTCCGAGGCCCGTGGTGCCCGGCGGGAGGAAGCCTAGACAATGGGCCCTTGTTCCCTGTCCTCAGGCCCTGGGCCAGAGTCTCGGGCTATCAGCCGCTGGCTCCCTGTCTACCCTCGGTGCCTCCCTGGGACTCACCACAGGGGGAGGCAGGACCAGGCCTCTCCAGGGAGCCCTGCTCCACTGACGCCACCCCCAGGGAATAGGAACAAGCCAGGTCAGCACGCTCTTCTTCCTCTCACTCTCCAAGCGAGACCGCACCCGTGGGGCCTGGGTCTGGGCTGCCAGCGGGGAGGGTTACCATTTTCCAGCACCACCACCTGGCTCTCTCTGGCTCCCAAGTGGGCCCTTGCAGAGGCCCAGCTCGGGCAGGATGCGGGGTGGACTGCTTTCCACAAGCTGGCACTAAGCACGCTCCACCACCCAGCACATTCTTTTATCCAGTCCCTCTGTTAACAGCGGGCACACACAGTGGCAGCAAGCCCCAGGGGTCACCGCGATGGCTCTAGGCTAGCCTCAGAGACCCCTCAGTGATAAGTGCACCTGGACGTGGCAGTTCAGAGCTGGCAGGGGCCCAGACTGGGCATTCCTGTTTCACACGGGGGCTCACTGTGACAAAGGGCCGGGGGCTGGGGGCCGGCCACAGGCTGTGTCAGGAGTGCGGCACCTTCCATGCTTATGGCAGGACGTCCGCAGGTGCCAACATAGCAGGTGGGGACAGGTGTTCTGGGCAGACGCGGTGGCAGGAGGGGAGTCGATGCTGCAGGTGGCAGGTGCCAGCTCAACACGAGGAGGGATTTTCTTGTGGCTTGAGTTGCTGTGGGACGCAGTGGGAACATGTGGACAGGGGTTCCAGCCAAGGGCGCTCTCTTCTGGCTCTGGGACTCAGGGGCTGGGAGCCTGGTTACATCAATGGATTTGTCAGAATGTCCTGTGTCCCAAAGGGTCCCCATACGACTACCTGCCTGGGTCCCAGGGCCTGGCGCACAGTGCTGAAATTCAGGAAACGGGTCTAGGGAATTCCCTGGCGGTCCAGTGGTTAGGGCTCCGTGCTTCCACTGCAGGGGGCACAGGTTTAATCCCTGGTCAGGGAACTAAAATACTGGATGCTGTGCTGCAGGGCCAAAAAAAAAAAAAAAAAGAGGAAACGGGTCTACCCAACAGATGACTTTCCAGGGCTGGGAAAGCAGAGTTCCCATGTGCTCCAGCTGCTGGCCAGCCTCATACACTGAAAATGGCATCAGGTCCCAGAGAGGGACAGTGACCCGCCTAAGGCCACGCAGCAGACCAGGTGAGGGCCCAGATCCTAGCTCCCAGCTCTGGGCTCTTCTGGCCTGTCAACCACACTACCCAGCCTGGGGCCCGTGCCTCACCGACTTGGGGCACTGTAGGTCCCGGGCCAGGTTCACAAGCAGGTCGTGGGAGATGGGGTCCACCAGATTGAGGAAGGCCACATTACTGTAGAGGATGTCTGTGAGGAGGGTCCCCTCGAGGCCCAGGTCCTGCAGGTAGTGAGAGTGGAGTGAGCCAGGGGTCGAGGCCTCCCTCCCCTAGCCCCCAACCCAGCCAGCCAGAGGCTCTCACATCCGTTCCCCTCTCTCCATTTCCCCCCTGAGGCTTGCTGGAGCCCTCCCCACAGTGGCGATGGGCCAACTGTCCGGGGCAGGTGGACCCTTTGGATGAGCAGAGGGTCGGTGCATCGGGGGCCTCAGGGAGGCGGTAAGTGGGTCTGGGAACCCTTAGACTGGTTCCCTGGAGGTGAAACGTTCTGCTGAGGCCCCCTGGCTCCTCTGGGATTGGGCTTGTCTGGGGGATTCTCTGGGGCTCCTTGATGATCCCCAAATGCCCCTGCCCTCCTCATTCCCTTTGGGCCCCCTGCCTCTATCCACCTATCCCCGAGCACTCCTGAGCTGCGGCTGCCACCTCTTTGCTGACGGGTCCAGACTGTTCCTGTCAGGGTGGAACTCTCTCTCTCTCAGCTCATACGACACAAAGGCAACTCAGACTGGGTGTGTCTCGCCTCCTGTGCCTCCGCTCAGTAAAGGGTGCCACCATCCCATCTTCCCAGGCACTTGGGCCAGAGCCCAGGAATCACCCCGCACTCTTCCCTCATCCCTTTGCTGCCCAGCTCTCCCCACCCCAACCCACTGCTCAAGGAGCTTCAGGCCTCATCCCCTCACAGCCTCCTCCCGGGGCTCCCGGCCTCCTGATACCCTTCCCGTCCACCCTAATGCTGCCAGAGCCAGCTCTATGAAACACACACTTGACCCCTTAACCCCTTCAGTGGAAACCAAATGCTCTCAAGGTTGTGTGATGGCAGAGACTCGCACACAGCCTGCAGTCTCAGAACTCCCCGTGGCCTGGCCTTCACACCCTCTCTTGCCCACCAGCCTTCCTGTCCAGCCTCCAAGCCTCCCACCCCTCACACAGATCCCACCATCAGGTCCCTGGCCTGCTCTGGCCTTCCTGCCTTCACCCCTTGGCCTCTTCCTCCTGTTATTCCCATAGGCCTGGTGTGGTGTCCTTTAGGGGGTCTGTTTAGAGGATATGCCGACAAGCTGATGGGACAGGCACAGCCAGGAGGGGCCTCGAGACCCCATGTGGGCCCTCCCCAAGCCAGGGAGTAACATGTTCTGTGTATAAGCCCAGGGCACAGTAGGCCAGGCCAGGCCAGAATGACCAAGGTCCATAACTGCAGAGTCCCTGAAGGTTATGGGGCAGGACAGGCCCCTCACTGGGCCTCAAATTCCAACCTTTGGGACACCAGTGGGCAACCTAGCTCGTTCCCCAGCTAAAATTTCCAGCTGGTGCCTTGGGCTTCAGACGCCATGCTGGACAGAGATAGTGCCTCTGAATAGTCTCTGGCTGATTTGTGCTGCTCTGTTATTTGCATTTTAAACACGGCTCAAGTTGGAGATGACAGCTAGGGAGGATCCAGTAGAAGGGAAGGATGGCTGGTGAGCCTGGGCTGACCCAGTCAGGGTCCCAGACTGCAGCCTGCCTTCTGCTGATGTGGACAGCTCCTCTTAAAGGGCCAGCCCCACCTTTCCAGCCTGCTGAGCCCAGAGAAATGAAACCCAGTGCAGCAGGAGGAGCAGAGCTGGGAGACTGGAGGGTGAGCTCTGGCCTTGGCTGGCCCCCAATTTGCTCTGTGGCCCTAGGCTCACTGCTTTTCTCCAAGCCTCAGTTTCCCAATCATCCACCTGCAGGTCAAAGACCACCGGCACAGCTGATTTCGGCTTACATGATGGGGCAGATTGTGGTGGCAGCTGCTGCAGGGTATAGGGGTGTGGGCAGAGAGAGGAGTGGCTTGCTCAGTGGTGATGCTGGGATCAGAACTCATGTCTCTTAAGGCAACCCAGGGCTAGGGATATGGGACTCAGGTACCTGGTGTATGTGGAACCAGAGCCCCCGCCTGTCGTGATGTGATGTTGTGATGTACAGATGCCAGGTGTGTGTACTCAATGGGCGAGAGCTGCCTGCTAGAAGGATGGGCATTGTGTGCTGTGGCTTTGTCTGAGCTGACGTGGAGAGGTTGCACCCGCTGACCAGCTGGGCTGTCCCTTCCCCAGGTCCTTGCTCCGGGGTCCAGTGCAGCACCTCCCTTCATCCTGGAGGGGGGAACCATCCTCTTCCCATTGTCCCTCAATACAAGATGATTCACCCCCACTTGCCCTCTTCCCAGCCGCCCTCCTTTCTTGGCAGGGCCTGAATGTGGACTCATAGCTCCAGGCTTGGGAGCACCCTCAACACCCACAACTGACCTCAAACCCCAGAGACGCATACAGTCATGGGACCCCCTACACACTCACAGTCCCCCCGACCCCACAACTCTAGCTGACTGCTTTCCCTCCCTCGCCCTCCGGCCCAGACAAGACCCCCACCCCCTGAAGCCAGTCGTCCCCTCCCCTCGGAACCCGCCCGGCCCGCGCGCCCGAGGCCAGCTCCGCATCTCCTCCCGGCCCCTCTGTCTCCAGCCCCGGCCGGCCGGCCGGCTGCTTGGCTGCTTCTCTCACCTGGCGCAGGAGGCGCAGCAGCTGCTGGGCGCGCTCTGGCCGCCGCTCGCGGAGCGTGGACTGGATCTCGCGGAGCCAGCGCACCCGGCGCTCATAGGGCGCCGGCCCGCACCCCGCCGCCGCCCCAGCCTCCGAGCCCGCTTCGGGCCCGGCCCGCCGGCCCAGCCGCGCCCCCATGGTCGCCGCGCGGCGGGCGCCGAGCTGGCTGGAGGCAGGGCCGCTTGCGCCCCGCCCCTGGCCCCGCCCGGGATGCTCCGGGCGGGGAGCGCGGGATCCGAGGTTGCGCGCCCCGGCCGGGCCGAAGCGGAGGAAGGGGGGGGGGTTCCTGCTGGGGGCCCCGGGGCTCCCACACTCGGTTTGGGGGTGTCGCTGGAGGAGGCCCTCGCCCGCGCTAGACCTGGCTCGAGCCCTGTAGCCAGGAACTGGAGCCGCCGGGACGAGGTGGCGCTCGGCGCCTTTAAAGGCTCCGCGCCCCCGTGCTGATTGTGGAACAGTCGCTTTGGCGGGGCAAAGAGCACTGGACTTGGAGTCAGGGCGGGGTGGGTGGGGGTTCCGCTGCCGTTTGCCAGCTTTAGACAGTGCCAGCGCCTGCTTTCAGAATCTCGCCCGCCCCAACCGCAGCGAGCAGTTGTAGCATCTGACCTGTCCACCCTGCGTGGACACTTCTGAGTTGACAAATGTTTATCACCCCTCCTTGCTTGGTTGGGGGCAGACTTGGGCAGGCCGGCCTCCTCTGCCAGCCACCTGGGAGATAAATGGGATGGGGGATGCTGGTTAACTATCTCAGCCTGGCTGTGGGCAGGCTGGCAGCAGGCCAGCCACACCTGCCCCTGCTTCAGTCTTCCCCGTGACAGAAGTGGGGAAAGTGTATGGGGTGGGGGCTGGCTACTCCAGGGACCAGGTTTGAGCCAGGAACCCACTAGCTGGAGGGGTCTTTGTTGGAGGCTTGCTGCCCCCCACCCAGCTCTGGGCCCCTCACATTCCCAGGGTAGGGGGCTCCAGACCCTGACCTCCACAGCAAGGAGGGTGTGTCCGGCCTGGGAGGACAGTGTAGCTGGGCACGGGTGCAGGGGGTTGATCATGGACAGCGATAGGGGGAGGGGAGGCTGTCCGAGGGCCTGTGGTAAGTGAGGGCAGAGTTAGGCTCCTTCTTCTGAGTTAAGAATTGCCCCCCCAGGACTGTGTCCAAGACAGAGTGCTGGGCTCTGTGGTGCCCTGGGGCTGAGCCCCTGAGACAAGGCAGAGGGCCTGACCACCCACTGAACCCCAGCCCTTGTCATTGCCTGCTTGGGCGCCCCCATTGGGCCTGTTCCTGGGGCCTTCCTATCCTGGACCCCCTTCTTTCCTTCCATCTGCGACTGGACCCAGACACCTCCCTTCCCTGCTATGTAGCCAGCTTTGTCCTGGGGCCACCTTGGCACCACAGGTTTCCTCCCGGGCAAACCTGCATGACTGCCCAGCCTGCCTTCCTCCAGGGCCAAGGTGCTGTCGCTAAACTGAGCCAGAGACTTCAGCAGCAGCCCCGTTGCCCCAGGGGCCTCGCAGACCCCTACCCAGAGCTGGCAGGCTGGTAAGACCTCCCCCACCCCAATCTCAGGGCTGGAGCCAGAGCTGGGATGATTCCCAGATCGTGACCATATCCTTCCAGAGGCTGAGCCAGGTCTGGACATTGTCCCCTCAAAAGCGAGAAGGCCGAGGTTGGGGGGGCGGGGGCGGAGGGAGGCAAAGGAGGGCTGAGCCTGGATGTCATGAAGGGGGGGCGGGGGCGGAGGGAGGCAAAGGAGGGCTGAGCCTGGATGTCATGAAGGGGGGGCATCAGGCAGCGGCAGAGGGGGTATGCCCAGAGCTTGGAGTCCCATGGAAAGTGGAGAACTGCTCCCCAGCCCCACCCCTCACCCCCTGCCCCACCCTCTGTGTCCTTGGCTGAGAGATTCCTGGAGAACATTTTCCAGGAAAGGAGGGAGGGGTGGCATCTGGGCCCAAATCCCTGCATGGGCCTCCCTCAGCCTCCTGCGGGGGGTTGGCGAGGTTAACTCTTTCTGGCCTAACCTGATTGGGACAGGGGACCCCAGAGACAGAGCTGTGCCCTCGGGAGTGAGAGCATTGTCCCCCCACTGGCCGGCCTCCATGTATGCTTAACTAAAGCCTGCTGGCCCCTCTCCCTGGAGTTGCCCTGGGCAGCTGAGCTGTGTTTGGGGAGACTCTGTAGGTGGGGGGGCTATGGTGTTGCCCTCTCAGCCCCCAGGGCTGATGTGGAGGTTCAGGGGTTCTCGAGGCAGCCTTACCACCCCTGAGAGCCAGCGAGGTGGGAGGTTGGGGAGCCAGAGAGTCAGGTGGACGGACCCCAGGCCCTGCTGGGGGCATCTTGGGCCCCAAGTGGGAACTTCCAGGAGACAAGTAGCACCGACAGCTGGTGGCGCAGGTGGAATGACAGGGAAGCAGGGTCCTGATGACCCAGCAGGTGGGGTGGAGGGCTGTGGCTGGTGCTGCAGCTGGACCTGTCCCACCTTCGGGCGTCTTCTCTACCCACCCAGTGGGATATTTCAAGCCCAGGAGGAGGAAGGGCAGCCCAGGGCTGATGGTACCTCAGCAAGGAGCCAGGTGCCACTGAGCCTCCTGGCAGCCACTGCAGAGACGGATGCAGGATGGATTCGGAACTCACTAGGAGGAAGAAAGCAGACAGACAGTCTATGGAGACAGTTTCCCCTGGATCTGGCTCTGAGGAATAGGTTGTGAGCTTCCTGCAGGGCTAGGAGTCACCACGGGGGTCATAGGTGTAGGCTCAGGCCCCAGCTCCTAATCCCCTGGACCTGCCCTCTTTTGGGGTATATAAACATGGGCAAGGTAGTTAGTGGTATTAGTTTTCTGTGGCTGTCATAACAAATTACCACAAACTTGGTAATGGCTTAAAATGACAGAAATGTATTCTCTCCCAGTTCTGGAGGCCAGAAGTCTGAAATCAAGGTGTTGGCGGGGCTGTGCTCTCTGAAGGTGCTAGGGAATCATCTTTCTCTGCCCGTTGCCAGCTTCTGGCGATGGCCAGCAGTCCTCGGCCTTCCTTGGCTTGTAGCTGCTTCACTGCAATCTCTGCCTCCATGGCCACAAGTCCTCCTTCACTGTGTCTGTGTGTCTCCCTTCTTACAGGGAGCCTATCTTATTGAATTTAGAGCCTACCTTAACCCAGGATGATCTCATCTTAACTAATGACTTCTACAAAGACTCTGTTTCCAAATAGGGTCCCATTCAGAGCTCCCAGATGGATGTAGATTTTGGGGAAAACTATTCAGCCCACTACAGTAGCTTCTGCAAAACTGTTTCCTCCTCTGTAAAATGGGGAAAATAGAATGCCCATCTGGCAAAGGTGTAGGATTAGACGCAGCAAGGAAAGCGTCCAGCACACATGCACGTGGCATGTGTAGGCTCTAATCAATCTTCCGTGGCTTCATGCCGAATCCACCCAGCCACCTGACAGCCATTATACTTACATTTACTGATGATCACTGGGCCCTGTGGATACTTCAGAGACAAACATGCAGGAGGTTAAAGGAACAGCGGAGGTGGGGAGCTGTGATGGGGGTCCCAGACACTGCGGGAGCCCAGGAAGACATCAGACCAGGAGACAGAGGAGGGCTTCAATGAGGAGGCGGTGGCGTTGAGGTTGGGGCCTGATGGAAAGGTCCCAGCAGTAGGGCAGTGGGTGAATCGCACAGAGAAAGGGGCAGGCCCCAGCTGACAGGAATTTATCTGGAGGGCCACGTGAACCTTTGAAGGGTTTTTCAGTGGGGGAGGGATGTGCTCAGAGCACTGGGGATGCAGTAGTAGAGCGGCTGGGGACCCTGCGAAGTTGCCAGGTGAGAGGGGGCGGTGCGGGGGGCTGGGGGTCAGGTGTGGTGAGTGGGAGGGGGTGTAGAGGTAGGGGCTGCTGGACAGGGCTGGTGAGGATGCGTGGGCTGCTGTCCAGGGCTAGGCCCTGGCTAACGTGGCCGGTGGAGGTCTGGGAGGGTAGCTGCCTAGCTCAGGTTCCGGCTTGTTGGTTAACCCAAGGCGTCTGAAACATCAGCCAACAGGATGTTTCAGTGAAGGGGGCCAAAGAGATGCTGAAAAAGGGGGGTGGGGGCAGGGCTTCTACAAGCCCAGGCAGGCTGAGCAGGGTGTGCATGGAGAGTGTGGGGCAGTTTTGGCATTAGCGGAACTGCACATCCACTTAGCCCTGTGCAGGGTCACGGGGTGGGGGATGGCAGCCGTGGACAGGTGGGCTTGGGCGTTGCACCCATCCCCCCACCTGGAGATAGGAGTATGTCAGCTCTCCGGGAGACCAAGCCACGTGCTGGGCTGGGGGCTGGGGTGTGGACGAGGCAGCCTTCTTCCCCCACCCCCTGAAGCTCCCAGACACCGCAGATAATTATGAGGTGATGTGATAAATGCTACCTGTGCAGGGAGCCATAGGCAGGGAGGATGGGGCAGCCAGGAGGGGGCCACTTATGACCTCTGAGCTCTGAGCTGCTCATCCAGGAGGGAGAGGCAGCTGCAGGCCCAGGTGCTGGACCATGGAGGTCATGGTGCTCACAGCAGCCTGTGCATGGCCGTCTCAGTGCATCTGCCCAACAACTATTTTAATAATCCCTGCTCTCCAGATAGAAAACTGAAGGCAGGAAGAGGATACCCTGGGCCATCGGGGCTGGGATTGAACTTGAACCTAGGGACTGTAGAGCCCATGCCCTTGGTTGCGCTGCCTATGAGTTTGGGAATTAGGCTTGGTCCAGCAGGTGCCAGACTGGCTCTGCTGCCGGAAGTTCCCAGGTGTTAACAAGCTGCTAGCCCTGGAGGCCCATGTACTTGCCCGAGCTCCAGCCTCTGTCCTCACATCAAAGGTGGGTGCTGAGAAGGTGAACCGCTCCAAGGGCGCCGGGGAGTGTCTGGGGCACAGGGGGCTCTCTGCCTATGCCTTCAATTGGCCAGAGCTCACTTCCCACCACCACTGGGCCTCACCAGCCCCTTCACCAAGCCCGAGTTCTCCTTCCATCCCTTCAGTGTGGTCTGTGTGGCTCTGAGAGGTGGTGGCCAAATAGCCATAGGGTGTGGGGAGCCCTGCTCTGTGGCCTCTGACAGTGGGTAGGGTGTTAGGCCAGGTCCCCCTGAAGCAGGTGCAGAAGGCATTCCAAGAAGGGAAATTGGGGCTTGACATTGGGAAGAACCTGCCAAACAACCAGTCTCACTGTCCTTAGAGGTAGTGAGTTCCCTGTCAGGGCAGGTGTGCAAGCCGACCTTTCTGGGGTGATGGAGATAGGAGCTCAGAGGCCAAACATTTGAGATTCTGTGGTCCTCAAGTTGATGAAGATGAACTTTTGTTCAGCCAACTGACCAGATATCTCCTTGGTGCAGATACCAGGGGACACAAAATGTCTTGGATGATATTAGGTTTCCTGACTCCCGGTGGGCCCTGAGATCCTGGCCCAGCAGTTCTGGAGGATGGGTTAGGTGCTGCTTGCGTCTGGACCTGCCTGCCTGGCTCACTCACTGTGAGGCTCCCAACTGCATTTTGGGATGTTGTGTCTTTTTCTCTGGCCGAGTCGCGTGGCTTGTGGGATCCCAGTTCCCCACCAGGTATTGAACCCAGGCCCCGGCAGTGAAAGCCCAGAATCCTAACCACTAGGCCACCAGGGAACGCCCAGGATGTTGTGTCTCTACCAGCCAGATGTGGCCCACCTGGGGCACAGGCTCACCTGGCACTTCCGGGAGCTCAGACACTGGCACTTCCGGGGGCTCAAACACAGCCCCTCCCAGGACCTGACAGCAGGGTGGGGCACCACTGGCAGGAAGTGGTTTGCAGGTCCTTCCCCATTTCCTGGGTTGCTGTCCTGCCGAGTAGCTTTGGGTAAGTCCTTTTTCCGCTTAGGCTGAGGTTTCCTGTGCCAGGAGCACCCTGCTTGCCCCACCAGTGCTTTGTTTTTCCAGGCGTAGAAGTGGGGCAGACCTGAGCCTGTTAGAGCAGGAAAGTGGCCTCCAAGGCCTCTGTGGGCCCATTTCTCAGACGGGGGGATGGGCCAGGTGCCTGCCTCCCTGCCCACTGGTCCAGGGCCTGAGCCTCCTGTCTGGCCAAGGCCCCCACACTCTCTAGGTCGCTGGTGCCAGCACCGCAGGGGTGATTAGCTGATGAAAGGCTTCGGGATGGTGGGGTGGGGCCCCCAGGCTGCCTTGGCAGCTCCCCTGGCTGGAGGCCAGCCTGACCCAGGGGAGATCCTCCAGGAGCAGGGACACAGAGACCCAAGCTCAGGCAGCCCCCAGCCAGCGCCCCGTCAACACTCCCTTCTTCCCACGGCCCCTGCCCTCTGCCTGACTCCCGGAATGGCTGAGGAGCTAATGGTCACCCACCAGGGTCTTAATGGGTGAGCTGGGGTTAATGGGTTACCCAGCCCGGTGGCACATTCACCAGCCTCCCCAGGCTCTCAAAGTCCAGATGCACTGGCCTGGCCTTCAGGGTCTGAGCTCAGCCACTTCCTTTTCCAGCTTTGATGCCTCAGGGCTCGGGAAGGGTCAGGGCGGTCAAGAGTCTCCCTTGTACCCTCACTGCTGCGGAGATGCCCCAGGCTCAAATTGTTCCCTCTGCCTGGCTGGCCTCCACAGACCAATCCCAGTGCTGTCTGGATCCCCCCCCATAGTTTCTGCCCCTCCCTGGGGGTCCTGGGCTCCTCTTCCTCCTTGGTTGACTATACTATCCCATCTTCAGTCTGGCTGGGGGCTCCTTGAGAGAAGAATCTGAATGGGCCAGGATCAGATGGGAGAGTGAGTGAATGAATGAATGATGGATGAATACATGTAAGCAGCAGGCTGTGTGTGGACCTCAGAAGAATGGGCAGGCTTGGGCCTCCCAGTCCTGTGGGGGCACCCACCCCATCCTGTTGGGCTGGAGCAGGTGGGGGGGACGTGAGCAGATGGCTCCATCCTCCATCAGCCTGCCTCCTCAACCCCAGAAAGCTGAGGGATGAGGAAAGGCTCCCCGGGTCATGTGACTCCTTTCTGTCCTGGTGACGGTGACCAGGGTCCTTGGAGTGACAGCCTGTGGACATCTGCAGCCCCGGGGGTGGGGGAGAGGGCATCCCCTGACCAAGAACTCTAGAGAAAACGTCAGGCTTCTCAGACCTGGCGGGGCCTGTGATGCTCACACACCCACCCCTGTTGATGGAGGCATCTGGCTGCGCCCCAGCACTGTGGGACCCCTCTTTGGATATTGTACGTGGCCAGGAGTTCTCCTCCTCCCAGAGGACCCTTGGCCTAACTGGCCTCTGCCTGAAACCCAGCCTCATGTAGCCCTACCGAGGCCCTCAAAGCTCAGGTCTCTTATTCAGGGTTTGGGACCCCACTGGGCTTGAAGAGGCTACCCGCTGTCCCAGGTCACACAGCCCCAGGGATAGGACCAGGAACCAGTCCTCTTCCCACCTGGAAAGGTTCCTGTGCCTTTAAAGCCTCCCCCCACTCAGGCCAGCAGGGGGAGGGAGGGGAGGAGCTGGGCACTGGGGACTCTGCTCTGTGCTGGAGTACAGAAGGAGGACCAGCCTTGCAGCCAGGTGAGCTGGGGCAGGATGGGCGTCTGGCTGTACCCCAGTGCTATGTGACCCCGAAGCTCAGCTCACCATCTCTGAGCTGCTGGACATCGTAGGAGTGGGGAGCTCAGGCTTGGGGCCTCTCGGGGGCATCTGGAGGAGTGGGTTCCAGCCCCAGCTCTGTTATGTCCTGGCTGTGCTCTGGAGGAGTCCCCCATCCTCTCTGGGCCTCAGTTTATACACCTGCGTCATGGGAGTGAGCTGCCCTTCAGGGTGATGGGGGTGGGGCTTGTGCGGACGGATCCTGCAGAGGGGTCGCACGGATGGGCAGAGCCTTAGGCCCTTGGTCTGACTGGGTCTGGGCTGGGAGCGTCTGTTTCTTTTCCAGTAAGTGGGTTTGAGGTTGCCTGACAAGGCTTTCTGGCTGACTCTGCTACAGTTGTGGGGTGGGTGGAGGAGTGCGGGGAAGTGGGCTTCTTGGATTGAGAGGGAGGAGGGCAGTGTGGAGAAACTGAGGCCCAGAAGGATGGGGCAGCCTGGGGTGGTGGTGGGGTCACTGAGGTGGCAGGTCTGGAGTGGTGATGGGGGCTGAGGCGCTGTGTCCTCGGGCCACATCTGCTCCTCTCGGGCTCTGGTTTGCTCTCATGGTGGGGGTGGGGCATGGCCGGTACAAGTACAAGGGGTGATTGCACAACTCCAGGGGGCGCCCGCCCCCTTGTGGTTATTGCAGGCATGTATAGCTATTTTGACAGGTTTCTGGCAGGTAGTGGTTATCAGGTCTTGGGGAAGGAGCCTTTTTCTAATTCTCAACCCTATTGCACCAGGGTGGGCAGCAAGGGAGACAGATCCCAAATCCGGTCTGGGTCATGGTAAGCTTCCTGCCCAGAGCTGTGTTCTCATACCTAGGGGACATCACTCCTCACTGTGGGCATTGGTGATAAGGAAGGTGAAGTGGTGCCTACCTGTCCATCCATGTGCCTCCAGGGCCGAGTCGCTTCTACCTAAGCCTCGGCTTCCGGCCTGTGAATGGGTTTGGGGCTGTGCCCAGTTTCGCCCCTGTGACTCTGGGGTTGGAGGATTAACAGAGAAACCCCACGCTGTCTGCTCTGTCTCACTCTTCTTCATGCTGTCTTCTCTGCTGCGTCCTGGAACATGCTCGCTCAGCCTAGATTCAGCATGGGTGTGTGTATGTGTGTGTATTGGGAGGGGGTGGTGCTGATGGCAGGGTCAGTAACTCTGGCTGGGTGAGGCTTGCATATTCCTGGGGGCAGAGAACTCACCACCTTTTGTGCCTAGGACAGGAGCCGTGGGGTCTGGAGGAGACCTCCAGCCCAGACCCACTGCCCCCAGGTCCCCTCTCTGCATGTGGGTGTGGTGGGCTGACTGGGACAGAATGTGACACACTTGATATGTGAGAAAGGGCTTTCTTTGTTCTGTACGTCATGCCTCAGTTGACGTGGCCTTTGAGACACCTTCGCTTTTGTCTCCCCTCCGTAGAACCTGCAGCTGCTGCTGGGCTTCCTCCAACTTGCCTCAGCCCAGGGTTTTCCTGTTGAGGTCACCTGTGGGGTCTGGGTCATCCTCTGCCCACTCAGACCTTCTTCTTACCTTCCTGCCACTTCTGCCATGTCTCATGCCATCCCAGGCAGGGAGAAAACCATTGAGCAGCCTCAGGCAGGCTAGAGACAGAGCCCTGTGGCTCTCCACTGTAGACCCCTCCCAGCCGACTGAGCTGCAATGCAGCCATTCAGGCAGGACCAAATACCCTGATGTTCCTGGCTGATGTCCAGTCCTCAGGGACATGTCTTGGGCCTTGGTCCCTGGATCCTGCCTTGTCCATCTTCTTAGTTACCCTGGTCTGCAGGGGAGGGGATGGTGTCTAGGGAAAGAGCTGTCATGGCGCCCCCATCCCAGGGTCATGCTGGTTGAGGATTTCATGGTAGTGCGTTGGGTGGGTTCCATGCCAAGCCCGCCCAAGGGCAGTTGAGTGACAGGACCAGGCCTTCTGGCTGTGTGACCCAGAGCAGGCAGCAATGTCTGGTCAGCCTCCACGTCTCCTTCTACCTATCAAATGGTGCAGCCTTGCGGGGTTATTGAGGATTAGATGTCACAGATGGGGGCTGTGGGGGCTCCTGGGCAGCTTCGGCACAGCGAGCTGGGGAGCGGGGGAGGGAGGCATGACTCAGGATGTGGCTGATGCTTCTCCTTGGCTGACGAGGGCCAAAGGGGGATGGGGCAGTGTCCAAGTTCCCTGGGGCGGGTCTGCAGCTGCTCCTGACTCTGGACTCCTTGGTGGGCTGGTCAGGGACATGCAGCAACTTGGGGCAGGTATGGGGTAGCCAGGTGTGCACTGGTGGGCTGTGTGACCTTGGACCCCACTCTGGCCGTCTCTGGGCCCTGCCTTTCCAGGCTGTTTAGGTGGTTCCTTGGGCCTGGGGCACTAATGTTCCTGGATAGGTGGTGGAACCTTCCGGACTTGAAGCCCTGGGCCGTGCTCCAGGGAGGTCCCCTTGCCGTCCAGCTGTGGGGTGTGGTGAGCCTCTCAGGTCTGGGTTCTGCTCTGGTGCTGGTGACACCCCTGCTCCACGGCCTCAGGAACCATCTCTGGGACACCATGTCTGGCCCTGGAGTTCAGATACTCTGAACAAGGACAGGGCAAGCCTGTGGGGGACACCCACCCTTTGGAGGGGCCTGAGTCCGGGAGGAGGAATGCCTTGCCTCTGTCGCCACACCTCGCCTTCCCCATTGGAGCCACACCCCTTGCCTGCTGCCACCATCCAGGGGACCCCAAGGGTCACTGCTGACAGCACCTCCCACCTCCAGGGCCCTCCCAGGGCTGCGTGAACTTTAGTCACCTGGCAATAGGCTGAGTCTCTGTGCCTCCTTGTTGCCGTGACATGACAGCAGCCTCCGGCCACCCTCCGGCCATCCTCCCTGCCAGGCCAGACCTCTCTTTGAGGACTGCCTGCTCTCCACCTACTCTGACGTACACAGGGATTCTAGGTGCCCCCTGGCAGGTCTCTCCCCATCTCCCCCCCACCCCTCCCACCCCCATCCCCCACCCCCTGGACTAGGTGAGCATGTGAGTTCCTCCGGCCCCTCCTGCTCCTTTCCTGCCTCTGCTCCTCCTGGGAGGAGCCTACCCCCACCCCAGATCCCAGCCCAGCTCTGAGGCCCCCTGAGAAGCTCTGCCCGGGCCGCAGGCGTGGCTCTGGGCGGCTCCTGGGAGTGGGGGGGCCTGGCCTACACTGTGGCCAAGACTTTCCCAGGCAGACAAATCTGCCTCTTCCTCCCCAGCCAGTGTCCCAGCCCAGAGCTGTCTTCTGAGGAACAGGGGCTGTCCTGGGCCCCCGCTGCCCCCAGGCCTCAGGTAAGCCCACCGGGGTCAAGAGGAGCAGGGTCGCTATTGGAGGTCAAGCACCTGCTCTCTGGCCTCAGTTTCCCTTCCTGACACTGATTTGGGTGAGAGCCAGTCCTCCGGGCTTGGACGTTGTTTTAGTGAGGCTGAGAAAAACGTGTGTGGGGGATGGGAAACGGAAGCACAGTCACCCAGCAGGGTGTCTTCCGCAGGGCTGGGATGGCTGCCTATGGGGGGCTGAGTCAGGCCTCCCTACTGCCCTGCCCAGGGAGAAGGGGACGGGTCAGTGCGGCCCACCCCTCCACCCACTCCCTGGTAGACTGAGCCTCGCAGGGTACCCCCTGCCCTTTGGGGAGCCCACTTGGGCCCTTGGGTGGAAGGATGCACAGGCAGATGGTTGGGGGGGGCTGGAGCGTGGACCTCAGGAGGTCTTGGCTGGCTCGTCTAGGGGCCTGAGGGTGGAGAGGAGGACCCAGAGTTGTGGGGGTGGGGTCTCAGCTGATGGTCCCAAGCCCAGGAGAAATGAGGCCATGCCCCCAAGCTGCCCAGAGTGGCCTGACCCAGTGGACAGGACTGGGGGGCCTCCTTGACGGGTGGGGCTCTGCCTGTGCTGGGGAGGGGGGCACCGGCCCCTGTCCTGCCCCGCCCACCCCGCCGCATATGATGGGAAAGTTCTAGGTCTGGAACAGATGCCTCAGGTTGCCAGCCCAGCTCCCGAGGTCCCGAGGTTCCGCAGACCTCCCAGCACAGCTGCCTCCATCAGGAAACCTTAACCCTGACCTGGCCCCCTGCCAGGGCCCGGGGTACGCCCTGAGAGCTGTCAGGCCTGGCAGAGGGCATGGACTGTCCTCAGGGCAGCGGTGGCGGCAGGACCTGGCTGGCTCCTTGGAGAGAGCCTTGCCTTCTAACTGCTTTTCCGAGGACAGAAGAGCAGGCAGTGCTGGTGGGGGATGGGAGGGTGTCCAGCGAGAAACGGTGGTGCCTAGGTTCGGTCAAGGTGGTCAAGACAGAGAGGAGGGCTGGCTTGGACCCTGCTGGGGGTGTGGGGTGGTAGTCTGCTGTGTGACCACCCCCTGAGCCTGGGGAGGAGAAAGCCCTTCTGTGCTGGGGTCTGGGTGCCCCCACATTGGGTGGGACTCCATTCCTAGACCAGCTCTAGGAGACCCTGTGAATAGGGACAGGGTAGCCAGAGGGGTTCCAGCCCTGGGCTCTCCAGCAGACATCGCCCTTCAGAGGGAACTGAGTCCGGGAGAGGGGGCACCCTGCCTCTGTCACCACACCTCTCCTCCCCCGTTGGGGTCACACCCCTCTCCTGCTGCCATTGCCACGGGGACCCCAAGGGTTACTTCCATCCCTCCCTCACAGCCTGGCAGGAAGTCAACAGGGAAATAAATGGCGAGTGGAGCCTGACCGGCTCCCCTCTGCCATACGCAGGCCTCCAGGCACCCCCAACATAGCCAACACTTACCTAACACTTCACACTTTCCAACCCACTTCATCTTCACAATACTCCCAGCAGACCCTTCTGCCATTCCACCGGACAGATGGTCAGATGGTCAGTGACTTACCCAAGGTCCCACGCAGGTGAGACGGGGCAGGCTGGCCCCAGAGCCCGCGCTCCATCCCCTCGGCTGACACACTGGCCCGCACCCCTTGGTCACGTGACAGCTCCCTGCCCTGCTCTGTGTAACCCCCTTGCTGCGCAGGGGAGAAATGCACTGTGGGGACGGAATATTCACCAACATGGGAGTGGCTGGCAGAGTTCATCAGAGGCAGAGACACCTCACATTGCTCCCCCGAGGGCCGGGCCCAGCCCGCTTCAGAGACACCCGCTCCATTTTCAGGAGAACGAGCAGACTGCGTGGTCTGGGAGTCTCCCTGGAGCAGATTCTGTGGCCACAGTCTCCTGCAGAGCGTGAAGGAGACCCCAGTTACTTCTCCGGCCTGTTCAGCCAAAACCATCTTTTGTGGCCACCTCCCCGGGAGGCTCAGGGCTCCCACCCACCAAGGAAGGTAGGCTCTGGTCCCGCGGTGGCTCATCTGATGATTTCAGGAGACTGTGGGTGCCCCCTTTGAGGGCACAACAAAAGCTGAAACCCACGCTCTGTGGCAGGTCACTCTGGGGACCCAAGGACAGTGCCGGGAAGGAATCAGGCCAGGCCTGTGCCTCCCGGAGTGACCTGCTTGGTGGTGGAGGGCTCTGCCACTGTGAGGAGACAGACAAGGTCCTGCAGGATCAGGGGCTCCTCTCCGGAAGTGAATTCCGGGGGGCTCCCTGCTGGAGATGGGGTCCTTACTGGGAGGGGGCCCCGAGGATAAGCAGGAGGATTTGCGGGGGCAGAGGTGGGACCAGGAGCTTCTGGCAGAGGGAGTGGCCTGAGCAAAAATCTGGGGGCTGGGTGGCCCATGCATTCTGGGGGCTGGAAGGAGACATGAGGACATATTTCTGAGGCTCGACTTTGTGCTGTGCCCTGCGGGACGAGGATGTGCCCAAGGCCAGGTCAGCAGTGGTCCCCTGACCTTCTACCCTCCCATCCCCCATGCCCGCCAAGCCATGAAGAAGCGGTCCATGCTGCTGGCCCTGGTGGCCGTGGTCCTAATGCTCCTTATCATTGGCCTCTGCGTCTGGCTGCCTGAGACCTTCAAGCCCCACAGCCACGTGTACCCCAGAGCTGCCGTGGCCGCGGATGCCAAGCGCTGTTCAGAGATCGGGAGGTGAGTGGGGCAGGGTGTGGGGACACAGGCCCTGGAAGACAGCCACCGTAAGTGGACCTGGGCAAGACCCTCGCCTCTCTGGGACTCAGTTTCCCCACTGGTAAAGGGGCTGCCTGGATGAGGGGTGTTCGGTGTGCGTGGAGCTGCCTATCCTGTCCTTGGACCTTCTCAGCAGCTTCTGGTCAGGGGAGAAGGGGACACTGGCCCCGAGAGCAGGGTGTGGGTCTCCCAGTGTCCAGCTGAGCCCTTTTCTCAGTTCAAGGGTGTCTGTCTCTTCAGATAAACTCTGCTGTTTCACTTTTAGACCCCTAGCTCACATGTACAAAGATCAATTCTCACTTAAAAACTTAAACAGAAAAAAGATGTTATTAATAAAAAGTAACAATTTCCCCTTTTTTTCCAATTATAAAAGTCACGTACATCTGTTTGCTTGAAAAAGAGGAACATTTAAGCCCGTTGGTTTTAGAATACAACAATTTTTTTTTTCAACAATTTTTTACATTAAAAAATCAAAAACTATGGGCTCCTCTCCATCCTCCTTTGGGCAGGGTGGCCAGGCGGTGGGGAGGTGTGAGGCGGGGTGCGCATCTCGGAGGGTAGAGAGCCCGCCGGCTCTCACTCCCGGCACGTGCCACTGGCAGGGATGCATTGCTGGACGGCGGCTCAGCGGTGGATGCTGCCATCGCGGCCCTGCTGTGCGTGGGGCTCATGAACGCACACAGCATGGGCATCGGGGGTGGCCTGTTTCTCACCATCTACAACAGCACCACACGTGAGTGGCTGGCAGGGTGGGAGGTGAATGGCGGGGCTGCCTGCCTCAGGCTGCACTTGGGCTGGGCAGGCAGAGCTGGGCAACTCCTAGGTTCACACAAGTGAGGGGCTGGTGTTGGTCTGGACTGCCCACATGCTTCTCCTTCCAGGAAAGGCTGAGGTCATCAACGCCCGAGAGGTGGCCCCTCAGCTGGCCTCTGCCGGCATGTTCAACAGCTCAGAGCAGTCAGAGGAAGGTGAGTGCAGGCTCGGTGTGGGTGCAGGGCCAGGACGAGCTGCTGGAAGGCATGAGCACACCCCCACCCTCCATATTCCCCCCCACCCCATCTGGGGCTGGGAGTGGCTCTGGCAGTCCCATCCCATCCCTTCCTGGCCCCACAAAACCCTCCATAATGATTGGTCAAGCCCATCATCACAGAGGGTAAAGAGAGCTTCTGTTATTTCTGCTCAGGCCCCTCCAGGGCCACCCGGAGCTAGAACACGGAGAGAGTGATTACTATTACAACAGCTTGCATGTGCCGGGGGTCCTGGGGCCAGCACTCTGCTCAGCCCTTTTCACCAATGAGCCCCTTGAATCCTCCCTGTACGCTTGGCAGGGGGAGCGTGGTGTTGATTCCCATTTTACAGGTGGGGATGCTGAGGCCCAGAGAGGTCATGTAAACTGATTAAGGTCACACAGCTGGATGGTGGTAAAGCTGGGATTGAACCCAGGCTATCTAAACCCTGGGTTTTTAAAGGGCATCCAAGTCATTCATTCGTTCGTTCATTTGTTCATCTGTGGGGATAGCTCTCTAGAATATGCGAAGGAGTCTCTTTTTTCTAACCTGTCCTTAAGCCAAGAAGGAAATCCCTGCAACTCCCCAGGCAGCCAAGGGAAATCAATGGCCACCAGGGGGCGCCCCTGCAAGGACCCCCAGTGGATTGCAGGATGAGGTTGGAGGGAAGGAGGGGTGGAGATTAAAGGCCATAGTGGGTCTGAACCCCTCCTGCAGGCTCTGCAGGACCCCTCCTGCAGGTGGAACCCTGGGTAGGGTGCTGAGAGCAGCCATTTTGGAATCCCCTCCAACACAGTCTTTGAATTTTTACTCATTGGGAAAGTCAGTGTAGAAATGAAATCATTCAGAGTGTGGGAATCTTACAGACTTAGCATCTTTGGATGCTTGGAATTCACATATTTAATGAATTTTTACCCATTGGGAAAGTCAGTGTAGAAATGAAATCATTCAGAGTGTGGGAATCTTACACACTTAGCATCTTTGGATGCTTGGAATTCACATATTTAACTAGGGCTTGTTGGGCACCTCCTACAGCGTCAGGGGCTGTTCCCTAAGCCAGTAGAAACAAAGGTAACAGGTGAAATGCACATTCCAGGTGGAGCAGGGAGAGATAGCACACATGGGTGTGCCATGTGCCACAGCACTGCCTGGGAAGCAGAGGTAGGAAGGGTTGGAGGGCTTGTGGGTTCATCAGATACCCTGGTCAGGGCATGTGAGCAAAGACCCAGAGGCTGGGGCTGGGGGCAGCCGTGGGGGTGTCTGGGGAGAAAGAGGAGGACACAGGGTCAGGTAGAACAACCCAGGTCATGTTGGACCTCATGGGTCATCATGTCTGAGTGAGGTAAAGGTGTTCCCTGAGTCGGAGGGGGGACCTGGGTGGATCTGGCCGCTTTCTGATGGGACCCCCCTCAGGCTGCTGTGAAAGAGGGGGAGCAAGTTACCTGCCCGTCAGGTGGCGCATCAGGATGTCACGGTGATAACCAGGGAGAGATGAAGTTGGTGGCTGGTGGCTGGGCCGAGCACACTTGGAGGGCGGAGCTGCAGATTTGCTGATGGGTTGGGTGTGACGCTCACCCAGGAGTCTCGGGTGAGTTGGGG
The DNA here is from genome assembly GCF_028021215.1 of Eschrichtius robustus. Classification (NCBI taxonomy): domain Eukaryota; kingdom Metazoa; phylum Chordata; class Mammalia; order Artiodactyla; family Eschrichtiidae; genus Eschrichtius; species Eschrichtius robustus. The sequence continues at coordinate 26,195,082 of NC_090837.1, forward strand.
TCTCAGGTCTGCACCTGGAAGGACAGGGTGGCCCTTACAGAGACCGGCAAGGTGTTAAGTTTGAGAAGCCTTTTTCAAGTGGGCAGGTGCATCCTCAGATCTGGCCATGAGGGGAGCAGGCCAAAGAGTCAGTTTGGGAGTTGTCAGCATGTAATGGACCCTGCAGCCTGACATGGAGGAGGACACCAAGAGTTGGTGCAGACAGAGGAGAGGGCAGGGAGATGCAGAAGTGACGCAGGAAGAGAGAGTGATGGGCCAGGTAAGATGAGAAAGAAACCCTGCGCTGGGAGCGTGGGTGTCACTGGTGACCTTGGTGAGAGTGTGGCATGAGAGCCTGATTGACCAAGGTCAGGGCAGCACTTATTTAAGGGGGAGGAATTGTGTGCTGGGTGTCAAACCTTCTGGGATGTGCCAATGTCGTAACAACCCGGCTCTTGGAACCTCATGCCCCACTTCAGGGTGGGAGAGGCAGCTCGAGAGCTGCAGCCGCCAAGCCTGGGAGTGGCCCCCTACCCTGCATATCAGGGGTGAAAGCAGGAGGGTGCCTGGGAGCCAAGGCTGTGGCTGAAACTTTCTGGGTCAGTGCTGGCTTTAGGGCATGGCGGGGGCAGTGAGGCCTAGTGGGCAACCAGGGTCCAGGGCTCTGTTTCCAGGGGAATCATGGCTCCTCAAAGGACAGTGCTGGGAAACAAAACTCTTTATGGTCAGATAGGGAAACCGAGACCCAGAGAGGGGACAGGGCAGGGGTTTGGGCTCAGGTCCCAGTTGGGACAATGGAAGAGAGGAAGAGATGCCCTTGCTTTGGGACCAGCCCAGCCTTGAGAGTGGCCTGGGCTTGTGCCGGGGGCTTTGGCGGGTTTTGGAGGAACACTTGAGTCTTATGGGATGAGGAGCCTCATGGCCTAGGAGGCTCGAACTGAGAGATGGTGAGGTCTGGCTTCCTTATACTCTCGCTGTGCAACCGTGGGCCTGGCACAGGATTTCAGACACGGTGGCACGTGCGGAGACAGGCATCCAGGCCTGGGACAGCGGGACCCAGCACACGTGCTACCGCCCCTCGCTCCTGTGCCCTCATCAGACAGCGGAGCTGAGACACACTCATGCCTGCTGAGTCCAGACGTGACCTAAAAAATCTATGTCCTTCCTGAGCCTCACTGGCCCCACCTGGGGATGTGCCTGGAACATCCCCCTTGTGGAGCCACTAGCTGTGTCCCTCTCCTTCGCAGGTGGGCTGTCGGTGGCGGTTCCAGGCGAGATCCGCGGCTATGAGCTGGCACACCAGCGGCACGGGCGACTGCCCTGGGCTCGTCTCTTCCAGCCCAGCATCCAGCTGGCCCGCCAGGGCTTCCCTGTGGGGAAGAGCTTGGCGGGAGCCCTGCAGAGAAGCCAGGCTGCCATCCAGCGGCACCCTGAGCTGTGGTACGTCTACAGTCCCTACTGGTGGGCATGAGCAGGTGGCACTTTCAGGAACCTGCGCTGAACGAGGGACCAAAACCCTGCCCGTTCTGAGCCTGGGGGTGGGGTCTCGGCCCCACCTGGGCTGGATTCTGTGGACAGGGGCACCCCATCCTTTGTTCTCTTGTGTGTGTGTGTGAGGGGGGTGGCTGAGTCCGCCCCACCTGCCTGCCTCACGGGAGCCCCCTCTGCCCCAGCGAGGTGTTCTGCCGGGATGGGAAGGTGCTGCGGGAGGGGGACCGAGTGACCATGCCTCGGCTGGCCGACACCTACGAGACGCTGGCCTTGGAGGGCGCTCAGGCTTTCTACAACGGGAGCCTCACGGCCCAGATTGTCAAGGACATCCAGGAGGCCGGTGAGCGGGCGACCTCAGGGGCCTGGGGCCAGGAACTCCACAGCGGGAACACTGAGCCTGGGGTCCTTGAGTCCTACCTGGCCTGGACACTGGGCCCTCAGGGAGTGTCTGGCAGGGGAGGGTCACAGATGCGTCTGCAGTTAATGACAGGCCACACGGATCCACAGCTCCTGGTTAAGTCAAAGCTGAGAGAAACCCTGCAGTCCAGGAGAGAAAACCCTGGTGGGGGGAATGCAGGTGTAGGCAGGAGCCAGGGTTGGGGAAGCGCTAAAGTACAGACCCTGGAGGACTTCCTGGAGGAGGTGGTGCCTGAGCCACAGGTGAGGTTGGACTTTGTAAGCAGAGAGAACAGTTTGAGGCCTGGAGAGAGGGCTTTTAATTCTCCAGGAGGATCACAGGGATGAGGGTGGGCTTGGTGAGCGAGGCATGGGAGGGGCTGCATGCAGGGCCTGCGGTTGGGAACTTGTGGGCAGGTTCTCATAGGTTCAGGAGCCCCATGCTGCCTCTCCCTCACTGAGCCATGGCCTCTTCATGTTAGTTTTGCCAGTGTGTCAGGGAGGAGGGTGATTAGCATGTTGACCTTTACCACTGACATCGGAAATTAGCCTGTAAATACTTAGTATGTCTGGAGCCATTTCCCTAGAGAATTAAGAGCTTCCCTCCACCCACCCATTAGTCATAGGAGGAGGGGACTGGGGGGCGGAGGTAGGGGAAGTGGGGGATGGGAGCAGATATTTCCCACTTAGAGAAGATCCTCTGGCCGCCAAGAGGACAGACGACAGACCGAGAGGCCAGTGGGGCAGCAGGTGGAGGGCGCTGGCCTGGACCTGGCCAGGGGGAGGTGGCACTGTCAGGGAGGTCTGGGATTAGACAGGGCTCCCCGCTTGATGGCCCCCCAGAAGTGTGCCCCATCTCCGTGTCACCCCATGCAGGGGGCATCGTGACGGCCGAGGACCTGAACAACTACCGCGCAGGGCTGATCGAGCACCCACTCAGCATCAGCCTCGGGGACACCCAGCTCTATGTGCCCAGTGCCCCGCTCAGCGGGCCAGTGCTGGCCCTCATCCTCAACATCCTCAAAGGTCAGCTGCCCTCCTCCCTGCAGAGCAGCGTCCTGGGTGTGGGCACAGCCGTGCGAGGTCTCGGGGTCACAGGGTGGCTCTCAGTGCCAGAGTTCACGCTGGGCGGCCTGGTCCAGAGGGCACGTCTGGTAAATCTGAGTGGTCATCTGTGACCCCGTGGACTGGGTAGCCCTGTGGCTGACATGCGAGGCCCAGACCTGGGGGACCCTTGCTTCCTTCCATCCTCCCCCGCCTCCCAAGCAGCCACTGCTGTTGGTTATTAAATGTCCCCCTTCTCAAGGTGAACCAAGCGGGTCAGGGAGGCGTGGACCACCCCTCCCTTCAGGGCACTCAGCTGTCCTGGCCAAGCTTGGATGTCCCGGGGCCACCGGGACCACCAACCTGCCCGGCTCTGCCCAACCAGGGTACAACTTTTCCCGGGCGAGCGTGGAGACGCCTGAGCAGAAGGGCCTGACCTACCACCGCATAGTGGAGGCCTTCCGGTTTGCCTACGCCAAGAGGACCCTGCTTGGGGACCCCAAGTTTGTCAATGTGACTGAGGTAAGGGGCAGGGGCTGGCCTTCAATGGGTGGGGGACCTACCATGGAGATGCCATGAGGGCTCCCCTGGCCACCCCAGCCTCACTCAGGCTTTATTCATCTATTTCTGCCACTGACTTGCCCTCGGGCCTACTGTGTGCTGGGATGGACTGTTGACCCTGAGTCCTGGCCTCTGCCCCACGGAGCTCACAGGGTGGGAGAGACAGACTTGTCAGTGAGTGATAGTGCCCTCCTCTGCCACACTCCAGCCTCGGGGCCTTTGCATGTGCTGTGTCCTTGGCCTGGAAGGCTCTGGAGTGGTCAGTGCCGAGGTGAGGAATGCACAGGGGCATCACAGCCCTCAGGGTGGAGGAGGGTGGATTCAGGGGAGGGGACCAGTGTTCCAGGTGGGCAGAGGCCCCGGCCACATGCTCCCTGGTCACACCCAGGAGCTAAATTCCCAGATCCCCACCCAGGCCCTGCACTGCCCGACCCACCCACTCGCCAGGTGCCCCGGCTCCAGGCTGGACCTCCACCTCCACCCCGATCACATCCCTCATTACCTACTTGGGTCCCCCCCTCCCTGCAAGGTAGACCCGCAGACCCCCTCACACTGACCTGTGACCTCCCGCAGCTGCTCAGCAGCCCCTCTTCTCTTTCCCGGGGATGATTTTGCACTCACTGCTCCCCACCTCAGCACCTGGCATCCCTGAGCTGGTGGAAGCCACTGCATCATGCCCCTCTTTGCCCTCCCTCCCGGCTGAGACTGGCCTTCTGCTCATCCACTCTCTGACTATGCACGCCCTTCCTACGCTGCTGCTCTCCCTCCTGGGTTCCCAGTCTGCCCTTTCTGATGGGTCATTCCCGAAAGAGGTGTATGGTTGTGGGTCCAGAACCCTCCAGCTGCTGCCCCGTCCCTCTGCTCCCCCTTGGGGCAACCTTGGCTGCCACCTGGAGCCCTCTCTCCTCGTGCCCGCCCTTCCTCCCTCCACACCTGCACTGCCAGGTTCTGAGACCAGCCTCCGTTTCCCCTTCGGTCCACTCTCTGCAGCATCTTACCACGTTCACCAGCACCTCCCTCCCTTGACTTTTTAATATGCAAGGTTATGGACGTTTTGGCACATTTCCTTCCTCTCTCCCCGTCTCCATCCGTCTCCCCCTTGCTCCCCCTGTTTTTTCCTTGTTAGATGCCTGGTCGGCCTTTCCCCAAGGGTCCCATCCGTGTCTTGAGGCCCCGGGCCCGTCAAGCTCACACCTGCTGTTGCTGTCACGTCTGCCGTCTCTTAGCCTCAATGGACCCCCTGGGCTGTTTTGTTGATTTTAAGGCCCAGGGCAGTTGTCTTTTAGGATGTCCCAATTCCTGGATTCAACCCTGTTTCCTTGGAAGTAGATTCAGGCTGAACGTTTTCCCCTTGGATTAGTCACTTAATTCATGGGTGTTGCTGGAACCTTCTGGAGGCATTTCCTCTGCTCAGCCTCCTGCGCCCTGCCTTGCCCATGAACTCAACACATCAGGTGTGGCCCATCACCCACCTGAGACAGATTCTTCAGGGTCCGACGAGCTCCTGCCCCAAGTCAGGCTCCCAACCTTCCCCAGTTAGCGGCCACTATAGACTGAAGACTCGGGGCCTTTCTCCGTTCCTCTTTTCCACCTGGTGAGCCCCCAGCATCTCTTACCTGGTGGATATCATAGCCTCCCAGTTGGGTTTCAGCCACACACAGCTGCCGGAGTGATAACACCCATCAGCTGCTCACTCCTCTGCCCTAAGCACAGGTGGCTTTGAAGTCCTTATAGGGCTTGTAAGGACCTATGGGATCAGCCACTGCTGGCATTTTCAACCTCCTCTCTCCCTAACCCCATTCACTGTCTGCCTGTCACTCACAGGCCTGCCTCAGGGCCTTTGCATTACCATTTAGGTGGCTTTTTCAGATATTACCTTCTCTGGGAAGCCCTCCCTGACCACTCTGCTCCCACCCCGTCACACTCCACCCGCCTCACCTGGCTTGTTCTTTCCAGCACATCCCTGCCTGCCTTTGTCTTCCCTGCTGTGAGGGTGGGGACCTGCGTGTCTGTTCCCTGCTGATTCCCCAGTGCTGGACATGAAGTTACAAGCTCCCTGAATGAATGAATGATTGGATGCAATGAGAGTGGGGACTCCAAGGACGGACAGACATTCAGAGTTGCTGGACAGCAACAGAGACAGAGGCTGGGGAGAGGGGGTCAGACGGGCCACGTGAGACTTTGGGTGCAGGAGGGTTGTGGTCAGAGCCATGGTTGGGGGCTTCCTGAGAGCTGCTCGCACAAGCCCGTCCCCCTCCCCACCTCCCTCACCTCCTCAGGCCAGCTCTGGGGTCTCGGCAGGTGGTCCGCAACATGAGCTCCGAGTTCTTCGCTGCCCAGCTCCGGGCCCAGATCTCCGATGACACCACTCACCCGGCCTCTTACTATGAGCCTGAGTTCTACACGCCAGATGACGGGGGCACCGCCCACCTGTCCGTGGTCTCGGAGGATGGCAGTGCCGTGTCGGCCACCAGCACCATCAACCTCTAGTAGGGCTGCTGGGCGGCCGGGTGGGCCGGGGCTGCCTGCGTGTCCTAGAAGGGGGGCTCCACATTGGTAGAGTGCTTGCCCCCACCTCCCCAGGGAGCGTGTTGGCACTTTGGTGGGCACGTGGGGCTGGTGGGACGGGGCAGGGGCGGGCACAGCTCTCTGACCCAGCTGGTCTGCAGCTTCGGTTCCAAGGTGCTGTCACGGGCCAACGGGATCCTGTTCAATGATGAGATGGATGACTTCAGCTCCCCCAACATCATCAACCAGTTCGGGGTGCCCCCCTCACCGGCCAACTTCATCACGCCAGGTGTGGGGCACAGGGCTTGGGTGGGGAGGGGGCTGGTGTCCCAGCAGGCAGCTGACCAGCTCCTCTGTCCCCTCCCTCCCACTGGCCGGCTGCAGGGAAACAGCCGCTCTCGTCCATGTGCCCGGCGATCATCGTGGGTCAGGACGGCCAGGTCCGCATGGTGGTGGGTGCCTCTGGGGGCACGCAGATCACCACGTCCACTGCACTGGTATGTGCCACCTGCCTGTGCCCCAGCCCCTTGCCCAGTGGGCTACACTGACCCCATCCCCTCATCCGTAGGCCATCATCCACAGCCTGTGGTTTGGCTACGATGTGAAACAGGCAGTGGAGGAGCCCCGGCTGCACAACCAGCTTTTGCCCAACACCACGACGCTGGAGAAAGACATTGACCAGGTTTGGGGGTGGTGCTGAGTCACATTGGGGGCCCCTGGGAATCCTGGAACAGGGCCTGGATCTCCTGAGTCATTGTGGAGTGGACGATGGCTGCTGTCCTCTGCCTGGGGCAGATGACCCTCATGCCCGCTGCCTGGGCCACTTTGCACCCCATGCTGTGAGGGCCAGGCCACCTGCTCCGATGAGACCCAATCGGCCCAGCTGCCCCCAACTTGCTCTTCGTGGCCACTCAGCCAGAAATGGCACCACCTGCGTCTGTGGAACCCATGCCCACACAGGTGTGGTTCAGACGGTGTCTTGGGCCCCTGTTGAGGCCTCCCTCTCCCTCCCACCCCCAGGCAGTGGCTGCAGCCCTGAAGACCCGGCACCACCACACCGAGGTCACTTCTACCTTCATTGCTGTGGTACAGGCCATTGTCCGCACAGCTGGCGGCTGGGCGGCTGCCTCAGACTCCAGGAAAGGCGGGGAGCCTGCGGGCTACTGAGCACTCAGGCAGGCAAGGTGGACCAGCTGCCCAGGGATGAGATGTCCACTGGGGGTGGGGGGCTGGGAGTGGGACTTTGGGGGACATGCTTCCCCTGTGAGCGGCAAAGCAGTGCAATAAATGGGGGCTGCAGTGCCAGGCTCTGGGCGGTCTTGCCGGCCGGCTCCCAATTCCCTGAGCCTCAGCATCCTGTGTGAAGTGGGGCCACCTGGCAGGGAAGGATGGCGAGAAGGGATTCAGAGGTCTGGACAGCTCAGGCACTGGAGCCAGCCTCAGCATTTTCACTGGAACGGGGCGGGAGCTGGGGGTGCAGGGCTGGGGTGGGGGCCCAGGGTGGGCCATGCCAAGCACTGTTCTTCCTCACCCTGAGAGCCAGGCCACTTCTTCCCTGGGCTGGGCAGCAGCACTTCCCAGTGTCAGCCACCAGGGGGCTCACGGCCCCGGCGTTTCCTCCGCGGATGCTGGGAACCCTGGTACCTCTTCAGCCCGGTGGGTGTCCAGCCTCACCATAACCAGCACACACTGAGGTGAAGCTGAGGTCTGGGTGGGGGTGGGATTGGGCAAGAGGCTGGAGCAAAACATGTTGGTCAGGGCCAGGCCCAGGGGGCTTTCCAAGCAGAAACCCAGAGTGAAACCCAAGCTGTGATCCACTCCAGAAGGAGGCCCGGTTCTCAGGGATCCGTGAACTGGAAGAGGTTGCCAAATCCCCAAGGGTCAGGGCTTGGACCAGCGCCCCAGGGAGGGTGGCTCTGGGTGGGGGAGAACCACAAGACGCAGCGCCTAGCCTCCCCCACCGGGGCCAGCCCCTCCCGCCCTCCCTCAGGGCCTCCTAACTCATCCTTTATACACAGTTGTAACGCCTGAGGTGAGGTGCTGGGAAAGACCTGGGGAGGTGGGCAGGGGCGAGGGGGTTCCAGCATGACAGCAAGACATCCCCCTGCCTAGTGAGCACCAGTGGGGGCCCCTGAGGGCAGGGGCACAGGGCTAGGAGAACCCAGGTTTGGGCTCTCTTTCATGAGGCAGAAAATCCTGATGCTTCCAAAGTGCCCACAGGGAAACAGGGTGTTGGTCTGCAGAGTGCCCCCATGTCTGAGCCTTGAGCCCTGGAGGGTGACATCTCTGGGGTCCCTGGGGGATGGGGGGACAAGATGGAGGCTGAGCTGGTGGGGTGGGCAGGTCTCTCCTCATTTTAGCCCCAGAGGAAAGGCTGTGGCCAATTTGCAGGGGGAGAAGACTGAGGCCTGAGGGGTGGGCCTTGCTCCAGCGGAGGTGGGGGCTGGCCTGGAACTCCCTGGGCCCCAGCACGTGGACAGGGTGCACCCCAGTTCCCCAGCTGTTATGGGGTTCAGCTCCCCCCTGGGGCCTGGAGACGGCTTCCCCTCTCTTTCCTGCCCCTCATCTCCTGGACAAGGATGTCCAGGGCCCTTCCTGGCTGGGCCTCCCTGACCGTACTTCTGGCCAGCCCAGCACAATGCCTGTTCCTTCCCTGGGCCTTCCCTCTAGCGGTCCCTGCACCCTGGCCTCTGCATGACCAGGAAGGCTGGGCAGAGGGGGCGTTGTCCCACCCTGACCCCGCCGACCTCTCTGTCCCTGCTTCCTCCGCCTCCCGGGCTGGCCCTGGCCCAGGAATGCACTCTGGTTCCTGGTTGAGCAATGTCACTGTGGTTTGGGGATCCGGTGGGGGTGGTGGGAGGTGCCCACAGCCCTCCCCACCCCCCAAAGGTGCCCCAGTAGCCCCTCCAGCTCAGGCTGGCAGGGGCTTCGGACAGGGGGCCTGGCAGGCTCTGTGGCTGTGCGGGCACGTGCCTCAGTTTCTCTGCTGTGCCAGAAGGGGTAAAGAGACCTGGGGAGGGCAAAGCTCAGCTGGAAAGGAAGCTGGGAGAATGTGGGGGCTCTGGGGGGCTCTGGGGGTGGGAGTCCAGCCCCTGCACCCTGTGCCTTGCTGAGTCTGGTCAAAGGGGGCACCTCGGGGGGCCCCCACTCTCCCAGCCACCTCCTAGCTGGGCACCCTGAGGCTTGGGCAGGGCAGGGTGCAGGCCGGTGCTCCCAGGAGAGGAGGCGCTGTCAGCTCAGGAAGAGGGAAGCAGACACGCCACCAGGGATGGGCAGAGATGCAGGTGGAAGGGAAGCCCGCTCCCTGAGGCCCAGTGGCATTTCCGGGACAGCAGGCCCCAGGGGTAGACAGTCCGGTGGGCACTGTGTGCCAAGGGCTGGACGCAGGCCCTGTCTGCATTCCCCACACAGAAGTCTTGTCCTGGGCATTTGGCATTCCAGTCGCCTCCCCTGAGCAGACAGGAAAGCCAAGCCCCCTCCTGGTCACCCCTGGTCACCCCTTGCCACCCCCTGCCCTGGCTTCAGCTGAGCTGGGAGTTGAACTTGGGTCCTGATTGACATTGCCTTGGGTCCCCCTCCGTCTGCCTCTGGTCCCCTTTAACCCCAGTGTCCTCTGGCTCTGAGGATGCTGCGGTGAGCTGCGGCTGGGCGGGGCCCAATGAAGAGGAGGTGAGTTGGGGTTCTGCCCTGGCCCCCTGCCTCACTGAGCCTGATCCAGGGGAGGGTCCTGGGAAGGCCTGCACTCTGCTGTCCTGGCTTTGCTGGGAACCGGGGAGCAGCCATGGGGTCCTGGGAGCCCTGCACCCCAGCTTCCCCCGGGAAGCCAAGCAGGCACCAAGTCCTCACACACAGGACGGGACAGGGTAGCCCTGGGCATTGGCAGCCGGTGGGAGGGGTGATTGTACCAAGGCTTTCAGGGGACAAGTGGTGGGAACAGCAGTGAGGGAGTTAACGGCCGCTGCTGACTCCTCTCTGGCAGGAAAAACTCCCCATAGACGCCCTGCTGCCTGGCGTCTTGCCAGGGCCAAGACAGGGGCTGAAAACTGGAAGTCCAGGCGGGTGGCCAGCTCTGCCTCTGAGGCGGGCGCTGGAGGAAGGCAGCAGCCCCGCTGCCAGCCGCCCGTCCACATTCCCACCTGTCTGCCTGGCTGCCCGCTGTTCACCTGGAAACCTGTCTGTCTATCCATCTGTAATCCTGACTCTGTCCACTTGTCCATCTGACCTTCCTTCTCTGTCCAGCCATCTGGCTGTCAATCCATTTGTTTGTCTCTGGCTCCGGTCTATCTGTCCATCTGTCCCATCATCTGTGAGTCCATCTGCTCACCTTGTTGTCCATTCATCCACCTGTCTCTCTGTATATCTCCGCCCACTGGTCTGTGTGCCCACTTACCTCCTCTCTCCCCCGGGGCCACAGAGCCATGGCCCAGGGCCACGGGGCCACGATCAGCATGGTCCTGCTGGGGCTGGGGCTGGCACTGGCCATCATTGTGCCTATCGTGGTCGTCTCTTGGCACCGCGTCCACTGTGGCCCCCAGGCCTTTGCCCATGCTGCGGTTGCTGCGGACTCTAAGATCTGCTCGGACATTGGACGGTGAGTAGGAGGTGGGTGGGAACTGGGTGGCCCTTGGCCCTGACCCCTCCCGGAGACTTTGTGACCAGTGGCGAGAATGTGGAGAAGGCACACGTGTGTGTGTGCTGGCCTGTGGGGGTCGTGTGGGTTTGGCCTCCAGTAAGGAAGCAGCCCCAGGGCCCTTGCACAGACCAGATAAGCAGGTGTGCACATGAGACAGACAGGGGTTTAGGGTAGCAACAGTGTGGGCAGAGCAGAGCAGAGCAGAGGTGGTATGTGAGGCTGATCCCAGCTCCAGGGCTTGGGAGGCCCAGCGAGGGCACTGCTGCAGTGTTGCTTGTCTGGTCCCGGCCCCTTCAGAGAAGCCCTGGCAGTTTTCCAAGGCTGGGGTCTTCCCCCGGGGGCATGGGTGAGGCGGTTCAGGGGCTCCATATGTAAGGACTGCCTGCCGGGGTGCACTCAGTGCTGCCCAAGACCAGGCTCCCCTCCTGGCCCTGGGAAACTGGCCTCTGATGGCATCATGTCCCCCACGGCCTCCCCTCTGCGTGTCAAGGCCTGGAGCCAGGCCAGTGGCAGGCAGAGTGACTGTTTGATGTTTGGTGGGCCGGGGCAGGGGGGCTGTGGAGAGGGGCCCCAGCTGATGTTTCCCAACGCTCTTCCAGGAAGCCCAGCCCACAGGAGGCTTCCGCTGCCTACCAGGACGGGATGTGCAGGACGCCCCTCCTGGCCCCTGCCCCACTCTGGGCTTGTGGGAGCCTGGGCTAGCAGCCCCCTCCCTGCCGGCTCAGTCTGCTTCCCGGAATATCTGCCTCAAGGGCCATTGTCAGAATCAGAAGTGCTTTGTGAACCAAAGAGGACTGTCCTGGACCAAGGGGCAGTGTGTCTGAGTCCCACCCAGGGCACCACTGGGCAGATGGCATCCATGCCCCCTTCGTCCCAGGGTCACCCCTCTTCCTTGCTTTCTCCCTTGGTTTCATTCATTCCTTCCTCCCTTCGTCTTCCATCTGTCTGTTCGTCTGTCCCTGCCCTGCCCCCTTCTGGCCTGGTCCTCAGGCTCTTCTCAGGGTGCTTTGTCCCCTTCCTCAGGGCTCCCTCTAGGATGACAGGGACAAGTTGGGGGCAGACTGCTTGGTCTTCCCAGGGGGCTCCCAGGGGCCGGGAGGGGAATGACCCCTCCCAATGCTCTGGCGAATTGCAGAGGCGCTGTGCCCCCCTGAGCCCATATTCGCAAAGACGCAAACAAGTCGGGGCTTCAGACCCAGAGACCACTGATGGGGACGCGGCCCCCAGGGGTGGGGGGCTGCTTCCACGGATTTGCGAGGGGGTTCCGGGCCTGTTGTGTCTCCCCAAGTCTTTGTTGGGGGTTTTGGAGGGCCAGGGGTTGGGGTCTCTGCTCTGCAACCCTCGCTGGTGAGGTGAGCAGATGTGGCTCCCCCCAAGTGTTTCATGTCCTTGGCGCTCCACTTCCTCTTCTTGTTCTAAGAAACCAGGGGTGGGAGAGAGCCTGGAGCTGCCACAGCTGCTGTGGGACAGGGGCTCACACGATCTGGCAGGGCTGGGGAGATCCTGCAAGGGCCTCCTAGACCCTACCTCCTTCCACCCTGTGAGCGCTGGGTTCTCTCAGTGGGGCTGGGACTCCTGCAGCAGCCAGAGTCCCTGGGGGAGGACCGGCTCCAAGCCTAGTGTACACACAATAGAAGCACGGTGACAATGAGGGCCCGTCCCATCCTGCGTGACGCCAGTGTGTTAGGCTCATGTGCACACTGGGAGTTCCGAGGCTCCACGTGAGTGCTTGCCTTCTAGGGAGACTTCAGGGTTAGTGGTGATTTTTAGGCTTTGTGATGTCTGTCTGCTGTGACCACTCGGAAATGCCACACAGGATCCTGAGTGGAGGGTTCATAGTTCCACCTGACGTAGAGGAAACTAGGCCTGCACAGAAGGGACCAGCTGGGTGTCACAACATGAGCAGGCCCAGCTGGGACTGTCCTGCTCTGCTGCCCCTGCAGAGAGGGAATCTCTCCGGGGTTGTTGGAGGGTGGGGTCTTCCCAGGGTCCCCATCCTCCGCCCAGGATTCCAGCCCGCCCAGCCCCTGGGCTTGGATCATAAAGGCCAGAGCTTCAGTGGCCATGTGAGTAGTTATAGAGGGGGCTGGCGGGGAGCCCAGGGTGCTTGTTCTGTGGGGCCCTGGAGTCAGGGGTGGGGAGGGGCTGGGCCCCGCAGGTTGGGTCTCATCAGCTGCTTCAGACCCATTCAGGAGTCGGCCTGTGGGTCATGCCCTCGGTGCAGAGGAGAACGGGGACTCTGGACAAGCCTCAGTTTCCCCACCTGTGAAGTGGGGCTCATGTTGGCACCTCTGTCACGGAGCGCGCCCGGCCCAGAGGAGGTGTCCTTGGCCTGTTGTAACAGTGGCTTGGTCTGCATGTGGTCGGCATCTCAACAGGGGACCCTGCTGTGGGGAAGGCTCACAGGATTATGGTGTGATGTCACCCTTCCTCCCCTCCCAGCCTTGTGACCCTAGCGGCTCTCTGGACTCCCGGTTGGCTCACCAGGAAATTACTGCACTTCCAACCCTCTGGGGTTCAGGAGGAAACAGCCTGTATACCTGGGCATCGTGCACACACACGTGTGAGCGTGCGTGTCCGAGTGTGTATGTGACAGCAGCCTCCCAGCTCCTTGGGGACAGGCAGGTGAGAGAAGTGTGACTGCTCTGCACCGCGGCTCTCTGCTGGCCACAACTGGCCCCTTCACAGCTGAGGAGACCCAGGCTCAAGGAGGGAGAGGCACGTGCCTGGTGAGTAGGAACCCCAGCCCAGGTGGCCCCGAGCGTGTACCATCCTGCCTGTGGACATGAGCGTGTTCGTGGTACATGTTGGCGGACGTCGTGGATGCGTGAAGGTGTGTGATGCTTGGCTACCTGCAGCACCAGCCACCTGCCAGCCATTGTCCTGGAGTCACAGTGGTAACCAGATGGTCAAGGCTCTTGCCTTCGTAGTGGGGGGAGACAGAAATAACTCCACACCTAATGCTGAGGGGTTGGAAGTGATTATTGGTCATTCTGGGTATCCTCATCTGAAATTTCTGTTAAAATCTTTTGCCCATCTTTCTGTCAAATTGTATATCAAATGCATTTTCTGCATTATCATGACAATCAAATGATTTTTCTCCCTTTAAAAAAATGCAGTGGGACTTCCCTGGCGGTCCAGTGGTTAAGGCTCCACACTTCCAATGCAGAGGGCATGGGTTTGATCCCCGGTTGGGGAACTAAGATCTCACATGCCGCGGGTGTCACGGCCAAAAAAAAAAAAAAATGCAATAAATGTTAAACCACCCTTGCATTCGTGGAAGGAACCCAGCTTGTTCATGATTTAATATCATTTTTATTTATGCCTAAGTTTGATTTGCTAATATTTTGTTTAGGATTTTTTTCTTCATATTCATGAGAGGTACTGGTCTGTAATTTTCCTTTCTTCTCATGTCCTTGTCAGGTGTTGGTATCAAGGTTACACTGGCCTCATAAAAAGAGCTAGGAAATGTCCTCTCCTTTTCCATAGTCTGCAAGAATAGGTTTTGTGTTGTTGTTGTTTCTTGTTCTTAAGATTGGTGTTATTTCCTCCTTAAACGTTTGGAAGAATTTACTGGTTAATCTTCTGAGCCTGAGTTCTTTGTGTGCATGTGAAGGTTTTAAATAACAGATTCTGTTTCTTTAACAAGTATAAGACTTTCAAGTTTTTATTTTTTCTTGAGTCAGTTTTGGTAAGTTCTTTCCAAGGAATTTGTCCAGTTTGTGCAAGTTGTCATGTGTTGGCATATAATTGTTTATAACGTCCTCTCATTATTATCCTCTTAATGTCCATAGAGTCTGTAATGAGGCCCCTTTTTCATTCTTGATATTGGTAACTAGCGTTTTCTCTTATCATTCTTGATCAGTCTTGATAAGGGTTTTATCAATTTTACTGTATTTTGGAAGAATCAACTTTTGGCTTTGTTGATTTTCTTTATGATGCATTTATTTCCTCTTTCATTAGTTTCTACTTTTATCTTGACTCTTTTCTCCTCCTTCCATTGAGTTTAAGTTGCTTTTTAAAAAATATTCATCTTGAGATACATTTTGGGAAAAACAAATTATAAGGTGGATACATAGATGATTGATCTTTAAAGTCTTTTCTAGTACATGCACTTAAAGCTATAATTTTCCCTCAAAGTTTGGCTTAGCTGTATTCCACAAGTTTTTTGTTGTTCTTCCCCTAAATGTTCATATTTTTATTTTGAAAAAGTTTTACACCCACAGAAAAATGGAAAGAATACCCATATACACTTCACTTAGATTCACCAGTTGTTCATATTTTGCCACATTCTCTCTCTGTCTCTCTCTTTCTCGTGCTCTCTCTCTCTCTCCATATATCTATATTTCCACATATTTGGAAAATAAGTTGCATTTATCATGACACTTTATCCCTAAATACTTCAAACATGTATCTATTAAGAATAAGATTATTCTCCTATATAACCTTAATACCATTATCACACTCAAGAAATTTAACCTTGGTACAAATATAGTATCTAATACCTAGTCCAATTCAAAAATTTTCCAATTGACCCAATCTTTCTTTCTTCCTTTTTCTTTCTTTCTTTCTCTCTTTCTCTCTTTCTTACTTTCTTTCTTTCTTCCTTCCTTCCTTCCTTCCTTTCTTTCTTTCTTTCTTTCACTTTTATTTTTTTATCTGAATTTTTATTTTTTTATACAGCAGGTTCTTATTAGTTATCTATCTATTTCATACATATTAGTGTTTATATGTCAATCCCAATCTCCCAATTCATCCCACCCCCACCCCATCTATCTTTTTAGATCCAGTATCCAGTGATTGTCATGTTTCTCTAGTCTTCTTTAATCTAGAACAATCCCCTGCTTTAAAAAAAAAAAAAAAAAAAAAGGTTGATATTCTGTGACATTAAAGAAGTCCGTTCGGTTGTATCAGTCTTTCTTTACAATCTTGGTTTGTTTTTATAATTTATTTACGATCAGATTCAGGTTAAACACAATATAAGATAGGTGGTATTTTGCCTTCCCATTGTATCACACAAGAGGGAACACAATGTGAGACCCTCTCATCATTGTGATGCCAAGTTGGATCACTTCATAAAGCTGGTGTCTTCCAGATCTCTCCGTTGTACGGGGTACCATTTCCCTATTAAATTAGTAACGTACGGTTTGATACTTTGAGACCCGGCGAATATCCTTTTCTCAAACAACATTTACCCCATGTTTTAGCATCTATTTTTATCCTCGTCTCAACAGATACATTTGTGTTTGCAAAAAGGCGATTTCTAAACTAGTCATTTCTTCACCACTCATTGGCTGGCATTCTTCTATAAAAAGGATCCCCCTTCCCCAACCCAGATATTCTTGAGTATTACTATTGACTCATGGATTATT
The DNA here is from genome assembly GCF_028021215.1 of Eschrichtius robustus. NCBI lineage: Eukaryota > Metazoa > Chordata > Mammalia > Artiodactyla > Eschrichtiidae > Eschrichtius > Eschrichtius robustus. Next base: position 26,211,066 of record NC_090837.1, read on the forward strand.
TTAGTTCACTATGTTATAATCCATCACTTTACTCTTTCTGATGCTCAAATTGTCACAAATTTGACCGGTGAGAGCCCCTTTAAGCCAGCATCTATGTTCTTTTACACAAATCCATCAGTCTTAGAGAATTTTCTTGACTTGTACACAAAATGTTCCAGGATCTACTCGTATATTCCCTCAAACCTGAAATCAGGAATTGGTAGAGAATGGTATTTTAGAAATGAAAATCTGGATGCTAAGAGGGTTCATTATTATTGGGATACCATTGCTTCTAGGTAGTATCAGTGCATAGAACAAGAAAAAATGTAAAATCTCTGACACCTCCAGTTCAAATCCACTATGATGGGGTCTTCTGCATCTTCCTCCATCCCGTCTTGTCTCTGCAACTATGAGAGAAGTTCCCAACAATGTCCATATATTTACTTACTTGCTGTATCCCCAGGTACTCACAAAAAAGTTTGAGAATTACTTCAACAATGCACTATGAACAATGAATCTGCTAGAGAAAATTCAAGATGTCTTTTCAGAGGTTTTTTTGGTCCTTAAGATATATCCCATGAAAGACGGGCAGTTAATTAAGTTCTTTTTCCTGTGTGATTATGTTAACAGTTCAATATACTATTAGCTTAGTTTTTTTCAATTAAAATTCAATTTTAGGGTTTTCTTTTTCATCCTTTCTGTTTAATTTTCTGTCTGAATACAAGTCAGAACTGTATAAAAAGGTATTCTCAAAAGTCTCACTCTCATCCATATGACCTTTATTCTGTTCCTATTCTCTCTTTTAGACGAAATCGTTTTCATTTGTTTTGGATTTATTTTTCCTGTGTTTCTTTTCTCTTTTTTCAAATGCATATGTGTGTGTATATAGATATATATATATCCTTTTCTTTTCTTTTTTCTCTTTATTTCTTTTAAAATTATTTCTGTTTTTTGCAAAATAATCAAATATATCCCTTATTTTCTCTTTCTGATATACTTTTTGATACTGAGAAAGGTTTATATATTTGTTATAATGGTTATAATTATATTAGTATCTTTTTTAATACTATTTATTTATTTATTTATGTCTGCGTTGGGTCTTTGTTGCTGTGCACGGGCTTTCTCTAATCGCAGCGAGCGGGGGCTACTCTTCGTTGTGGTGCATGGGCTTCTCGTTGCGGTGTCTTCTCCTGTTGCAGAGCACGGGCTCTAGGTGCATGGGCTTCAGTAGTTGTGGCACACGGGCTCAGTAGTTGTGGCTCGCAAGCTCTAGAGCACAGGCTCAGTAGTTGTGGTGCACGGGCTTAGTTGCTCCGTGGCATGTGGGATCTTCCCAGACCAGGGATTGAACCCATGTCTGCTGCATTGCCAGGCAGATTCCTAACCACTGCGCCAGCAGGGAAGCCCTATGTTGATATCTTTATTATGTTATATGGTAAATATAATAACAATATTAGATATATACGATATGGTCCTCATAGTTCTTACTCTTTCAATATTCTCTATTGGCTCCTCTGATGGTTAATTTTATGTACCAACTAGGTTATGGTGCTCAGTCCCAGTTGTTTGGTCAAATATTAGTCTGCATGTGACCATGAGGTTATTTTGTAGATGTGATTAACATTCACAATCAGTTGGGACTTCCCTGGTGGTCCAGTGCTTCCCTGGTGGACTCTGTGCTTCCACTGCAGGGGGCATGGGTTCCATCCCTGGTCAGGAAACTAAGATCCCTCAAGCTGTGCGGCTTGGCCAAAACAAAAACGAAAACAAAACACATTTACAATCAGTTGACTGTAAGACAGATTGCGCGCCATAATGTGGGTGGGCCACACCAAATCTGTTGAAGGCATAAAGAGCAAAACCTGAGGTTCCCCAGAGAAGAAGGAATTCTACCTCAAGACTTGGACATAGAAATCCTGCCTGGGTTTCCAGCTTCTTGGCCTGCCCCACAGATTTCAGACTCAAGACTACACCATCAGCTTTCCCCTGAATTTATAACCTGCTGGCCTGCCCTACAGATTTCGAACATGTCGGCCTCCACAATAACGTGAGCCAAGTCCTCAAAATAAAAATTTCTCCCTATATGTATATTCTATTGGTTCTGTTTGTCTGAGAACCCTGACTGATACCGTTCCCCACTATGAGTAATACTGAAACTACCTGGTAACTTCTTCCTCCTGTTCTTCCCATCTCCCAGCATAGGGTCTAAAGGGATATCCTTTTACTGTCAGTTAATACCTATCAGTCAAGCAGTGAGCTTCTTTTATTTTCATATATCCTTTCCATTCTCACCCCACCCTCCTCTTATATCCGCACAACAGACCTGACAACCCATAATAGCTTTAGCTGTTTCTCCCATTTCTTTTTTCAGTTAATTTTCCCTCTTCCCACCAGATGGATTTTCTGTCCATACAATCATCAAAAGTAAATTTTCCATTGGCACAATTAACACATCCATAACATCCGATTTTATGTGCAATAAACAGGCAAATTTACTTTTATCAGTACTGGGGGCCTGTAAAGCCAGAGTCTTTTTTTTTTTAATCTATTATATCTGTTATTTAGCCCATGAGTGAACGACAACAACCATGTCCTCAAAACAACATCCCTACCCCATTTTTGTAATGGTTGTACTACTGTACCTACATTTTCAGAACAATAGCCATTCCATCTCTATACTGTTTCCGTTATAACCATCATTTTTAGTCTTAGATCTACTGGTCAGTATATATTTAATTCTTAGTCCCACTTCTTATGGCAAAGTCTCTCCAGTTACTTGAGTTGTCTGAAGTTTTTTTTTTTTTTTATGAGATTTCTCAGGAAGAGTTCATGGGGAAAATATTCACTGAGTTCTTGCATGTTTACAACAGTCTGTGGCCCCTGGAGGTGAAGGTCAGTTTAGCTGGATATAAAATCCTTGGCTCACATGTTCTTTCCTTGAATGTATTGATTATAACACTCCACTGTCTCTGGCATAAAGCATTGATGTTGAAAAGTCTGATGACAATCTGATTTTCTTTCTCTTATAAGAGACTTAGTCCTTTTTACCTAGATGCCCAAATAATTATTAATTTTTATTAATATCCAATAGGTTAATTTGAATACATCTCTATACTGGCTATTCTGAATTGATTTCCCTATGCAGTGGAGTGCGCTTTCGACAAGTAATTTTTTTTTAATCAGAAAAGTTACCTTGAATTGTAGTTTTTATTATTTATTATGTTCCATAGATTTGGCTTTCCTCCTTGGGACTCCTATTAAGTGTATGTTTGATCTTCTTTATATCTGTATTTTAAAATCTCTTTCTTCGTTTTTTTTTTAAGAAGATTTATTTATTTATTTATTTATTTGTTTGTTTAATTTATTTTTTGGCTGCGTCGGATCTTAGTTGCAGCACGCGGGATCTTTGTTGAGGCATGAGGGATCTTTTTGTTGCAGTGTGTGGGCTCTTTGTTGCGGCACGTGGGCTTCTCTCTAGTTGTGGTATGTGGGTTTTCTCTTCTCTAGGTGTGGTGCACAGGCTCCAGGGCACGTGAGCTCTGTAGTTTGTGGCACAAAGGCTCTTTAGTTGAGGCATGTGAGCTCAGTAGTTGTGGTGCGCAGGCTTAGTTGCCCCACGGCATGTGGTATCTTAGTTCCCTGACCAGGGATCGAACCTGTGCCCCTGGCATTGTAAGGCAGATTCTTTACCACTGGACCACCAGGGAAGTCCTTCTTCATTTCTTTTTGATTGAAAAAAATTTCCCCCTTTTCATCTTATCTTTCTTTTAATGTATCTCTATAGGTATTGGCTCTGTGTTTATCCTTGTTTAGGCTTCACTTCTGATAATTTTTCTTTTATGCTTCATTCTTTCCTGAGTTCTATAATTTTGGTTTTTAAGTCTTCAGCTTCTCCAGTCACTTCACTTTAAGGTTTTTCTAATTCCAATGTATACTGTTCTTTCATTGCTTCTATAATTCTTTTAATTTATTTAGCACATCTTAAAAATATTAAGTTGCAGTTTACATCTGCTCTGTGGGCTTGTCTTTCTGGCATGCCTCCACAGGACATTATTCTGATTTTTATTATCTTTTTTCCTTATATCAACTCTGTATGGGGTGTGGCTTCAATACCTTTTATTGTTCATGTTTAAGGAAGATGAGTTTTCCTGTACTTTGAGTTTAGAAGGTAAGTCAGAATAGCTTGTATAGCATCATGGCTCTTGGTTCCTTTTGTTGTTTTCACAAAATGATTTTAAAAATATATACGGCCTCCTACTTTCTGGTATTTGTCTTCTCTGATCACCTCCACAACTTTTTTTTTTTGGCTGCACTGCGCAGCTTGTGGGATCTTAGTTTCCTGACCAGGGATTGAACCCAGGCCCTTGACAGTGAAAACACAGAGTCCCAACCACTGGACTGCCAGGGAATTCCCTGCCTCCATAACTTTTTGAAAACATCTACATCTTCACTATCCTTTGCCCCTGGCGTTCCTGTCCTGCTCAGTCTGACTTCTCCTCCCACTGGCTTCCCCTCCGTGCAGGGCTCTGTTCTGGAGAGAGAATGGGATCCCCCATGTGGAGAGTTCTCAGGACCCAGAACTCCTCGGCACCCTCCAAACTTCCCTTGGCCACCTTTCACTCACCCGTAAGCTGGAGACTGCAAAACTCAACCTGTAAAACTCATCTGCGCAAAGGTTCTTGGGTTAATTGGTCTTCCAGGCTTCCCTGTGAGAACCAGTGGGTGGTCTGGGAGTTCTCCAGACCCACTGTCTCCCCTTCCCTTCCTTCCCACCATTGCTGATAAGCCTACTGCTTTTTTAAAAAAATTTATTTATTTAATTTATTTTTTGGCTGCATTGGGTCTTCGTTGCTGCGCGTGGGGTTTCTTTAGTTGCAGTGAGCGGGGGCTACTCTTCGTTGTGGTGCACAGGCTTCTCATTGCGGTGGCTTCTCTTGTTGCAGAGCACGGGCGGTAGGCACGCGGGCTTCAGTAGTTGTGGCATGCGGGCTCAGTAGTTGTGGCTCGTGGGCTCTAGAGCGCAGGCTCAGTAGTTGTGGCTCACAGACTTAGTTGCTCCACAGCATGTGGGATCTTCCCAGACCAGGGCTTGAACCCATGTCCCCTGCACTGGCAGGTGGATTCTTTTTTTTAAAAATTATTTAATTAATTAATTAACTTATTTATTTATTTTTGGCTGCATTAGGTCTTCGTTGATGCGTGTGGGCTTTCTCTAGTTGTGGCGAGCAGGGGCTACTCTTCGTTGCGGTGCACGGGTTTCTCATTTCAGTGGCTTCTCTTGTTGCGGATCATGGGCTCTAGGCACACGGGCTTCAGTAGTTGTGGCATGTGGGCTCAGTAGTTGTGGCTCACGGGCTCTAGAGTGCCGGCTCAGTAGTTGTGGCGCACAGATTAGTTGCTCCGTGGCATGTGGGATCTTCCCAGACTAGGGCTCGAATCCATGTCCCCTGCATTGGCAGGTGGATTCTTAACCACTGTGCCACCAGGGAAGTCCCGGTAGGCATATTCTTAACCACTGCACCATAAGGGAAGCCCAATCCTACTGCTTTTGATGTACGATATTTTCATTACACTTGGTTCAAAATATTCTCTAATTTCCATTGTACCGTCTTCTTTGTTTCATGGGTTATTTAGTAGTGTTTGTCTTGATTTCCAAATATATGAGGATTTTCTAATTAATTTCTGTGAACTTGTTGAGACTTACTTTAAGGTCCAGAAAACGATCAATTTTTTAAAATATTCTGTGCATTCTGGGAAAGAATGTGTCTGCAACACTGCTGTTGAGCGCAGTGTTCTGTATATGTCAGTTCAGTCAGTTTATTATTATGATGTCCTTCAAATCTTCTACAGCCTCACTGTAGAAGATTTTTTTTCTTATTATTCTATCAGTTACTGAGAGAAGTGTGTTCGTCTCCCACTGTGATGTTTGTCTAACTCTTCTTTTCATTCTGCCAATTTTTGCTTCATATATTTTAAAACTGTTAAGTGCATATACATTTATATTTTCATATCTTCTTGTTGAATTGAGGTTTTTATAATAATAACATGTCCCTCATTATCTCTAATAATATTTTCTTTTAAAAGTCTACTTTGTTTGAAATTAATATAGTTATACAAGCTTTCTTGGTTAGTGTTTGTATGATATATTTTTTTAATAATTTTATCCCCTATGTGTCTCTCTCTCCTTTTTTTTTTTAATTGAAGTATAGTTGATTTACAATGTCATGTTAGTTTCAGGTATACAACACAGTGATTCTGTTATATGTTCTTTTTCAGATTCTTTTCCCTTATAGGTTATTGCAAAATATTGAGTATAGTTCCCTGTGCTCTACAGTAGGTCCTTGTTGGTTACCTATTTTATTCCCTTATGTCTCAATCTATTTTCTATTTATTCTATCCTTTTTTCTCTCTGTAGTTAAATTTGGATATTTTGTATTGAATTAATCTTTTTTTAAAATTTGTGTTTAAACTGTTGGTAATCTCCTGTTAGCATTGAGCTCCTAATTTCTTGTTTTATAGTTGCCAGTTCTCTGATGAAATTCTTAATCTTGTCTTTTATTTCCTTGCATATAGTTATTCAAAGTCTGAGGTCTGACCCTTCATAATCTGGAGATCCTATGGTCTTTTCCTTCATTATCTATGCTTTCTCTTGGGCTTTGTGCTGTCTTCCTTCCTTGTTTGCCTGGTCGGTTTTTTTATAACAATAAACACCTTTTTTACATGAGCTAAGATAGGAGGGAGGAGGATTTATTTGCTTTTCGGGGCCTTGGTATTCCTCAGATAGAATTCCAGCTCCTTGTCCTCGAGCACAAAGCCATCTGCTTGACCACACTGGCCTGGTCTTGAAGTGATGCATGCAAGACGCTTGCCCTGCTAGAACTGCTCCTCTAGAACAGTGGTCCCCAAGTTTTTTGGCACCAGGAACTGGTTTCGTGGAAGGCAATTTTTCCGCGGATCGGGGCGGTGGTGGTGGGGAGATGGTTCAGGCTGTAATACAAGCGATTTTCAGGCAGTAACGTGAGTGATGGGGAGCAGCAGATGAAGCTTTGCTCACTCATCTCCTGCTGTGCGGCCCGGTTCCTAATAGGTTGCAGACCGCTGGGGACCCCTGCTCTAGAAGACGGCTGATTTGGGTGTTCTTCTTCCTTTCTTCATATTTCTTCTGAATTTTCTTTGATTGTTTTTTGTTTAAAGTCTCTTCCTCCTCAGGAGTCAGCTTGGCCCCTTCTTGCGGCCCAGGGGCAGGGCATAGTGGGGCATACCATGTGTTGTTGGTGAGCATGATGCCGTTCTGCACCAGGGTCTTGGTATGGACCAGTTCATCATTGGATGTATTGTAGACAATATCAGTAATCCTTGTCTTGCGTGTACAGCACGCCGAGCCCCAGGAGAAGTTCCCCACGTCCAGCCTCAAGGCCCCGTACTTCTTCTTGTCTCCCCACATGCGGACTGTGTGTCTGTGGCGGGGACCAGTCTTGGTGTTGGCAGTGGGGCATCCCAGCTCACACTTCCGCTTCTGGTTGTAGGGCTTCCTTTTGCTCTAGGTCTTGTGGTGCTTGTGCCAGTTGTCCTGAGAGATGCCCATCGCTCGGCACTGGCTGGAAAGAGGGCTTAGTCCTTTTTAATTGAGCACTAGTGAACGTGTATAAAGATTGTTAAAATTTTTTAGAAATAATTTGAGGCCTATATGCACAGAAATCTCTGGCGTTCCTATACACCAACAATGAAAAATCAGGAAGAGAAATTAAGGAAACTCCCATTTACCTTTGCAAAAAAATATATGTAATACCCAGGAATAAACCTGCCTAAGGAGGTGAAAGACCTGTACTCACAAAACTGTAAAACACTGATGAAAGAAATCAAAGATGACGTAAACAGATGGAGAAATATACCATGTTCTTGGATTGGAAGAATCAATACTGTGAAAATGACTATACTACCCAAAGCAATCTACAGATTCAATGCAATCCCTATCAAACTACCAATGGCATTCTTCACAGAATTAGAACAAAAAATCTTACAATTCATATGGAAACACAAAAGACTCCGAATAGCCAAAGCAATCTTGAGAAAGAAAAACAGAGTTGGAGTAATCAGGCGTCCCGACTTCAAACCATACCAGAAAGCTACAGTAATCAAGACAGTATGGTACTGGCACAAAACCAAAAATATAGATCAATGGTACAGTATAGAATGCCCGGAGATAAACCCACGCACATATGGGCACCTAATTTATGACAAAGGAGGCAAGAACATACAATGGAGAAAAGACAGCCTCTTCAATAAGTGGTGCTGGGAAAACTGGACAACTACATGTAAAAGAATGAAATTAGAACACTACCTAACACCATACACAAAAATAAACTCCAAATGGATTAAAGACTTAAATGTAAGACCAGACACTATAAAACTCTTAGAGGAAAACATAGGAAAAACACTCTTTGACATAAACCACAGCAAGATCTTTTTTGACCCACCTCCTAGAGTAATGGAAATAAAAACAAAAATAAACAAATGGAACTTAATTAAACTTAAAATCTTTTGCACAGCAAAGGAAATCATAAATAAGACAAAAAGACAACCCTCAGAATGGGAGAAAATATTTGCAAATGAAACAACAGACAAAGGATTAATCTCCAAAATATACAAACAGCTCATGGAGCTCAATATCAAAAAAACAAACAATCCAGTTAAAAAATGGGCGGAAGACCTAAATAGACATTTCACCAAGGAAGACATACAGATGGTCAAGAGACAAATGAAAAGATGCTCAAAGTCACTAATTATTAGAGAAATGCAAATCAAAACTACAATGAGGTATCACCTCATGACGGTCAGAATGGCCATTATCAAAAAATCTACAAACAATAGATGCTGGAAAGGGTGTGGTGAAAAGGGAACCCTCCTGCACTGTTGGTGGGAATGTAAGTTGATACAACCACTATGCAAAACAGTATGGAGGTTCATTAAAAAACTAAAAATAGTACTACCATATGACCCAGCAATCCCACTACTGGGCATATACCCTGAGAAAACCATAATTCAAAAAGACATGCACCACAATGTTCATTGCAGCACTATTTACAATAGCCAGGACATGGAACCAACCTAAATGTCCATTGACGGATGAATGGATAAAGAAGATGTGGCACATATATACAATGCAATATTACTCAGCCATAAAAAGAAATGAAATTGAGTTATTTGTAGTGAGGTGGATGGACCTAGAGTCTGTCTTACAGAGTGAAGTAAGTCAGAAAAACAAATACCGTATGCTAACGCATATATATGGAATCTAAAAAAAAAAAAAAAAAAAAAAATGGTACTGATGAACCTAGTTGCAGGGCAGGAATAAAGAGGTAGACACAGAGAATGGACTTGAGGACATGGGGTGGGAGGGTGAAGCTGGGGGAAGTGAGAGTAGCATCAACATGTATACACTACTGAATGTAAAATAGTTGGCTGGTGGGAAGCAGCAGCATAGCACAGGGAGATCGGCTGCGTGCTCTGCGATGACCTAGAGGGGTGGGATAGGGAGGATGGGAGGGAGGCTCAAGAGGGAGGGGATGTGGGGACATGTGTATGCATATGGCTGATTTGCTTTGTTGTGCAACAGAAACTAACACAGTAATTGTGAAGCAATTATACTCCAATAAAGATCTATTAAAAAAATAATAATTTGAGGCCTAGGGTATCAACATTCTGGGATCGCCTTAATCCAGTTTGAGTGGCTGAGATCATCTGAAGCTGGGCCGCCGTGCTTGTAAGAGCTGCTCTGTATCTAGTTGACTGTTACTCGGAGTGAGGACCCGTCCCCAGGTGTGGTCCCCCAGCACACCCAGCCCCAGGCACTGGAGGATGTCAGAAGCCCTGCTTGGCCGTTCAGCCTCCTCTCCCAGGACTGGCAATCGTCTGGAGGGGAAAAGCGGCTCCAAAAGCCAGGCTTCTCTCACTCGGAGGCCTGTATTTCTCTCCTGCTTCTGATGCCCTTGAGCAGATGTTTTCTATTTGTCTGGCTTTTCTAGTTGTCTGTGGAAGTTTGGTCTGAATTGTTTAGTCTTTCATTACTAGGATGTCTGCTTTACATGTTAACAGATTATTTTTTTTAAAACCTATGGGAGCAAGGCAGCTGCAGGGGACCAGATAGGAGACTGTTACAGTAACCCAGGTGAGAGATGCTGGTGGCTTAGACCAGGGTGGTGGTGTGGTGGAGGAGGTGATGAGAAAGGATTGGAATCTAAGTGTATTTTGGAGGTATAACTAACAGGCAGGATTGGCCGTTGGATATGGGGTGAAAGAAAGCGACCAATCAAGGACGACTCTGAGGTTTATGGCCTGAGGGTGAATGGTTGTGTCCTTTTCTAGGATCGTGATGACTAAGAAAGGAGCGGTTTGGGGGGCAGAGGTGGGAGGGAAGGAAAAAGTGAAGTTTAGGTCATGTTTAGAGTGAAATACCTCTTAGATGCCTAGGGGAGGTAGCCTGTGGATGGCTGGGGATAAGTTCCTGGAGTTTAGGGGAGATCAAATTTGGGGGTCATCAGCACAGAGGTTGCATTTTAAGCCCTGAGCCTGGATCAACTCATCTGGGGGAGGACATAGATGCACCAGGACCAAGGACTGAGCCTGGGGCCTCCAACATCCTGAGGTTGGGGTGGTGGGAGGAAAACCGGAGCGTGGTAGGTGGGGGTCCTGAAAGCCTAGTGCGGAAAGCACTTCCGAGGTCAAGTGAGATGCGGCCTTTGTGATGGGAATTTAAATTTGTTTTTTCCAGTTTGTCTTTTTTCTTTGTTTATGGTGTTTTATTCTAATTAAAATGTGTGTTTCTCTGTGCCTGGATGTAGAATCTTAGTTCTTTCATACTTCTGGCTTCGTGCCCTCTTTCCCATTCCAAGATTACCTGTGTCCATGTGGCGCCCATGTGTGCCCACATGTGGGCCCAGAGCAGGGATATGTGGCTCCGGGGAGGGGTGAGCCCAGCATGGAGTGCTCGGATCAGCGTGCCTGAGCTGAGAAGGTGCTGGGGTCAGTGGTGGGGGAAGGGGACCCAGGCCCAGCCCCTCTTTGGACCTTGGTTTCCCATCTGTGACCTTGAGGTGCTGGGGAGGATTCCTGGCTGTGAGGGAAGAGGCAGCCCCCAGTGAGCTGTGCAGGGCTGTGCCCCAGGGAGATGGGCATTTCCTCGGCACAGGCCAGTCTGACCAGCACCTAGGAGCTGAAGGGTTCACACCTCACTGCCCATGGACAGATGGGGAGACTGAGGCCTGAGAGCATTCCCACAGACCGTGGGGCCCTGGGAGGGGCTGTGGAACCCATCAGCCCAAGCCCTAAGCCCTGATGGCAGCGCAGGATCCTGGGGTCACTTGAAAAAGTCCAGTCTTGAAGGGGTTGGGCCAGTGTGTCCCCAGTGAGATGAGGAGTGGCATCCGCCAGGCTGGGCTCCCAGCGCTGCCGGGAGGGACGGAGGGGCTGGCCCGGGCCTGCTTCTGCCTGTTGTAAATGAGCCACTGCTGCTGGGAGGACCTAGCAAATAATGGCAGCTGGAGCACTTTGTAAACTGAGATGCACCTTATATACAGCCAGGGGCAGTGTAAATGGCATCACAATTTGCAATCTGTAGAGTGCTGTACACCTGTGAGTGGCTGGACTTGAGGGGGCAGCCCAGTGCGGTTTGGTGGCAGCAGGCAGGCCACCCACCTGTCCCCATTCCCCAGTGAATGCTAGCAGAGCAGCCCAGGTCGGGAGGCTGGGGCAGGGGAGCCAGGCCACTTACTCTGTGCCATGTTCCCTAGAGCCATCCTCCAGCAGCACGGCTCACCCGTGGATGCCACCATCGCGGCTCTGGTCTGCACCGGGGTTGTCAACCCCCAGAGCATGGGCCTGGGTGGAGGGGTCATCTTCACTATCTACAATGCGTCCACAGGTGAGTCCATACGGGACCCCCGTGGGGAGGATGGGCTCGTCCACAGGTGCTAACAGTGAGGTGCTTGTAGACCACCTGAGTGTATGGCCGACCTGCCCTGTCCACCCATGCCCCTTCCTGGGTCTCTTGGTGCCCCCCAACCTCTGCAAAGCTGAAACCAAGTGTTAGCACAGAGGCCAGTTCATGGTACAGAGAGAGAAACTGAGGCCCAGAGCAGGGCCGGGGCTGTCTGAGGGGGACTGTTGGTGTGCAGTGAGGCCTAGCAGCCACCGGGGTGCCCTTGACACCCCACACGCCCTGCCCAACTCCAGGGAAGGTGGAAGTCATCAACGCCAGGGAGACGGTACCTGCCAGCCACGTCCCGGGTCTGCTGGACCAGTGCAAGCAGGCCCAGCCTCTGGGCACAGGTGAGGCCCTAGAGGGGCCACCCGCTCCCACCCCACCAGACCACTGGGGCTGACCAGAACCCCCCACCCTGAAGGGGCAGCGCCCCTCATGGACGGCTGAACCACCCTGGCACTGAGGGGTGGCAGCTGGGGATGGGGAGCCCTTGCGGAGGTCCTGACTCCCCGGGTTTTCCCGGGGGAGTGCTCTCTGAGTTGGGAGGGACAATCCAAGCAGAGGGACCACCTCAGCCGAAGGCCCAGAGAGTTCAGTGGAGACAGGTTGGGGGGCTGGGGGTGGTGGGCGGGGATGGGGCCAGTTTTTCTGGGCGCCACAGGCCTGGCCATGGACTTTGTGCAGAGGGCAATGGGGAAGCACAGGGGTGTGAGTGGGGAGGGCCGTGGTCCCAAGTGGGCTCCAGAAGGCTCGCTCTGGCGGCCACGGCTGGGGGGCCAGGCAGCCAAGTGTGGAGTGATGGAGAGCCCCCAGGGGCCAAGGGGGGCGGCCCAGGGGCAGGGGCGTGACACCTGTGCCATGCAGGTGCCCAGTGGATCGGGGTGCCTGGGGAGCTCCGCGGCTACGCTGAGGCGCACCGCCGCCACGGCCGCCTGCCCTGGGCACAGCTCTTCGGGCCCACCATCGCACTGCTCCGGGGGGGCCTCCGCGTGCCCCGCGTCCTGAGCCGCTTCCTGCACAGCAGCTACCTGCGCCCTTCCCTGCACGCATCATCCCTGAGGTGAGCTCCGATGGGGGCCCAGGGCCCCTCCTCAGCCCAGCCCCTCCTCAGCTCCTCCTTCAGCCAGTGGATCAACCTTCTAGGGGCCCGGGCCCTGGATGGCCAGTATGTCACTGTCTCAGCTCAGAGACCTCCGGTTCCACGTGGCAGAACCTCATCAGAGGGCTCAGGCCAGAGAGAGTTTATGCCAAAGTGATGGGGCTTCCAGGGCGCAGATTTGGGCCCTGCCCTCCCCCCCACCCACTCTCTCTGGGCTGGCAGGAGGGCTTTGGCCGCCCCACTCGCCCACCTGGCCAGCCCACTGACCAGGAGGAGCGCCGGGTGTCAGGCCCTGGGTGGACGCCGGCTTGGCGGGGGGCGGGGGGGTGGGGTGGTGGGGCGTGTCCTCCCTGGGCCTGGGTGATGAGACACATGAGGGGTGTCAGCCCCACCCAATCCTGGAGAATCTGCCCCCATGTCCACTGCAGCCCCTCAGGATCCCGGACCAGGACTCCCTCCCTGTAGGGTCCCTGCAGAAGTGTGGCTGCCCTCCAGGACCTGGCCTCACCCTGAGGCCGCCCCCCACCCCCCAGGCAGCTCTTCTTCAATGGGACGGAACCCCTGAGTCCTCACGACCCACTCCCGTGGCCCGCGCTGGCCGCCACCCTGGAGACCGTGGCTGCGGAAGGCGCAGAGGCCCTCTACACAGGGAGGCTGGGCCAGATACTGCTGGAGGACGTTGCCAAGGAAGGTCAGTACGTAAGGCCCCACAGGCCCGTTCCGCCAGAGAAAGAGGGGTCTGGGCGCCAGGGCTGAGGGTGGGTCCGGTCCTCCCCTCCCCTCCCCTCCCCTCCGAGAGGGGGCCAGCTGCTCCCAGGGCTTGGAGAGGCCGTTGCCCCAGTCCTGCCCTCTGCTGGTCTCAGGGACCTTGCAGTCAAAGCCCCCGAGGAGCAGGGCCCCGAGGGTTAGGGCCACAAGATGGGAGCCATCGGTGGCTGCGGGGGTGCTCCTGGGCCTGGAGTTGGCCACCCTCAGTCTCTCAGAGGCCAGCATGCCTCCCCCACCTTCTCCCACTCTCCCCTCCGACCTGCCCGTCCCTGGCCTCTGTCCACCCATCCCCCAGCCCTGAGGCCACTGCCCACAGGCCCAGCACCACCCCTCTGGGCCTGGAAGGCTAGGGAACGAGGGGGGCCCCCACTGTGTGAACTGGGGTCCCTGGCTGACACTCTGCACCTTGTTTCCCCGTCTGTACATGGAGTCCTCTGTCTCACCCCAGGCAGCCAGTTGACCCCGCAGGACCTGGCATCATTCCGGCCTGAGGTGGTGGATGCCCTGGAGGTGCCCCTGGGGAACTACACCCTGTACTCACCGCCACCGCCTGCAGGGGGCGCGATTCTCAGCTTTGTCCTCAACGTGCTCAAAGGTGAGGCCCCCAGGAGCCCGGGGGTCCGGTGCCCGTGAACTGAATTCCAGGCCCAGCCAGGCTCTGGGTAGCCACTGCCTCCTCCAGCTCAGCCCCCTCCTCAGACGCTGAAGACGGGGCTGAGTGGGCCAGGACGGTGTGTTCTAGAGCTGGCCTCCGGTGTGGCCCATGCCTGGGCTCTGCTGAAGGGTCTGCCGTCACCTACCCACTAAGTGCCCCCAGGTGACCCCGGCCCAGGGCACAGGTGCAGTGGCTCTGCAGGTGGTGAGCTGCCGGTCCAGTGTGTGCAGCTAGGGCTGAGGCCCAGCCTATTGCAGCCTGCAGGGGGGTTGCGGGCTGCCTGATGTTGCCTGTGGCTGCCGTAACAAAGTATCACAAATTACCAAAACCTGGTGGCTCAGACAACAGAAATTTATTCTCTCATAGTTCTGGAGGCCAGAAGTTCAAAATCAGGGTGCCTGCAGGGCCACATTCCTTCCGGGGGGGCCTGGGGGAGAATCTGTTCTTTGCCTCTTCCAGCTTCTGGCGGCTGCCGGCATTCCTAGGCTTGTGGCTGCATCCCTGCAATTTCAGCCTCCGTGGTCACACAGCCTCCCTCTTCTCTGTGTCTGTTTTATAAGGATGTATGTGGTTACATTTAGCGCCCACCCGGATAATCCAGGATAATCCGCTCCTCTCAAGATCCTTAATTTAATCGCACATTTGCCATACAAGGTAATATTCACTCTTTTTCCATATAAGGTAGTATTCGAAGGTTCTGCGAATTAGGACATGGACAAATCTTTCTCAACCCACTACACAGGATGACCCCCACCTGCGCCCACCCCCTCCCCAGGGTTCAACTTTTCCGCGGAGTCGGTGGCCAGGCCCGAGGGGAGGGTGAACTTGTACCATCACCTCGTGGAGACGCTCAAGTTTGCTAGGGGGCAGAGGTGGCGGCTGTGGGACCCTCGAAGCCACCCGGAGGTCCAGGTGAGGTGCCCTGAGCTGGTGGAGAGCCCCCTTCCCTGCCCAAGGGCTCAGCATGAAGGGAGGTTCAGGCCAACGGGTGCTCCGTCCACAGACCCTGAGAGCCTGGCGGGTGAGGCTGGAGGGATGTGTACACGGTTGGTTCTAGAACAGGATGGCCTGGCAGTGGCCCAGAGCAGGGAGGGTGGAGCAGTCTGGGGACTGAAGGGAGCCCTGGAGGGGCAGGTATGGGAGGGCAGTGGTGGCGCTGCGTCTCTGACACCCTTAGGGGACCTTCTGCTCTGTGACCCCACCTGGCCTCTCACTGACCCCGTCACCTGTCTGCCCACCCCAGAACGCCTCCCAGGACCTGCTGGGGGAGGCTCTGGCCCAGCATATCCACCAGCAGATCGACAGCCGGGGTGACCACCAGCTCAGCCACTACAGCCTGGCCGGGACCTGGAGCCACAGGATGGGCACAGCCCACGTGTCCGTGCTGGGGGAGGATGGTAGTGCTGTGTCCGCCACCAGCACCATCAATACGCCGTACGTGGGGCCAGGGGCAGGCGGGCAAGCCCCAATCCATTCCCTAGACCTGAGCCCTTCACCCCCAGCCTGGCCTCCCAGCACCTCCCTGGCTGTGTCCATCAAGTGGTACCTTGTTTTTCCCTCTCCTGTGTCAAAAGGGTCCTACACCCTGACACCTCTGGCCGAAAAGGCTGCTGATGGGGTGGCCCTGAGCCAGGATGAGGACGGGCCTTACAACCAGAAGGATGCCGTGGTGGGGGGCAGGGTGGATCTTTGGGGGCAAGGACAGGGAGGGAAGAGCAGTTCCAGGATGCTGGAGGGCAGCTGCTAAAACGAGGGGCTTCTGGAGGGCTGGGGCGCAGCCCGTGTGTGTCGGGAGCCCACGGCCCGCACCCAGCTCTGCCTCTGTCCACAGGTTTGGAGCCATGGTGTACTCACCGCGCACGGGCATCCTCCTCAACAACGAGCTCCTGGACCTGTGCTGGAGGCACCCGCGGGGCTCCGGAGTCACCCCTCCTCCCGGTGAGCACAGTGCCCCGGGGCAAGAGGAGGGAAGGCAGGAAGGCCAGGCAGGCCCAGCACAGAGACAGGGATGGAGGGGGCGGCCCCGGGGGGGCGCTGGCTCGGAAGCGAGGCTGCACTGATACCCGTCCGGCCTCCAGTTCCAGGCGAGCGGCCCCCGTCATCCATGGTCCCCTCCATCTTGGTCAACGCAGCCCAGGGGTCGAAGCTGGTGATTGGCGGGGCTGGCGGGGAGCTCATCATCTCTGCTGTGGCCCAGGTGAGTCTGGGGGCTCCTGGATGGAATGTGCCCTCGCTGGGCGGCCCTGTTGTCCTGCTGTCCTGGGAGGGGTTGGGGAGGGTGGCTGGTGCCCCTCCCTCCCTCCCTGCCTGCATCCTTCTCTCCCCCATCAGGCCATCATGAACAAGCTGTGGCTGGGCCTTGACCTGCAAGCTGCCATTGCGGCCCCCATCCTGCACGTGGACGGCAAGGGCCGGGTAGAGTACGAGCCCAGCTTCAGCCAGGTGAGGCCGTGGGCCAAGCCACCGCTAGGCGGACGCCTCAGTGCTTGCCTTCAGAGCCCCTGATGAGGCCTCAGCTTTTGAGTGTGCCCGGTGCACTTCGGCTTTGGGGGCCAGCCACCAGGAGTTGAGAAGCTCCATGGGAGAGGCAACAGGCAGCTAGTCTCCACGGCAGGGGACAGGGTGTTGTTCACATGACTCCCAGAACGAGCTCCCCTGCACCTTGGTCCCTGCTCTTTCTGGGCCATTCTCTCCGGAAGCTACTCTCCCCGGCTGCGGCCTCTCAGACTCTCCCTCATGGTGATCTGCTTCCTTGTGTGATCTGCAGCTTTTATCTGCGGGTTTATTTGTAAAGGAGTCTATTATTCCTGGGAGTCTGCAGAGGGATTTCCCTCCAGGGCACTGGGTTCTTGGATCCCCACACAAGCAGGCCCAGGAGCTAAATTCTCTTGTGGGACTCCCAGCCCCTCCCCTCCGCCTGGGCAGATGGCTGGTCTCCTTGGAAGGTCTCTGGGCTGGCAGATGCCCTCACTAGGACCCACTTTAAAAGACTAGCAGCTTTTCAAGGCTCCAAACTTCATGCCCAGGGTCCATTCAAGCAGCTGGGGTTCAAGGTCATCAAAGCTGCCTTTCCTGTTATGAGCTTCTCTGGTCTCAAGGCCGCCTCCCAGGGCCCTTGGAATTCTGAGGACCACAGAGTAAGGGGCCTTGAGTACAAGGGGGTGTGTAGTCCTGAGAACCTTAGTCTTTGGGCCTGGAGACTAAGGACCTCAGCCCGTCAGGCCCAAACTCTCAGAGTCCGAGGCCCTCCCTCCCAGCCTCCCTCCCTCCTTGTGCAGGGTCCTCCCTGTGGCAGGAGGACTTGATGCTCTCCCAGGACTCCTCCTCTTAGGCCCTTCTCCTTGACCTTGACTGAAGGTCTTTACTCTGTGAACACCATTCTCCAAGGACCTCAACTCTGAGAATTTGGACCTGACAGCCTGGAATCCAGAGAACCCTGAGCCCACGGCCCTCAGCTCCCTGGAAGTTAGAGTGTTGGCCACACAGGTCAGGGCCTCCCATGGAGAACATCTGAGGTGCTGGGTGGAGACCTTGAGTCTCCAAGGGCCCTCAGAGCCAAGGCCCAGGCCTGAGGCCAGGAGGGTCGTTGTTCCTCAGGGCCTTGGAGTTTGGCCACTATGACCCTAAGGAACAGTCTCCGAGGACCACAGGTCCTGCCTGTGCCTTCCAACCTAAGGACACTAGGTAATTAGCGTGTCAGGCAGAGATACACCCAAGGCCATAGTGCCTGGAGACCTCACCGTACCCGTGGCTCAGGTCCTGGAGGCCCTGGTTCTGGGGACTGCAGGGCACCTGGAACCGAGGGCCCTGGTGGGCGGGGGTCCTTGGCCTTAAGTGGGAATGTGGGGCCCAAGTAACACAGGTCTCCACGTGCCAGGATTTGTGTGAAAGGTCACAGACTGGCAAGTGTGGGGACCAGGCCCCGAAGCAATGTACTCAGGCCCTCAGACACCAACACCTGGGCCCTGATGCCCTCCAATTCCACACACTCACCGTCTCAGACCTGAGCCTTTACAGCCTGTGCTCGGAGTGCCTCACCCTTGGGGACCGTTGGTGCCTGTGGCCTGGGGTCCATGTCCTTGGACTCATGGGTGTTCAGAAGCCTCCAGCTGACTCCTCCACCAGCGGGGCCCTGGAGAGTCTTGGACCCCCGTCTTCTCATGCTGGTGTTGAGATGGCAGGTCCTAAGCCACGAACAGTGCTGGCATCAGGGCCATTCCTCCTGTCCAGGGCAGGAGCCAGATGTTAAGTTGGGCCCTTCTTACGTATGGGTGACCTGGGACTCCGAAGGGCCCAAGCTCTGCCTTCTAGAAGACTTTGCTTTCAAGGTCCTCAAAACCTTGAAAGCTACCTTCTCCACAGAAGCCCTTGGACTCCTTGCTTATCACGTTGAGGCCCCTGGTGTCCTTGATCCAGGACAGAAGTGAACCTGCATCTCAGCTTCCTTCTCATCCGGGCGATGTCCTCCTGTCATATCCCCTGGAGCCCAGGCTTCTCCTCTGGGGCCTTTGGAGTGGGAGGCCGTAGACTCCATGCCTGCAGACCAGGCTGCATCCAGCGCCCCTCTGTCCTCTCCCAGACCACCCCTGCCAGTCCTGCCTCCTCGGCCAGGGTCCTCAGCTCCCTGCCCGGGTCCCAGCCCCTCCATGACCAGCCTTCTCTGCTCTCCAGGAGGTGAAGAAGGGGCTCCAGTACCGGGGCCAGAACCAGACCGAGAGGCCCGTTTTCCTGAACGTGGTCCAGGCCGTGTCCCAGGACGGGGCCTGCGTGTACGCCGTGGCAGACCCCAGGAAGGGTGGGGAGCCCTCAGGCTACTGAAGAGGCTGCTCCCTCCCCACAGCTGGGATCCCGCCTGGCGTGCACCCAGGCTGGCCTGGTCCATGGGACCGAGCGCTCCAGCAGAATCTGGACCCCTTGGCTGGACGGTCAGCCTGGGGCTTCAAGAGGTGGGGACAGCCCAGCAGATGGACGGCTGTGGGGGCCGAGCCCTCCCCTCCCAGAGCCCCTGTGGCCCTGCCCTGACCCCTCCAACCTCCCCAGGCCTCTCAGCCAGGACTGTGCCCCCACCCCCCGAAGCCCCATTCTCCAGCTGTGTATCTTCCAGTCCAAGATTGAAGAAGAGGCTGCACCACGCCTGATTCAGGGTCGAGGTGGGGAGGGGACCTTCAGAAAGCACATGCGGTGAGCTGCAGCCCTCCACACACACCACCACGGAGCCGGGGAAACCAGACACGGGCTGGGCCTTCTCCAGGCCACCCCTGGACACTTGCTGGGGCTCCACACATGGCTGCCCGGACCCACCCGTTGGGAGGAAGACAGGGGTGTGGCCTGGGGGCACCTGTCCCTGGCTCCTGGGGGCCCTTGGCCCAGGCCCGTCCTGGAGCTTGTCCTCCGTGCCAGGAAAAGGCTGGATGAAGCAAGACCTAAGCCCTCCCCAGCCCCCAACTCCAACATGTTCTCACCCTCAGCACTGTTGACGTTTTGGGTGAGTCATTTTTCGCGGGGGCGCTGTCCACACACTGTAGGCGGCGGAGCGGCATCCCTGGCCTCCCCTTGCTAGATGCAGTGTCACCCCACCCCCACAGCCAGTCACCAAACCACCCCCGATTGAGACCCACGATCCCCCAGCCACCGTGGATGGCTTTGCCAGCTCCTGGGTGCGCCGCCCTCCCTGTGGAGGGGGTGGGGTCCTGCCCCGTGCCGAGTCCTGGGAGCATTGGGAGTTCTTGTTTCACCCCAAACATCCCACAGGGGCGCACCTCTACCTGGAAGGGCGCCACTACAGATCCATCACCTCCCACTGTGCCCGGAGCTCAGCCGCACAGGACGGGTCGGGTGTTGCTCCTGTGCCTGCGGGGACAGAGCACTACACACTGAGGGCCTTCAGACAACAGACACCCTCGCTGCAGTGCCTCCCAGCTGCATCCCCAGAGCAAGATAACGGTGTCCCTGCACTCCTGACTCACCCTCTGCCATCCCTGGGACCCTCACCGCCCCCTGGAGCCTGTTACCACTTGTGAGCTGATGGGTCCCTGCCCAGGCTCTAGCCCAGGTTTCTGGACCGTCAGACTCACATACCCACTCATCCACCCACCCACTCACCTCCCACCTCCAGAGCACCTGGGATCCACAGGCATCTCAGACTCAACACACCAAACCAGAAGCCAGCTCTGAGGCAGCCGGAAGTTCTCCGGTGCCCCCCTCTCCCCCCTCCATGATAGTCACCCAGTCCCCTCCCTCCATCTGTGTGGCTTGGCCTTGGTTCCATCTCTTTGTCCGTTTCTGCCTCCTTGCCGCTGCCACAGCCTCGATCCACTTCCTACTCGTGACAGTGATGAGCCTTGGAAAATGCATACCTGATCCTGCCATGAGGCCACACAGAGCCCTCCTTGGCTCCTGGGTGCCCCTGGAGGAAGCCCATTCCTCTCGCTCCCTGCTCATCCCACCCTAGGTTACTTGCTCGGCCCCTGCCCACATCCCTCCTGGACCACAAGCAATGCCAACCAAGATGCATTCCCAGCCCAGTTAGCGACTCTTACAGCCTCTTTAAACATCTTGTTACACAGAGGAAATCAAAGCGGTATCTTCAAAATAACATTCACATCAATATAGATCAGCCCCCACAGAATATAGCTAAAGCAGGGCTCAGAGGAAAATATATTGCCTTAAATAGTTACATTAATAATAATCAAAACAAATAAAGTATCTAACATATGAAGTTAGTAAAAGAACAATCAGAACAGTAAGGAAGGCAAAAGGAAGAATTTAGTAACAACTGAAGCAGAAATTGATAAATTTGAAGTCAGAAGAACAGATCTTTGAAAAAGATATAATATATAAGCTATTAGCTAGCCAATTAGTAAAAATGAAGGACGTGTAAATACACACAAAAAAGAAATGAGAACAGGGAAATAACCTAAGCTATAGAGGAAGTTAGAAGTACTAGAAAAGATTACTCATTTTAATAAAAATAAATTTGGAAACTTGACAAAATAAATTACTTTCTAGGATGATATAAGTAGAACTGCGATACTTAACACATACTAAAAACATTGCCGGGGCTTCCCTGGTGGCGCAGTGGTTGAGAATCTGCCTGCCAATCCAGGGGACACGGGTTCGAGCCCTGGTCCGGGAAGATCCCACATGCCACGGAGCAACTAGGCCCGTGAGCCACAGTTACTGAGCCTGCGCGTCTGGAGCCTGTGCTCCGCAACAAGAGAGGCCGCGATAGTGAGAGGCCCGCGCACCGCAATGAAGAGTGGCCCCCGCTTGCCGCAACTAAAGAAAGCCCTCGCACAGGAACGAAGACCCAACACAGCCAAAAATAAATAAATAAAAAAAAATAAAGGAATTCCTTTAAAAAAAAAAAAAAAAAAAAACATTGCCACTTATCTGAAATTCAGATTTAATTGGCAGGCTTTATTTTTATTTGCTAAATCTGGCAAACTTAAGTATAAATGACAAACGGGTCCAAGAAAGAGCAAAGGTCTAGACATGTCAATGATCGCAAAAAAAACTGAGAACGTGGCAGGAACACTGGCCTACCACAAATGCCCTTCTGGAAAGTTTCCCAGGCGAACTGTGTCCTGCCATTAGGATCAGAGGCCTCTCTTGCCAGTTAAGCCGCCACAGTGTAGAGCGAGGAGGAACATTTCCACATTCACTTTATGAAGTCAGCATAGGACTAGCCCCAAACTTGGCAAAGCACACCAAAGACCAATTGTGTTCGGGAAACTCAACACAAAACTCCTCAAACAAATACAAGGAAGGAGACTCCAAGCAACACATTCAAAAGGACAGGGTGTCCGGGTGGGGCCGACACCAGTACTGCTGGGAATGTCCATGAGAGGGACTTGTACTCCTCCTCTTTCACCAGAGGAGAAAAATCACAGAGTTCTCTCATGGAGAGGCATCTGACAAAATTCAACACTCATTCTTGATTTAAAAAAAAAAAAAAAAAAAAAACCCACAGACAAAACAACAACAAAACACTGAATAAAATGGAAATAAATGGATATTCCCTTAACATGAATAAATATCTCAAAACAACAGTAACATCTGTTGGACAATGACCATGGCTCCGTGCTACTCTATTGCTTTACATGTATTAATTCACGTAATTCTCCCTAATGAAAGGGAGCTATGATGAGCCCCATCTTACAATGAGAATACTGACGTACTAAAGCTCCCAGGGCCCTGTGGAGTAAGTGCCAGAGGTGGAAACTGGGGAGACAGATGGAGAAAATGAGTCTTGACCCCTACCTATATACATATACAGAAATTAATTCGAGATGAATCTTAGGCCTAAATGGGAAAACTAAAATAAATGCCTGGGCAACCAGTCCAGAATCATTTATTACAAAGACCTTCATTTTCCTCATTGAATTACATCAGTGCTTTTGTGAAACAAACAAAAAAAACTCAAGTAAACCAAGCCATCAGATTTTAAAACACACTGTAAACATACAGTAGGTTAAAACAGCATATGAATAAACCTCAGAAATCAATCAACCACAACACAAAGTTCACAAAGAAATGCAAATATATGGGAATTTTGGCTGCTAAAAGAGCATTTCAAAGCAGTAGGAAAAAGATGAATTGCTAACAATCAGTATTAGAACAAGTGGGTAGCCACCTGGAAAACAGTAAAGTGGGACCCCGGCCTTTTATTTATACCAAATTAAATGCCAGTTGGACCAAAGATTTAACAGTTAAAAATAAAACCATACAGGGCTTCCCTGGTGGTGCAGTGGTTGAGAATCTGCCTGCTAATGCAGGGCACATGGGTTCGAGCCCTGGTCTGGGAAGATCCCACATGCCGCGGAGCAACTAGGCCCGTGAGCCACAATTACTGAGCCTGCGCGTCTGGAGCCTGTGCTCCGCAACAAGAGAGGCCACGATAGTGAGAGGCCCGCGCACCGCGATGAAGAGTGGCCCCCCGCTTGCCACAACTAGAGAAAGCCCTCGCACGGAAACGAAGACCCAACACAGCCATAAATAAATAAATAAATAAATAAATAAATAAATAAATAAATAAATAAATAAATAAATAAAGTGAAACCTTAAAAAAAACCATACAAATATTGTAAAAAAATGAGAGAAAATTTTATTTATGTTCTTAGAAAGGGGAAGTCCTTATTTAGGCATGACATAAAATCAAGAAGCCATATTAAAGGGACTTCCCAGGTGGTCCAGTGGGTAAGACTCCACACTCCCAATGCAGGGGGCCTGGGTTCGATCCCTGGTCGGGGAACTAGATCCCGCTTGCTGCAACTAATAGTTCGCGTGAGGCAACTAAAGATCCCGCGTGCCACAACTAAGACCTGGCGCAGCCTAAATTAATTAATTAAAAAAAAAAAGAAGCCATACTAAGGAAAGGATAAGTTGGGACTTCCCTGGCAGTTCAGTGGTTAAGACTCTGCCCTTCCAATGCAGGGGGCAGGTTTGATCCCTGGTCGGGGAACTAAGATCCCACGTGCCATGCGGCGTGGCCAAAAAATTTAAAAAAAAAAAAGGAGGGCTTCCCTGGTGGCGCAGTGGTTGAGAATCTGCCTGCCAATGCAGGGGACACGGGTTCAAGCCCTGGTCTGGGAAGATCCCACATGCCGCGGAGCAACTAGGCCCGTGAGCCACAACTACTGAGCCTGCGTGTCTGGAGCCTGTGCTCCGCAACAAGAGAGGCCGCGATAGTGAGAGGCCCGCGCACCGCGATGAAGAGTGGCCCCCGCTTGCCGCAACTAGAGAAAGCCCTTGTACAGAAACGAAGACCCAACACAGCCAAAAATAAATAAATAAATAAATTTTAAAAAAACAAACAAAAAAAACAGATGAACTCATAAAAGTGCTAACAAAAGATCAAGATGAAAAAAAAAATCAATTACATGGGACTGAGTGAACTGATGAGGATGAGTATAATTTTTGTGACTTTCTGTCTGAATTAAAAAAAAAAAAATCCCACAAGGACTCAGAGGCAAAGAATATACAAATCAATTTTCACTGCAAAGTAAAGGAGCTGTTACAGTGGAGGATTGCTGGACTGAATGTCAATATTATGACATAGTATGAGTGTGTTTCATGTTTGGTAATTGCAATCATTGTTGCTTTTGTTGTGGTCATCCATGTACAATGCTTGGTGTCAGTCTATTTATCTCTTGTAAAAATAAAATACAGTGTGTGTGTGTGAAAAAAAAAAATAGACTAAACTCAAGTGATCATGGGAACTGCTCCATAAAAAAAAAAAAAAAAAAAAAAAGGAAAGATATGGCCAATTAAAAAAAAAAAAAGAACATAAAGGAGGACTCACATTACCAGATGTCAGGAACAAGCTATGGTAATAAAGGCAATTTGGTATTGGTGCAAAAATAAACTGGGCAGGGCTTCCCTGGTGGTGCAGTGTTTAAGAATCCACCTGCCAATGCAGAGGACACAGGTTCGATCCCTGGTCCAGGAGGATCCCACATGCCATGGAGCAACTAAGCCCATGCGTCACAACTACTGAGCCTGTGCTCTAGAGCCCACGAGCCACAACAATTGAGCCCATGCGCCACAACTACTTAAGCCCACGTGCCTAGAGCCCATGTTCCGCAACAAGAGAAGCAACCACAATGAGATGCCCGCTTACCGCAAAGAAGCGTAGCCCCTGCTCACCGAAACTAGAGAAAGCCCGCGCAGCAACGAAAACCCAATGCAGCCAAAAATAAATAAATAAAATAAATTTTTAAAAAAATCTATCAAAAATAAACTGGGCAATGGGACAGAACAGAAAGTCACCTGACCTCTGACAGAGGAGACACAGCAGTGCAATGGGAAAGGAATGCTGTTTCAATAAACAGTGCTGAGTCAATCAGATAGCCAGATGAAAAATGTGTATCCTGACTCCTACCTCACACCATGCACAGAAATCATTCCAGATGGCTGGCAGATCTAATTATGAAATATCACACAATAACACTTTTATAGGAAAATACAGAACAGCTTTGTGACTTGGGAGAAGGCACGTGTTTCTTAAACAGGACACAAAAAGTACTAACTGTAAAAGAAAAAAATGGATAAACTGACCTATATAAAAATTAAGAACTTCTGTTCAACAAAAGACATTAAAATAGTGAAAAGGCAACCCATGGAATACGAGAGTATCTGCAGTGCTTATATCTGACAATAAACTCTTACCCAGAATAAAGAACTCCTACAAATCAATTAGAGAGCTCCAGATAACCTGACGGAAAATGGGCAAAAGACTTGAACACACCTCATAAAAGAGGAGCTCTGGATGGCCAATGAACATACAAAGAAATGCACAGCTTCACTAGTTGTCAAAAAAAAAATGCAAAATAAATCCACAATATGCTACCACTATATACCCATCAGAATAGCCAAAATTCAAGAGACCAACAATGCCAAGTGTTGGCAAAAATATGGCAAAATGGGGACTTCCCTTGCAGTCCAGTGGTTAAGACTCCACACTTCCACTGCAGGAGGCATGGATTTGACCCCTGGTTGGGGAACTAAGATCCCACACTAACATTCCACTTCTATAAACGAAGTACAAATACAGAGGTTATTTAAAAATATATATATATACGGCAAAATGGAATTGCCATTCGCCGCCAGTGGGAACATCAACTGGTAAAACTACTTTGGAAAACCAGTATTACCACAGTATAAAACTACCACACTCCTACCTCATGCCCAGCAATGCTACTCCTAGGAACTTAGCCAATATAAATGCATATGTCTGTAACTGACCAGGACCCTATGGGGCCTTCCTGGAATAGACCCTGCCCCCTCCAATGTCCTCCGCCTGCCTCTCTGTCTATAGAAAAACTTCAGTCTCCAAGGCCTTCCCTGAGTTCCAGAGAATACATTTAATCAGAGAAGTGACAAATGCAGAAAGAAAGGAGAATAGCCAAGCAAGACAAAATAATTATAGTTTAGCCATTAAGCAAAGTCAAGGACCTTCAGTTCCTCCTCAAGGGCTACAGATAATATTCTGAGCTATGTCCTTTGAGCCATTTTGCAGATACTGAAACCCCCACCAGGTGGAAGAAGTTAACTGCATGCTGCCCACTAGCACATAGACCCCAGACCAGTTGGAACCAGAAGGATGACGATGTTGACTCCCAATTACCTCACCACCAACCCATCAGAAAAATGCCCACGACCTGACCACGCACCCTGAAACCTCCCTCCCTCACCCTGTCTTTAAAACCTTTCCCTGAGGGACTTCCCTGGTGGTGCAGTGGATAAGACTCCGCACTCCCAATGCAGGGGACCCAGGTTCAATCCCTGGTCAGGGAACTAGATCCCACATGCATGCTGCAACTAAGAGTCTGCATGCCACAACTAAGGAGTCCACGTGTTGCAACTAAGGAGCTGGCAAACCGCAACCAAAACCTGGTGCAACCAAATAAATAAATTAATAATAAAATAAAACCTTTCCCTGAAAGCCATCAGGGAGTTTGGGCCTTCTGAGCATTAGCTACCTGGACTCCTTGCTTGGTCTTGCAATAAACGCTGCACTTTCCTTCAGCACAACTTGGTGTCAGTAGGTTGGCTTTACTGCACGAAGGCGAGCAGACCCACGTTTGGTTCGGTAACACATCTGTGCATCACATACAGGAATGTTTATAGCACTAGCCATTATAGCTCCAAAGTGAAAACCACCCCAAAGCGCCTCAACAGGAAAATGGCTAAACAAATTCATTAGCTGAAACAACACTCAGAAAAAATAAAAAACTCAAAGCAGAACACCTCAACATGGATGAATCTCATAAACATAATATGCACAAGCAGCTAGATGCAAAGAGCGTCAACTCTAGGATTCCACCTGTGTGAAGGACAAACCAGGCAGAACTCGCCTATGGGGTGAGAAATTGGTGGTTGACCTGAGGAGGAGGGAGAGGACAGTGTCTGATAGAGAAAATGTTAGGGGTGACCAGAGTGGTGGTTCACTGGGCATGTTCACAAGCTGTACCCTGAGCAGTGCACTCTCTTGCTTACAACTTATACTTTATTTAGCAGAGTTCCATCAAAGAAGCAGGGCCCACACCATGGGAACTGGGCAAGGGGTCCCTGTAAGGCTACTGTCTCCCATGGGATGCTGCAGCCTGAGGTCCATGTGGCAGAGTCAGGAGGCAAGATGGATGGAAAGTGGAGGGAGGACCCAGAGCTGACTGGAGCCCATGAGGATGGGCTGAAGCCCACATCCCTTCTTGTTGCCAAGGGCGACAAAGGTTTCTTGCAGCAGCTGGACCGCTTTGTCACACACCTGACCCAGGAGAATGGGTTGAGGGTGGACTGGGAGGAGGTGGAGTAGTTGCCTGGATTCCACTGGTGCTGATGAGCTGGGTCAGCAGGCGTGCCACAAGGAGTGTGACCTACAAAAGAGGTTGCCAATTCCCTTCCGCCCTCCCAATCCTGCGCAGGAATCTCTCTTGTGGTCCTAACCCAAAACACATTGGGAAGGGAATTCCGGGAAAGCCGGTCAGCCTGACGGAGGCCCCACAGTGTGTTTCACTAACTGACAAAGAGCAAAAAATCTGAAGGCTCCTTATGCTGATGAGGGTGTAGGGGGCCCGGCAATCGCGTAGGTTGGTGGTGAGTGTCAGCGGGTACAACTCTAGGAGGAAAACAAATGTGTCGTTTAACCAGTCCATCGGACCTCCTTGGTGGCGCAGTGGTTAGGAATCCGCCGGCCAGTGCAGGGGGCACAGGTTCAAGCCCTGGTCTGGAAAGATCCCACATGCCGCAGAGCAACTAGGCCCGTGTGCCACAACTACTGAGCCCGTGTGCCTAGAGCCTGTGCTCCACAACCAGAGAAGCCACCGCAATGAGAAGCCCACGCACCGCAACAAAGAGCAGCCCCCACTCGCCACAACTAGAGAAAGCCAGGGCGCAGCAACAAAGACCCAACACAGCCAAAAATAAATAATATAAATAAATAAATTTAAAAAAAAAAACAAAAGAAACCCCAGCCCATCATCTTGTGTGACTTTCCCCTACAGGTGAACCTGAACTTACTGACCAAGCACAACAGCGTTTGAAGAAGCAAAAGGCTGTCCACCACCTGGGGAATGACTAAGTAAATTCCTCTGTTTGAGTTTTAAAATTTTCTAATTGTAGTAAAATACAAATAACAGGGCTTCCCTGGTGGCGCAGTGGTTGAGAGTCTGCCTGCCAATGCAGGGACATGGGTTCGAACCCTGGGCTGGGAAGATCCCACATGCCACGGAGCAACTAGGCCCGTGAGCCACAGCTGCTGAGCCTGCGCGTCTGGAGCCCGTGCTCCGCAACAAGAGAGGCCGCGACAGTGAAAGGCCCGCGCACCACAATGAAGAGTGGCCCCCACTTGCCACAACTAGAGAAAGCCCTCGCACAGAAACGAAGACCCAACACAGCTAAAAATAAAAAATAAAAAAATAAAAAAATTCAGTGTTGTAATTCTAAAAAAAAATACAAATAACACAGGACTTCCCTGGTGGCTCAGTGGTTAAGAATCTGCCTGCCAATGCAGGGGACATGGGTTCGAGCCCTGGTCTGGGAAGATCCCACACGCCGCAGAGCAACTAAGCCCGTGCGCCACAACTACTGAGCCTGTGCTCTAGAGCCCGCGTGCCACAACTACTGAACCCACGTGCCTAGAGCCCATGCTCCATAACAAGAGAAGCCACTGCAATGAGAGGCCCGCGGACCACAACGAAGAGTAGCCCCCGCTCGCCGCAACTACAGAAAGCCCGTGCGCAGCAATGAAGACCCAACGCAGCCAAAAACATATAAATAAAATAAACTAAAAAAAAAAAAACAAATAACAAAAACTTTACCGTCTTAACCATTTCTAAGGGTCCAGCGCGGTGGCATTAAGTACATTCACATAGCTGCACAACCATCACCACCACCCATCTCGACCTTTTCATCTTCCCAAACTGAAACTGTCCCCATTAATTGACAGCTCCCAGGAGTCACCTGGTGGTCTGGTAGTTAGAATTTGGTGCTTTCACTGCCATGGCCCAGGTTCAATCCCTGGTCAGGGAACTTGCCAAAAACAACAGCTCCCCATTTCCCCTCCGCAGCCCCTGGCAACCTCTACTCTACCCTCTGTCTCTATGAATTTGCTCTAGGGACCTCATGTAAGTGGAATCATGCAGTATTTGTCCTTTTGTGTCTGGCTTATTTCACTTAGCATAATGTCCTCAAGGTTCATCCATGTTGTAGCAGTGGTCAGAATGTCCTTCCTTTTTATGACCCGATAATATTCCATTGTACAGATAGACCACATTTGTTTATCTATTCACCTCTTGATGGACACTTAAGTTGCCTCCACCTTTTGGCTATTGTGAATAACGCTGCTATGAACATTGCAAGATCCACTGAATTTTTTAAAACCTTTTGCACATAGTATTTATCTTCAACACTAATGAAAAACATAAGGCCATCTTTTCACATCTCTGCCTGTTGTGTATAGTTCAGGGGACCAATTGCTGCAACACATAGACCCCAAAATGTACTATGGCTTACTCACAAGGGAAGTTTATTTTTTGTTCCCAAAGCAGTACTGGATGGGTGAACAGGTGGGGATGGGGAGATCCTTCCACGTGCTGGGGACCCAGGTTGGCATGGCTTCCAGTCACCTGTGCATCATCAGGAGCATGGGGAAGGGCCTGCAGGGGGTTGCCTGTGGAGGTGTTAAGGACCAGCCCTGGAATTGCCCCACCCGCTCCTGCTAGAAACCAGTCACATGACTGCACCAACTGCAAAGGGTGCTGGGGAATGTAGTCCAGTGCTTTCAGAAGGGCACCCAGACTGTGTGGCTGCAGAGTATCTACTGGACCTCACTTCTCTAATGGCTTCTGTCCTCTAAAATTCAGCTGGAGCCAGACTCCTCCAAGAAGCACCCACCTGGCCTCCTGCTCCCACAATGCACTACACCGATCACACCCTCCTCCAGAGCAACGTGGACCATGGGGACAGGGGTCTCCCAGCAGAGGCCTGGCCCGGGGCAGGGACTCGGTCACCTGGGGCTGTGTGGGAGGAAGCAGCCTGGTGGAGGGGTCCCTACTCCCCACATTGGTCCCTTCCCCCCACATCAGCCCCTTCCCACTGTTCAGCCAACAGGAGGCCCAAGTGGGAGGCTGGAGGGGAAGTGGTGCTTCCCCTCCTCGGGAGGCTAGAGGCCTCTGTTGGTGGGGCAATTGCCTCTGTGGTGAGGGCCCCACACAACCACATGGTTCTCACTTTCTTGGGGACCTGGCCTGGCTCCTTGGCCTCCCCCACCCTTTGTCCCTCACTGGCTCCTATTTCACTTCCCAGCTCTCCCATTACCTGCATTTCCAAGTCCCTGGATTACTATCCTCCAAACCCCAACTAGTACAAGGGACAGGGGACTGGCCGCTGGGTTCTGGTGCTGTCACTCCCTAGGGCTGCGGTTTGGGGAGACCACCTCTCTGAGGCCAGGGTGCTTACTGTTTATGTTTCTAGGGAGTCTATGCCCAGCTCTGGAATCTTGTGCCCTCACACAGGCCCTGCAGCACCCCAGACTCCCAACGGGCCCCTGGGAAAACCCCTGCCAGGTGTTGGGGCTTCCCAGCCTGGCCGGCCCCTGGCACTGGGAAGGCCTGACGTCTGGGGCCAGGGCCACGATGGATCCCTTCTCCTGCCAGGGCAGCTCCAGGGCCTGCCTTAGAGGGACAAGAGTAGGGTAGGGAGCCTGAGGGAGGCCATGCTTTATTTTCAGGATGAAGCCTGACAGGGGAGGCACCTCTGCTGCTGCCCTACACGTTACTCCTCAGACCTGAGTGCACTGCCCATCCTCTGAGCCTTTGCCCAGGCTATTCCTCTACCTGGAAAGCCCTCTGACCAATCACACCTCTGAGGCCAGTCTGGAAGCAGTGACGCTGCCCCTGCCCTCCTGCCCTGACCAGGAACCTGACCCTCACCCACTGTCAAGGGCCTGGCCCGACCTGGCTCGGCAAGGGAGGCACTGGGGCTCAGGTTGGTGGGAGGCCAGCCCTGCCTTACCTCATCTGCAGAGAGGAAAGTACCTGCCCAGGGGCCAAAGGGTGGGCCCTCAGCCCCCCTGTCCTGAGCTGGAAGCCCAGAGGTTGGGGGGAGGTGGGTGGGGTCTGGAAGGACAAGAAGCACTGACCCCAGCCGCCTCTACCAGAGTCTCCTCGGCACCACCCCCAGGACTCCCACCCCCCCAATCTTGTCTTAGCTCTGTTCAAATGTGCCCCACTGTGCACACTCCAGGAATCCCTGCAGACGGGATCTGCCGCTGTCCCTGCCCACCCCTCTGCCAAAGGTGAGGCTGAGGAGGTAGGGAGGCCTGGCCTCGATCCGAATGGTCAGTGCCAGCTGGACGACCTTGGGCAACCCATGCAACCTCTGAGACTGGGGGATGACTTGAGGCCCCCCCCCCCCAGATGAGGGAGATAAAGAGGTGGGCCTGCATGAACCTTGGCCGAGGTTGTGACCACAAGCCTGCTGGCCCAGCTGCACTGCTCTCCCTGATGGCCTGGCTCCCTGTGTAGCCTCCGCCTCCACTGTTCTTACCCTCTGCTGCCCCCACGTGGCCACTCTTGGTGCTGAGGTGAGGGGGCTCCACTCACAGCCTCCCACCCAGGGCTCCAGATCTCGTGGGCAACCCCCTGCCCCTCACTCCTCTCAGGCAGAGCTGCCCGCCCTGGCCAGGGGGCGCCAACCTCCAACCCCACACTCCCTGGTGCTTTCTCCATCTAACACCTATGATGCAAAGCTGACCCCATCCTACCCTGCCCAGGCCTGCCCACAGGCCCCATTCAGCACCCTTGCTACAAACGGCGCAGCGGTGGCATGAGGCCTGGGCCCTGTACTAGCTTCTGGACACTCCTGGGCAAAGGGCTCAGGGACCGGGACCAGTTGGGCATCGCATTACCAGACTGCCTCTGGGGCTGTGACAGGGCAGGGTGGGGGGCCCAGGGCCAGGCTGCCAGCTTGCTTGTTCCCTACACTTGGGGAGGGTGGGCCGCCCAGCCCTGTCCCTTCTCTTGAGTGCCCAGCGTAGCACCCCATGGAGAACCCTTCCCCTCCCCACCACAACGTGGTCATTGTTCTAGATCCCACTTTACAGATGGAGAGACAGAGGTTGGGGAGAGACCGGTCCCAGGTGACCTGCCAGTGGACGAAGGCCTCAGACCCAGGTTGCTCTGGGTGCTGTGGACCGCACAGGGCAACAGTGGGACTCCCCGGAACCGAGGCACAGCACGAGCATCAGGACACCAGGGAAGGGGCACCAAAGGCTTGTTTCCTCCCCCAACAGGCAGGGAGGGGTGTTTCAGGAGATGTTCCAGAGACAGAATTACAAGCCTGGAGCTTAGAGGGTGACTCTCCACACCCAAGTCTGGACCCACCTACAGTCTCAGGCCAGGCCCAGGGTCTGGGAATCAAGGCAGCTCGGCCCTGGGGCTCCCTTTTGGGGCACCAGGACTCAGTATACTGGGAATCAGCATCATGGGCACGGGATCTGAGGTACTGGCCTTTGAATATCAGGTGCTGGAGTATTAGGGCTCGGGAGACAGGCCTCAGAATTCAAGGGTACGGAGTCTCGGGCCTGGGGAATTAAGAGTCAGGGGTATGGGGGGAACAGAGCCTCGGGAACTCCACAGTGACCACTCAAGGTCCGGGTCTTTGGTGACAGAGCAGGGCACCGGGCTTTAAAGGCTCAGGTTCAGGTGTCCGTGTCCCAGGTGTATGGTGGTAGGGATTTGTGGATCCAAGTACTGGGGTGCACGTTCTTGGGAGTTTGGGAGGCTGGTCTTTGGCCCCGGGGAGGTTGTGTGTGCCCTGTGCCGCCGGCCAAGCGTGCTTTCCTCAGGGTCGCGAACCCCAGACGGCCCTGCAACAGAGACTGGATCTAGAGCAGGCCCAGTGGTCCCACCCGCGCCCCGGGGCGCCAGAGAGCCTAGGAGGGTCGGACGGGGGTCTGGGAGGGCGGAGGGGTCTCACGTGTTGCTCTTCCTGCGGCATAGGAGCACGTAGACGAGCGCGACGAGAGCCACCACCGCCAGGCCTCCAAAGATGACGCCCAGCAGCACTGCGTAACTCCGTCCTGGAGAGGCGGCAGGGCGTAAGGCGCACTCGTGCGGGGCACGTAAGCGGGGCGGGCGCGTGGGCGGGGCAATGCTGGGGGCAGGCCGAGAGCTGGTGGGAGGGGCCGGTAGGTGGGCGGGGCAGCCTCACCTGGCTGGCAAGTCGGGGTGGGCCGGGACCAGGTGCCATCAGCCTGGCAGGTGCTGGCCTCGGCCCCGGCCAGGCTGTAGCCGCTGTCGCAGTGGAAGTGGACAGTGGAGCCCACCAGGTACCTCATGCCCTCCTTGTGCCCATTGGAGGGGGGGGCCAGCCAGCCACAGGACACCACTGGGGCAGGGGTGGGGCACAGACGACAGGCCTGAGCTGCTGACCACAGCCACCAGCCTGGGGGGCCGTGTCCCAGCGCCCGGTGCCCGCCGCCCTCACCCACCGCCGCCCTCACCAGGCTGCAGGCTCTGCGCACGAAGCAGGTGCTGCCTGTGGACCAACCGCGTGGCGTTGCCCACACTCAGGCTCCCGGTGGCCGCCACGTCGAAGTTGCAGAAATTGTTGTCCCCACACAGTTTGGCCACCTCACTCGCCTGGCTGGGGCTGGAGGTGGTCTCCTCGGGGAAGAGGGGCAGGAAATTGGGGTCATGCTTGGGCCGGAGCAGGAAGTTTTCCACCAGGAACTTGGAGTCGTAGGTGAGCAGGGAGGAGGCGTTCTCCACAGCCCCTGGGGAGACAGCAGCAGGCCTGGCTGGTGGGAGGGCCTGGGCGCTCCCCCCCACCTCCACTGAGCACCCCCCAGCATGGTGCTCCCTCCCCTCCAGCCTGTGGTCACTCACAGTCAGCCCCAAACTGGAACAGTTCTCGGGAACTGGCACTGGGGGGCAGGACCTGGCCGCTGCGCAGGGTGAAGTCGTCTGAGGGGTGGTCATTGAGTGTCCCAAGGAGGCCTCGTGTGTGGGTCAAGAACTTATTGGGCAGCAGGACCACCACACTCAGGAACGGACCCTGGACGCTGACCTCCAGGCCGGCCCCTGATAACAGCATGACTGATACTCTGTCCCCAGCAGCTACTGACAGGAACATGCCTGGACACAGGGGGAGCTGGGGTCAGGGCTGCCCCTGCGGGCACCTTGCCGTGACCCCAGAGCCCCGGGATGCATGGGCCGGCACCCATGGGCTCAGGGGCAGGGGAGGGCATCCCCAGGGCCCAGCCTGCTATGACACTCCACCACCCCGGGCGGTGGATCTGAGGTGCCCAGGCCCTAAAGGGAGCCCCCATACCAGGGCCGTGCGTGGAGGTTGCCTGTCGGCCCTCACACCCTGACTCCACCTCCCCATCTGCGCCCTGGACACCTCCGCCTGCTTTCTGCCAGGGCCAGAGAGAGGTGTGGAGGCCCCGGTGGGGAGGGCAGGGGAGTGGGGCCCCCACCATCCCACTCACCCTTCAGGTCCATCCATCTTTGCTCCTTGAAGCTGAGCACCTCCTGGTTCAGCAGCACCTGCAGGGCCCCAGCCCCATCCCTCAGCCGGACCTCTACCACATCTGAGTTGCCCTCCTGGACAGCCACAGCAGTCAGCCCTGTGCCTCGGTCCTGAGAGCCTGGGATGATGGGTGCAAAATGGGGTCCACTCGGCTCAGCCTCCCCCTCCCCAGGGATGACCCTGAGCCACCCAGAGCCTCAGGGCCCAGCCTCACCCTCGGGCGTCATCCTGGTCTGGGCCCGCGCCTGCACCCTCAGGTCGGTCCCAGAGGCCTCCAGCAGCACGTACTCGCCGCGTCCGTTGAATGTGAAGTTGGTGCCATCGAAGGTGACAAAGTGTGGGTCCCCGAAAGTGGAGGCTGTGGAGAGCGGAGGGTCAGGTAGGTTGCCCTGGCCCCGCCCTGCCTGGGGCCCCGCCCTGGCCAGCACCTGCCCAGGCAGCACCCACCCAGGCGCGGGGGCTGGTAGCTGCGGCAGTCGCTGGAGGGCCGCCTCTGCATGTAGCGGGAGCACTCGGGCGCCCAGAGGCAGCAGTAGTAGAAGCTGATGACATCGTAGATCCAGTGGGAGAGGCCCGGCACGCGGGGCGGCACACGGTATGGGGGTGCGCCCCAGTCGTGGCCACGGTCCGGGGTGCTGCCACTGGTGGAGTCGGCTGTCAGGAGCTGTGTGCCCGCCGCCGTGTAGCAGCACTGCTGGCCTGAGCCATATAGGGGGCTGGGGGCACAGACAGGTCAGGGCCGCCTTGGCATCCTGCCCCCAGCCCCCACCCCACACCCTGCCCACCGTCTCTGGGCTCACCTGGCTTGCACGGAGCGAACGCAGTGCACAGCCCCTGGGTGATAGGTGCACACGCTGCCATGCTCGATGTCACAGCCGTAGTCCGCCTGCAGAGCCGCTGGTTGCTGTCCCCTGCACTGGCTTTGGGCTCTGTCATCCCCTCCCTGGGAGCCAACCCCTCTGGGGCCCTGGGCCCTCAGACCCCAACCTTACCTCCCAGGTCTCTACCTGCCTCCCCCTGCACTGCCTTGGGCGGCACAGCCGTGTGCCTAGTGGGGGCAGCTGGCCCCGCCTGTCCCCTCGCTCCCTACTGGGCCCTGACTGGGGGAGGGGGGGGCTCACTTGGAAGCGCCCAGAGTCAGCCTGGGCCTGGGCCAGGGTGCAGGGGCAGTCGGGCAGCTCCTCCAGGAAGTTGGGCAGCTGGTCCTCCAGTTCCTCCCAGGCCAGGCACTGAGCTCGGGCCCAGGCCACAGGGTCTGCCCGGAAGTCATCGCCCAGGTGCCAGGCCAGCGCGTGCTCGTTGCTCCAGAGTGCGTGCACGTCCCTATGGGGACACACGCACACTAGGGGCCACCCTTCCTGCCCTCGGCCCTGGCTCCCCGTCCAGCGTGGGGGCAGCAGGCAGACAGGCCCCAGCCCATCTTCTGCAGGGAGGCCCTTACTTCTCCCCTGCGTGGTGCTTGCTGTTGACAATGCGAAGGGCACCCACTTTCCACCTCTGGTAGTTCTGAGGTGCAGGTTTTGGTGTGAAGGTGAAGGAGCCGGAGTTGGTGATGCTTGTGGCCAAGGAGTACAGGTACGACCACGCTGCCGTCCACTCCTGGGAGTACGGCTTCCCTGGGGGAGAGAAGGCCTTGTCAGCCCCCGGGCCTGTCCGAGGAACCCCGAGGCATGGGGAGGGGGGGTGGGACGCCGGTCTTTGGTGCTCAGAGCAGCCTGGTAGATGGACAGAAGGGTGGACAGATGACCACCATAGGAGGCC
This sequence comes from Eschrichtius robustus, assembly GCF_028021215.1. NCBI lineage: Eukaryota > Metazoa > Chordata > Mammalia > Artiodactyla > Eschrichtiidae > Eschrichtius > Eschrichtius robustus. Next base: position 26,247,843 of record NC_090837.1, read on the forward strand.
CTGCCCTGCTTGGGGAGGGAGCCAGGCCCAGGGCCGGCCAGCCATCCAGGGACTCAGAGAGGATGGGGCAGAGCCAGCCTTTTCTGTTTCCAGGATAAGCCTTGTATCCGGGAGCGGAGAATGGCCACACCTCCTCCTAGAGCTGGTACCCAAACAGCCAGGGCTCCCCAGCTTCCCTGTGCTGCTCCAGGCAGTTCCCCTTTCTTGCCTGCACTCTTCCCACTAGAAATCCCCACCTGGATTCCCCCCACCTGGAATCCCCTTTCTCCCATCTCTGCAAGCCCCAAACTCCTGACCCCACCAGGCCCCACAGAGGCAGCCTAGGGTTACTCTGCTGGCCTCACCTGTCTCCTTGTAGCCCCACAGCTCTATGGTGATGGAGTTCGTGGGCAGAGCCAAGGTGTTCCAGGTCAGGGTGAGGTTACCCTGGGTGCTGGCAGTGCCGTAGTATTGCCAGCGGGTCTCGTTCACCAGCTGGCTCTTTTCGGACTCTGACACTTTGCTGGGGTGCACTGGGCAGGGGGCAGGGGGCGAGGGTGAGGGGTGAGTGAAGGCCCGGGGCCCAGGGGGTCCAGGGGAAGAGGCGCGGGGCTCTTAGAGCTGTGGGGACCTCCCAAGGACAAAGCACAGCAGTCCCTCGGGAGCGATGCTCTCCCCCTGGTGGCAGGAAAGGGCAGGAACTGGGAGAGGCAGGGCCCTGCCCCCACCCATAACCAGGCCTCTGTCCTCCACCTGGCTGCTCCCCTCCCCTGGCTGGCCAAGAGCCACACTCCCTCTGGGCTGGAACTCCTGCATGGGTGCCAGCGGCGGGGAAAGGAGCTTGGGGAGCCTGCACCCAGGGAGTCGGGCGGGCCTCCGGAGGGACTGGTTCACCCAGAGTGGGCGAGCCAGGTGTGCATAGGTTAGTGCCAGGGAAAGTCCCTGTGAGGGGCCTGGGCCCGGGAGGGTGCGGCCTGGTGCCTCCGGTCTGGACCAGCGTGTTGGGGCTCACCAGCCAGCCAGGTGCCTGAGCGTGGGAAGGAGTGGCCATTGTCCATGGAGAGCGTGAAGGGGATGCGGCCGGTCTCGTAGAGCAAGGGTGACACACAGTGCACTCGTCCCGAGGAGTCCACAAAGCCGCGGGTCTGGATGCTCTCCTTAAAGCTGTGAGGGTGGAGGAGGCAGGAGAAGCTGGGCCAGCGTGGGCTGACCTCTCTGAGGCTCCCAGCCTCCTCCCTGGGGAACCCATCCGGCCAGCCGTCCCAGTCCTCTGTCCCGGGGGCCCCACCCAACCAGCCAGTGGGTCTGGGCCCCAGCGTGCACAGAGCCCTCGGGCCTCCCACCTGCAGATCACGCCGTCAGTGGAGTTGGACCAGTTGAGATGCTGCACCACAAAATCCTTGCCACCCATGATGGAGCCCGAGTAGGGCAAGATCTCCAGGCAGAAGTCCCGAATGTCCGAGCAGCAGCTGGCCAGGCCGAAGCAGGTCGGGTGGCAGGAGCATGGCCCATCCTGGACTCCACAACGGTGGGAGCAGCTCCCCTGGGCACCTGGAGGAGAGGGCCCTGAGAGCCCAGCCTGGCCACCCCATGTACAGGGCCCACATCTCTTTCCCCCTGGAGCCTGTTAGAAGCACCCCCAGGAGAAAGCTGACCAGGAATTGCACTGACCACCACGTGGACCCAGTGGAAACCCATAGGGCCCATGGGGTGGGGTAACGCCTAGTCCAGTTGGCCTGAATGACTGGCTAGAATGAGGGGAGATTTGGGGAAATGTGTCCAGACATAAAACTTTTTGGGAGGAGCCCCTGGGCAGACTGACCCTTAGCTAACAAGTCCCGTACCCGATGGCGTCCTCAGATGGCTACACGTGCCTGACCCCTTGACATGGGCCGGGGACCTGTCTCCACTCCTAAAGCATCAATGGACTGGCAGCCTGGAGAAGAACCATGCTGGCTTGCCCGATCTGGGGTCTGGGATATGGCTACTAAGAGTCCCATTGGAGGCCCACTAGGGGCTGGCGCCCAGGCCGAGTTTGCCCCATCTCACTCTGCTGGGCAGTGCAGGCTCACCGGTTACGGCCCCACCCTCGGGGGAGAAGGCCAGGGGTTCTCCCCTCCGTTTAGGGGAGAGGAGGGACAGTTCCAGCAGAGGACCCAGCCAGGCCAGGAGAGGGGACAGGGTGGTTTGGTGGGGGGGCTGTGGGCACCCATCGCCCTGGAGCTGGCCTGGCTGCGCAGATTGGAGGGTAGAGACTGGGGTGGGGTGCAGGCCCACGTCCCATCTGGCCCTTCCCTGCCATCCCCCAAAGGGGCCGGTCAAGGGTCAGGCTTGGGCCTGAGCCACCACTGCGGGCCCTACTTCACCCAGCACAGGGCCTGGCACTCAATAAATATTTACTGACCGAGACTGTGATGGCTTGAGGGGGTGGGGAAGGAGGCCCAGTGATGACTGTAAGTGAGATAAGTGGAAGGAAGGTGTTGGTGCTTCCCTGAGATGGGAGATAGGCCGGGGAGGGGGCTGGGGAGCTGGCAAAAACTGGCGCAGGCCAGCCCAGCCCGGGGGCCAGGGTCCTGGCTCTGGAGTGCGTGGCCTTCCCCTAGACTTTCTCGGGTTCAGCCCACCCTGAGAAGGACCCAGAATCCTGCCTCTGGCCAGGCAGGGGGCCCAGTGGGGTTGGGGGCTCCTCCATGTACAAACACACCGTCCATCGGGGCTCGAGGTGCAGGTCAAGGGCTTTCCTGAGCTCACCACCCCCTGGCCACCTCCCTCCCAGCCCGCCACCGCCTTCTGGCTCCCAGCCAGCTTAGGGTAGGCATGGCCCAGACCCCCCCCCATCCCTACCAGCAGCCCCTTGACCCTGGGCTCCCCAGAATTTCTTCTTAGCACCCCCAGTATGGTCACAGATGGCCCGACGGATGGACAGAGGCTGAGCCCAGGGAAGTTCTGCCCCGGGTCTGACTACAGCGGGCAGATGGACAGACAGACGGGGGACAGAAGGGCAGCGTGTGGGCGTACCTGCTGCAGGCCGGGGGCCTGGGCCGGGGGCTGTCACCAGCAGCAGCAGGGCCCAGGGCAGGAGAGACAGCTTCATGGTGCCTGCCTGTGTCTTCAGCCAGAGCAGCAGTGGCTGGGAGGTGGCGGTGGCTCACTCCCCACGGCCTGGCCCTGCCCCACGCTGCTGCCCCACCCCACCCGGGTCCCCTCTCAAAGTCCACAGGTGTCCTATGCGCTAGCAGGGCCCTACTTGCCCAGTTAGCACATTCCTGGCCCTCGGCCCGCGACTCGGGGAGGGGGCCCACGTCCTGAAGCCGGATGTCCGGAGGCTGCAGCTCAGACCCTGGATCCCACCCCCGGGCCTGCTCTGGGGAGCCAGGCCAGGCTCCTGAAGGGGATGGGATGCTGCAGTGGGGATGAGGCAGGGTTGTCCTTGCAATCCCAGGATTCCAGCCCCTGGGGTCCCAGGCCACAGGCCTGGCACCTCAGCTTCCCTGCAGGGAGCAGGGGGGTCCCTGTTCCTCCCCACAGCCAGGTGGGGTAAGGGAGCAAGTGACTTCCTGCTGGTGCCTGCTGCTGGCCGGCTGTGTGGGCGCTGGGGGAGGGCTCCCTCTCAGGAAGGGTGGGAGCTGTCAGACACAGCTCCGTGGGGATCCCCCTTGGAGGGAGGAGGGGAAGAGGGAGGGAGGGAGGAGGGAGGAGGGAGGAGGGGAAGGGGGAAGGAGGAGGGGAAGGGGGAAGGAGGGGGGGAAGGAGGGGGGGAAGGAGGAGGGGAAGGGGAAGGGGGAAGGAGGAGGGGAAGGGGAAGGGGGAAGGAGGAGGGGAAGGGGGAAGGAGGAGGGGAAGGGGGAAGGGGGAAGGAGGAGGGGAAGGGGGAAGGGGGAAGGAGGAGGGGAAGGGGGAAGGAGGAGGGGAAGGGAGAGTGGGGGAGGAGAAGGAGGAGGCAGGAGGTGAAGGGGGAGAGGGGGAGGGGAAGGGAGAGGGGGGAGGGGAAGGGAGAGGGGGGAGGGGAAGGGAGGGGGGAGGGGGAGGGAGGGGGGAGGGGAAGGAGGAGGGAGGGGCCTAGCCTCAGGCAAATTAACCCTGGGGGTGGGGTGGGAGCTGAGGCCAGGACCCTGGTATCCCCTTGGCCTGGCTCTCTGGGCCCCTGGGTCAGTCTGAGGGCTCCAGAGGTGCTTCTGCCTTGGGCTGGCGACCAGGAAAGGAGCGGCCCGGCCCCACCCGCCCCTGCCCTTTCACTCTGGATATCTGCATAATCTCTTCTTTGTATACCTTCCTCCTATTCATGCAGGTGAGGAGACTGAGGCCCAGACAGGTAGGGGGCAGTTAAGTCACCGGGAGAGGCAGGCGTCTTCTGGGAGCCTCCAAGGTCAGGGTATGGGGGGAACCCAGGCCTAGGACTCACTTGGGCTCTGCCACCTGGGCCCGGGGTCTGGACAGGCAGACAGTGGCGGTTTCTCAAGACGTCTGAAGGAGACAGGGTCCTGGACCCCTCAGGGAACTGAAGGTAGCGGACAGGCTTTGGCCACATGACCGGCCTTGGCAGCGGGGGTCGGCCAGCCTTGTTCCCTGGTCACCGCCCCCTCGCAGCTGCTCCAGAGAGCTGGGCTGCCACAGGTGTCAGGCGCCAGCCGGGGGAGTCGGAACCAGAAGTCCCAAGCGGATTACTGGGTGTTCAGAGCACCTCTGTGGGCAGGTGCCCTGGGTGTGGGCACTGAGGTCCCAAGCCAGCCTGGGGGCTGGTGCTGGGACTCGCCTGGGCCCAGAGCATGGCTTAGGGGAGGAAGCTCCTGGGGAGGGTCCGAGGTGTCCTGCGCCCCAGCCAGGAAGGGCCCTGGGAGACAGCTGGGCTGTTCCCAGGAAAGGGGTCTGTGGACCGGGGGAAGGTGGCCACCTCCTCTCCCCAGCCTGCGCCAGAAGCCAGGAGTGCAGCGTGGGGGCCCAGGGGGCTCAGCTGAGTAACTGCTGGTCCCCTCAGGCCCTGTGGCCTTGAGAAGGGCCTGAGTCAGTGCCAGTTCAGCGCCCTGGGTTCCCACGTGGCTCTGCCGGGCCTGGGCTGGGGACCCTGCAGTGCCCAGCCTCTTGGGCCTTTCTTCCCAGGCGGTGGGGGGTGGGGGCACAGCGTCCAGCCCACGAGGGGCACAGCGCAGCAAGAAGGGTCTCTGTCCCCTCCCCGGACAGAACGCCTTTCAGAGGAGGCCCTCAGAGCAGGACCGGCCCCCAGCTGTGGGGCTGGCGGCTGGGCCCCCACGGCACGGAGGGGCTTGACACTGTGAAGGGCAGGTGCTCCCACAGAACAGACGGGCTTGGAGCCGGGATGGTGGGGCCAGCATCACTCTGCTGGGGCCCCACGTTTGTATCTCACACCGAGCCCCCCGACTCACGTGGCTGGTCTTGTCGGAGGGCGAGTGTGGTGGGAGGTCAGCGCTGCCCCCTGCCTCTCAGGGCCCTCCCCAGGGTGCCCATCACACGGGGTGCAAGCCACCTCCTCAGCACGGCTGGGACCCTCCTGACCTTGACTCTGGAGGGACGTGCCCTCACCCCTGTGCTCCTTCCAGGCCCGGCTGCTGTCTCTCCCGGGAGTGTCTGCCCCGTGTGGCTCCCGCCTGCTCCCCGGGTGCCTGTGGGTCAGGCCCTGACCTGGCCTGGGGGAGGAAGGCCCAGAAAGCCTGGACAGGGATCGCCACCCCAGGGGACAAAGAGGCCAAGACGACTGTTCCATCTTTATTAGAAAAGCAACCAAAAAAGGACCCTCCGCTGCCGTGACCCAGGCAGAGCCCGCGGAGGGTGGACGCGGCCGCCTGGCTGGGGGCAGTCACGTTTACAAAGAAAAACACTTCATAAAAAAGGAGGCGGGCCCTGCTGGGCTCCCGTGGCCTGTGGCCCTGCGGTGGGGACGCCCCGCCGGGCGGGGTGTGGGGGGGTGTGGGAGGTGGTGGTGCGTGGGGAGTGGCCCTCAGATGTCCATGTAGTCATCGTCCTCATCTGTCTCACTCTCCAGCGAGGACTCCTGGCTCGACGTCTCCAGGACCTCCAGGGCCGGCTGGCACAGGCTCTCCTTCCTCACATTGGCAGCCGACTGGGCAGACAGGATGGCTGACTGCACAGGCCGGGCGGGGCAGTGGTCAGTGGCAGCCTGGCACCACCACCACCCCCCGCCCCCAGCCCTGTGTCCCACCCAGGACCTGCAGTCACCTTCAGCTTCTGTTTGGTCTCCTCTGAGATGCTGCCTTTGGGCGAGAGCAGGGTCGGGGTGGGCGGCGTGACGGTGATCTCAGGGGGGAACTTGGTGGTGGCCGAGGGGATGACCAGCTTTGGCATGTTGGGCAGGAGGCGTGATTTGGCCCGGCCGGGCTCAGCCTTGCCCGGGTGGCCCTCGGGTGGCTGGGCACTCCCACCACTGGGCACCTTGGAGCTGGCAACTGCAGGGTGGACCCAGTGGACTGAGCCGGGCTCTCAGCCTCCCGGGCCCGCCTGCCCCTCCCCTGCTTGGGCCTCATCCCCCGCAAACCCTGCACCACAGAGGCACCAAGACGCCTCCTCTGGCCGCGTCAGACCGCCCTACCCTCTCTCTTTAGGCCTGTGCTGGTTGCCAGGCTCCCAGGCCTCCTCCTGTCTCTCTGCCTCCCCGAGGGCCCGGCTCTGGCTCTGGGCTGTGGGGCACCCCCAAAAGCACAGTGTTCACTGGGTGCCCAGGGCTGGGACACGGGCAAGCCCCGCACCTCCCAGGCATGCACATGAGCTCTCAGACCATCCTAGTGAGGCAGGAGATAGACGAGCCCCCAGGGCGAACGGCTGGAGTTCGCTCCCTGTAGACAGATACTCCAAGATGAAAATAGCAGGACAATTGAGAAAGGAGGCTGGGCCCTGCCCAGATGAGAAATAACAGACTACATATTCCTCATTCTCAAGTCAAAGAGACCTTCCTGACTAGAAAGCTCCTTGGAGGTCAAAAGGGGAGTGATGCTCACTACCCATATAGATCTCTTCCCTAGAATCCATCTCGGCTAAGAGAGGCACGCACACAGGGGAGGATCCTGAGATATACCAAATACGGACTCGGAACCAGGCAAATCAAAATGATTGGCCAAAGGAAACCCGGAAGAAATGCCCCATATAAGTGATTCGAACTACCAGGAGGGCGCCACTCTCTCTCTGAGCCCACCTGTGTGTCTGTCCACATGTACTGTACACTTTTTCCTCCTAATAAACACTTTACTTGTTTCACTACTTTCCGTCTGTGTGGGAATTCTTTTCTGCAAAGCCGAAGGGCCAGGGCCTTGTCACTAACCACTGGTCTAGTGGCTAGGGTTCAGCACTCTCACTGGCCGGGAACCAAAACCCTGCTTCAAGCCGCTGCAGGCCGAGGCCACCCGAGATCACTAGGACACACATGCTATCGGTCGTTCCCGCCACAGGGAGGATGCTGGGGCCCAGAGCCGGCCACTCAGCCAGCATTCACTTTCCCCTCGCGCCTCAGGATGAGCCGGAGCCCGAGGCAGCAGTGTGGGCTGGCAGCCTCCAGGAGCCGCAGCCTGGCTGGTGTCCACATTCTTCCGCTGCTCCGTGGCTTTAAAAGGAGCGGGGCTCACTCAGCCCCCATGCCCGACTCCCTCGGGCTGGCACCAGGCCCTGCTGTCCTGAGTGGGGTCTGCGAGAGGCCCCAGCCCTGAGGAGTCCCCGAGGGGCCTGGCTGGTTGAGGCGGCTGGTGGGAACGGGCTGTGACTCAGACACGGACACAGACACAGACACGACACGGATGCCCGTCTGGCTCCGCCCAACCCGGCCAGCCCTCTGCCCACCCCTGACTCCTCTCCCCCCACACCTGCCCCTCCCCTGGCCCCATCTGGGCACAGGCACCCCTCCCTCTCGGCTAGGCCACCTTGGCCTGGGCTCAGCACCTCCCGAGCTATTCCCCTCTGTGAAGCAGAGGGTGGAAGGCAGGGGGAGGGGTGGGGGGGGTCTCGGGGCCCTTCCCTCCCCCGAGGAAGCTCTCCAGCCAGGCCTCCCCTGCCTGGCCTGCCTTTCTCGTCTACCTCGCCCCCAGGCCCACTCCAGGCCCCTCTGTCGAGAAGCACCCGCTGACTGCTGGCCCTGGGGGCCGTGATGGGCTGCTCCCGACTAGCCTTACCCTGGCTGCACGTGGGCTCGGCGCCTGTCCGGGGGGCCGCCTCTGCTGGCCAGCAGTGCGGCTCTGCTGGAGGGCCCTCGGGGGCCGTCTTCACCTGCTCGCTGCACCGCGGCTCCTGGGGCAGGAAGCCCGTGCCCTCCGCCCCTCCTGCCAGCTCTTCTCCCTCTGTGGAGACACAGCGCGGCTGTGGGTGACGCGCCCCCCACCCTCGGGATAGGGGCCTCCACCTCCACCATGGCCGCGCAGGGGCTCCGCTGGAACAATCGCCGGGGTGGGGCCAGGCTGGTACCAGCAGGAAACCGCTCACCCCCTGTGGACATGCTATGAACCTGACACAGCGGGGGCCCCACCCCAGCTTACAGGAGTGCCCACTGGAACCGAACAATCCAGCTAAGGACAAAGTAGATGGAGCGGTGGCGGGCCTGGCACCCTCCTGCCAGGCCACACCTTCCAGGCACGAGGAGGGGGCTGGGAATCGGCCTCTGTGGTGCCAGGTGGTCAGTCGGCACAGGTGCGCCTGCCCCCAGGGCCCCCAGCCACGTCCGGCCTCTTTGCACTCCCATTCCTCCTCCTTCCCCTTCAGGCCCGGACTCTCCTGCCACGCCGGCCATGACCCCAACACCCTGCCGCTCCCCACTTGGCCAGGAGTGGTGACGCTGGCCCCTCCCTGGCTGGGCAGGGGGACAGATGGGCCTCCAGCCTGTCGGCTCCAGCTCCTGGAGGACAGCACCTGCCCTGCTGCCTGGCCGTGAGCCACGCCCTCCCTTCTCGGTTCTGACTGCCCGGCAGTCAGAGTCACAGCCTCTTCGTTCCCAGGGTCCAGCTCCACATGCTGCCACAGGCAGGGATGAGCCCCTCGGAGGCTCCAGAGCTGCCCTCCTGGGCCCCGCCGAGCAGGTGGAGCAGCAGGAATCCTGTGGCCCCGGGGCAGGAATGGGTCACTGCACTGCGCACGCACCCACGATGCGAGGCAGGCCCGGTGGCTGTCTGGTCCAGGGCCTTCCATAGGTGGCAAAGCCCTGCCTGGCTGGGCCCAACACTGAGGGCCTGGCCGAGCAACCTGGAAGGGCTGCTTGGGTTGGGGGGGTGGGCAGGGGGCTACCTTGCTGCGAGCAGTCTACAGGCCAGGCTGGCAGGAAGCGAGGTCTGCCCTCAGGAGGCAGGTATCAGTCCCTCCTGCCCCCAGGGCACGGTCCGGCCTCCCTTCTTGATGGGTGGCCAGAGGAGGAGGGACACTCGAGGCAGGGAAGTCCAGCAGACACTCAAGCATGTGGAGAGGTGCTTCCCAGGCCAGGCGGCCCTGTGAGGAGGACCACGGCGGGGCGGTGGGGGGAACCAACGGGGAAGGGACCTGCCTGGGGCCTCAGCCTTCAGGGAAGAGCTATCTGGGGCTCCCCAAGCCCCCAGGCCTCAGGAAGCAGGGGGACGGGCTGGAATCCTGAGCCATCGGGGCAACTCTCCTTGCTCCCTAGGCAGACTCACAGCCTGGTCGCTGAGGCCCCAAGGCCCAGTGTCCTGGCGGCGCCCCTGACCCAGGCTCAGACTCTCCCTGGCTTCTCGACTGGCACGAGGCCGGCACTGTGGCCCCCTCAACCCCGTCCGGTGGGCGGCACCCTTCACAGACAGGTGCTCCCCTGCTCTGAGTCCTGACCCAGCTGGTCCCACAGCGTGCAGCGCCCACTCCCCACCCCTGGAGCCCTGACCACCTCAGCAAGAGGGACCCTCAATCACTCATGGGCCAGGCACCATCAGCAGGAAGTCAAGTCCTGGCCTGTGGCGGGCAGACACCCAAGGAAACAGGGAGGTGAGCAGACGGGGGCAGCGATGGGTAGTGTCAGGACCCCTCTGGGGGGACGCACAGTGGAGAACTGAGGCCTCCAGCCAACAGCTGGCGAGAACCTGAGGCCACCAACAACCTGAGAGCGCCCAGGGGACCAGCTGATGGCCTGACGCCCCCGAAGTTCTGATCCTCTGGGGCAGGAGTCAGGCGGGGGTGGCGACAGGCCAAGGGACAGCAGCCAGGTCTTCGTGGAGTGGCTTCCCAGGCTATGGATGGTCATTACCACCGCCCTGTGAAGTCACCCCCAGCAAAACCCGCCTGTAGGGCCATGCTCACCGTCTGCCACCGTTGCTCCGCTGGGTGTGGACACCGAGACACATGGGACAGCAGAGAGGAGGGGACGCCCAGGCCACTGGGTGGAGCCATACCTGTGGCCCTTCGGCCTCAGAGGCTCCTCCCTAAACACTCGGCTGCAGGGGCTACCCCAGGGGAGGTGACTGTCTCAGGCCGTGGCCAGCACCGCTGTGACTGGCTGCGTAGAGGGTCCCTGTACTTCCCCACCTTCAGAGCAAACTAGGGACCCGCGAGGTGGGGGGCCTGGGCCCTCAGCCTCCAGCTGGGCAGAGCAGCCTGTGGGAGCAGCGCTCCTGGTCATGGCTAACCGGGCTTCCAGGTCTGTCTCCGGCTGGGCACTCCTGCCAGGGCTGACTGTTCCCTTGTTCAGATGGGTCAGGAAATGACACGGCCGAGCCTGCATGGCGGACAGTAGCACCCCAGCTGTGGCCCTCCACGTGGATGGCTCCTGGTGGACAGGTGAGCCTGGCCTTCGGGGACGAGCAGGGATGTGCGGGCAGGTGGGAGCCTGGCCCCGGTCCGCGGAGCAGGGAGGGAGAGGTGCAGGGCGTGTGTTCGTGTGTGTGTTTGTCCTGAAGCGTCTGCCCTCCCTGGTCTGCTGGCTGCCCCTGCCCGCGGGCTGCCGTTCCCGTTCCCAGTGGCATCTAAATTTGGAAGGAACTGGGGCTCCCTCCTGCCGACAGAGTCGCCAGTCCCATCCTTCCGCAGCCCCCGCCTCAGCTTGGCTGGCTTCCGTCTGCCTCGCCCCGGGGGCGCAGGGGCTGGGCAGGTCTGCCCCACAGCCCAGCAGGCACCCAGGACTGCTCACAGACCTGAGAGGTCTCATGTGTGCTGGGGTCAGGACCCCCTCCCCACTCCTGAATCCTCGTGGGAGGAGAAACATGGTGAGGTGGGTGCCGTGAGGGTGGGGTGGGGTGGAGACAGCTTCTCAGGGATCACCAGGCTGGAGGCACCCACACTCTCCATGCAATGAGCAGGACTTGCCGCTGGCTGGCAACGGGGTCTGGGCCCTGCTCTGGCCCAGCCGGGCCTCACCACCAGGTGAAAGGGATGGGACTCACCTGGGCCCAAAGAGGACATGCTGGGGGTGGCCTCGGGCCTGTGTGGCCGTGGGGGCCCGGGATCCTTGGACGGGTCTGGGGTAGAGGCTGACGCTGAGGGAGGACAGGTGACAACAACCGGGGCGGCAGCCTGAGCAGGACGAGGCTTGGTGTGGCCATCGCTGGGCCGCTGAGGGGTATCCGCCGGCATGGGGTCAGGGGCTGCAGGGGCCACAGCTGTAGGGAAGAAGTTCTCTCGGCTGTCCTTAGGGTGCTTTGGGGTGGTGGGTGTGTCCCCTGCAGCCTGGGAGGACAAAGGGGAGGTGAGGGAGGCCAGCTGGGCAGGCCTGAGTCCATGCTATCCCCCAGGACACCTGCCATGGTGCCCCGCTCTGGGCCCCAATGCTACCAGGGAGGCCCATTCTGCCAACTCGGGACACCGCTGGGGGCCCAGAGTCCCTCCCTAGGAGAACGTCCAGGCCACGCTGGCAGGGGCTCAGTGGAGGGGCATCAGGCTGGCTGGGATCTTCACCCTTCCACTCCTGGGTGCCAGCCTGGGAGGAACATGCCAGCCATGACCCGGGGCACAGGTTTGTGGCGCCCAAGGGGGGACTGCAGTACTGGAGGTCAGTCTTGGAGGGCGACTTCCCAAGGCCACTGGTGGAGGGGTCCTGAGACAGCCGGGATGACACCGCAAGAGTCAGCTCCTAGGCTTTGGGCAGCCCCACAGCCACAGCACCCGAGGTGGCCCCAAGCGTGGCCCCTGCCGGCAGCCTGGCCTCGGCTGCCCCGTGGTTCCCCCAACACGGGCCGTCGGTTCTCAGGGAGCCAGGCCCTTCAGGGCTTCCCTGTCTTCGTGCACACAGTTCCCTCTGCCGCTAGGCCTTTTCCACTTTGCACCTGAAGCCCACTCCCCAGGCGGTGTGACGGCCACAGCTCTCTGAGAGCAGATGCGAGGTGGGGCAGGGACCCCGCGCGGCCTCTGGCAGCAGAGCTGAGGGCTGCACCCCAGTGCCTAAGCCACGCCCCAACCTGCAGGCCACCAGCCCCAGGCCCACCATACTCTTTGAGCCAGCCCACACCAGGGCCGGGGAGACCCCTGCCCGGGGCTGCAAGTGCGGGAGCCTCACGCCTGCTGGGAGCACCTTGCTCCCCCGTGACCCTGTCTCTTTTGACATTTGTTCTGCTGGAGACGCCCCATCCCCGGCCTCACGGGGTGCGGTCACCCCGGCAACTCTGCTGTGCAGTGAGCGTCTGGGATGAGCCCAGACCTCCAGTGGGAGGGCGGGCAGGACAGGACCTGTCTGTCGTGGGCAGACACATGCGGAAGGTGGGTGCTGTGTCCCTGTCCTGTGGGAGCCACGGGTGATGGCACTCAGCCTCTAATTATGTCCCGAGCACCCTCCTGACGTGTGCCGGGCTGTGTGGCAACTCGGAAATGCCTCCAGCAAAATGGACACAAAATGGGTGGAAGCAGTGGCTCCCAGGGCCACGGCCACCTTCCCCGCAGCGCTGGCCAGAGGCGGGCCCAGAACAGCTGTGATCGACATGGTTGTCATCCCTGAGGTCGCTTCCTAGGCTCCTCTGACAGGCCAGGTCGCAGCTGGGTGCTGGTCCTCCGTGGGCCTCCATCTCCTCATGTCCCCTCCTTGCCCTTGGCTCCTGCCAGCTCAGCACCCCCTTTCACCTCAGACCAGAGACCAGTTAAGGGGGAAGCTGTCTGGGGGTTTCCTGTGTGGTTCTATCATTTCAAGCACCTTAAAAGTCTGCATCAGAAACAGCCCTCCTTTCTCTGGAGTGATCACTGCCCACCTCCCCCAATCTGGGTTGGTGGAGGAGGCAGGAGGGGGACCCCTGGCCCCGACCCTGCTCTGGGGCCCCGGGCAGTCATTTCTGTCCCACAGAGCAGAGGTTGTGACGAGGTGGCTGCACTGTGAACTCTGCTGCCTTGGCAATAGCAGGGCGGTGGGGACTGCCGGCAGTGGGGCACCTGTCTCCAGGGATTCCTGCCCTCAGCTGGGGGTCTGGCCCACCTGTCTGGCCCACAGCCCACCTGGTGAAGGCTGAACCCCTGGGCTGCCTCGGACCCAGAGCCCAGGTGGGGTAGTGGCCCGATGCCCCACTCCACTGAGAAAAAGCCCATCTGGACACCGAGGGGCAGCCAGCCACTGAGGGACTAGGACACGACTCCCCGGCTGCAGCTGGACGCCCACTGCCCTCAGCTCCTGCCTCTGGACTCCCTCATGACACCCTTCCCCAGGGGGCCCAAGGAAGAGTGAGGACTGGGAAGGCCGGGCCTGCTGCTGGGGCAGGGCAGTCAGGCCACCCCTGGGGACAAAGAGGCCGCACCTACCCAAATGGCACGTACCTGCCCTTTGACCTAGTGACCTGGCCCGGGATCATCCCCACCTGTGGCTCACCTGACCTGGCCCCTGCCCCAGCCCACCCTCTCCACCCCACAGCAGGGAGTCTTCCCAAAACACGATGCTGGACAAACACCAGGACCCCCGCCCACCCTGCTCCTATCAGCCCCGTATCCCAGCTCCACCTCTGTGCAAAGAAGCGACCTTTCCAGTTGAAGTCGACTAAGTAGGGAACATCCTCCCTGTTTAGAGAAAAGGTGCGGGGGTGAGGGGACCTTTATGTCACACGCACAGTCAGAGCTGGGGTCTGGTGCACCCCCAGGCGGGTGGTCAGGGGCTCCTTCAGGGCCTGAGGCTCAGCTGCCCATCTCCCCTGGGCCCACCTGACCAGCCTGCAGCCCGGGGCAGGCTCTGCATGACGAGGCTGGCACAGGCAGGGTCACACTTACCTGTCTCTGGGCGGCGGCCCCAAGGTGGACCTGACAGAACTTCACGGCCTGCTCCAGCGCAGCCTCCTCGTCCACCTGAGCAAGGAGATGCCCAACGTCAGAGGGCAGGGGCCTCGGTGGCCAGCCTTCCCCCGGCCCCTGGTGTTTGAGGACAGCTCCCAGGACGAGCCCTCCCACTGCTGCTCCCCCCAGGACCCCAGCCCTGTCTCCCAGGCCCATCCGCCAGGGTCACTGCTCTGGGCCCAGCTGGCCAAGCCACGTTCATGTCTGTGGCTGTACTATTTCATCCTCGGGGGCTGAGGCTGGTGGTCTCTGAGCCAGAACCTGCCCCTCAAGTGGGCAATGAGGCCGGAGAGGCCTGGGGGTTGCCCTGGATGAGCATTAGGCAGAGCATGAGGGAGACAGCCAGGCTGGAGTGGTGAAAGGGCCCGCCCTCACCAGCAGGGAATGCAGGGCTTTTTTTCTAGTTTATCAGCAACAAAAAAAGTTATTGCTGGATGCTTGTGAGGTGGTGATAAAACAGACACACTCACAAGTTGCAGTGCAAATTAACACAAGTTAAAAACAAAACAGTGTATCAGGATGGTCACCCTGTACGAGCCAGTCACAGTGCAGGGTTCTTCCTGTGGAAAGAACCTATTTTTCTCTAAATACAGAAAAAAACATATGCCTAATGGAGTTTTTTTTTAAAAAAGGCAACAGAATAAGAAGGGCTCCTCCACTGCAGCCCCCTACTCGGGGGCCCCGGCTCCCTGTGCCAGACTTGACAAGATTTCTGCAAAGTGGCTTCCTTTCCTTTATGGGTGAATATAAACATTTAAAAGCATGTTGTTTTCCTTTTTCTTTTTGGTATATGTTTCCCCAGCTTTACTAACGTTTAGTTGACAAATAGAATTTTAACATATCTGAACCTATCTCGTGCTCACAGTAGAAAACCTCAGAGGTGACTAGGAATGACTCTGAAAGCCCACCCCAGGTGGCCTGGCAGTGATCATGCTTGGGAACAGTGCCGCCAGGCCCGCCCCAAGGCCACCCACCTGCTTGATGAGCATGTAGGTCTCGGACATGATCCTCTCGATGCGGCCCAGGTCATAGGCCACGCCCTTCTGGCCCTGCTGCCACACTCGGTAGGCGTCCAGCAGGAGGGTCTTGCCGGACTCTGTGTCCTCCAGGAGCTTCCTCTTGCGGCTGGGCCGTGGAGGTGCCTCCTCAGGGTGGCTGCCTGTCCTGGGTCCAGGGGCGGTGGCTGGGGCAGCGGCGGTGGCTGGTGGGGCCGGTGTGGGCGGGCTGGGCTGCTGCCGGGCGCTGATGCTCAGCTCCTCCAGGGACAGCTCGGCTGGCCGGCTCTCGGGGCCCCAGTCTCTTGGGGGGTGGCCTGGCTGCAGGGGTGGCGCCCGCTCCGAGTCCGAGCCACGGGTGGCGGCCTCCCCCGTGTCCATGGGCTCTGTGGGGCCTGCCCGGGGGCTCTCCTTGTCCTTCCGCTCCCCGCCCTGGTCTGCACCATCTCCTGCGTCTACAGCCACAGGCCGGTGGTTGTGGGGGCCTGCTTTGCCCCCTGGCTCGGCCCCTGGCCCTGAGCCATCAGCCAGAGGGGGCTTCTTGGGGTGCGGGAGGCCTTCCTGGCCATCCTCAGGACTGGCCTTGTGGGAGACGTCGGTGGTCATCCTGGCTCCAGGGAAGCCACAGGCCTTGGGCCCTGGGCGTTCTGACCCCTGTGAGGAAACCAATGGTAAGACTCAGTGTGTCTGGTGTTTCTGCCACAAGAAAGCACCCTTGGGCGCCAGGTTTGCCCACCCACAAAGGCCACTCAGGCTCTGCCCATCTGCCCGCTGGCCAGGGCTGGGCCTGGAGAGCTGCCTGGGAAGGCCCTCCCTGCTCTGAAGCTCCGGCCTTGACGGGGGCCGATGAGGCCTTGGAGGTGGCTCTGCTCTTGAGGACCAGCTGGCCCTCGCCAAACGGCTTCTCTATGTGCAGGCGCCTCGTGAGGAAGTGACCTGCCAGGGCCACCAAGTGTGCAAGCTGCAGAGCCGAGTCCACTGTGAGCCCCTGCACCAGGGCCCAGCCAGTTCTGCTGGGCAGGGGGGCATTGTAGCCCGATGGCCCTGGCTCCCAGCGGCCCCGCCTGCTAGGCTGGTGACCGGCCTCCGGGCCCTCAGGGTACCCAGCTGTGAAGAGGGACCGTGTGTGCACCAGCTCCTGGGGGCTGGCGGGTGAGGGTGCGGGGCCACTGGCTTTGCCATCTGCTCCACTGTGAGAGCTGCTGTCTCCTGAGCTGGTCCTGCCGGGCAGGGCTGCCTCAGGAGCGTCACCACCTTGCTCACCAACCACGAGCTCACTTTAGCCAAGCGCGTCAGTGCCTCACACAAGGTGATTGCGAGTTCCTCCTTGAACTGACCTTCCCACCTGGGGAGGCAGGTGAGTACTGCCCACAGGTGGGGGTGTGGGGACCTGCCCAGGGTGGGCGGGGTGTACCTCCGAAAGCTCACTCAGTGTGTCCTCCAGCACCTTCACAGTGAGGATGAAGGCCCGTTGAGCCAGGACCTGGCGGTCAGCATCTCGCAGATACTTCCTGCAGGCATGCGGGGGTGGCCAGAGCATCAGAGCTGGATGGCGGCCCGTGCCCCTCCGAGTCCCACCCGCCTGGGGTCCGCTCCCCAGAAGTGTTCCCCGAGCCTCCTCCTCGCCCAGCACTGTGTCCTGGGCCCCCCTGAGCTGGGCTGTGAGCCCCAGGGGCAGGGCGGGACAGGCCAGGCTCAGTGAGCTTGGGGGCCCCCGGCTTCTCTCCCACAAGCCCATCTCCAGGGAGCTCCAGGCCCCTGCTGAAGCCCCCACCCCAGCCCCTGGCACGGCACAGGTGAGTGAGACAGCGAAGAGATGAGGCATGGTGCTGGCCGCAGGAGGCCTCGCAGCCGGGCCATGCCACGTCTGAGCTGCGTCTCTCCTGGGACACCCCCCAACCACTGCAAGTGGCAGCTGTCCCTCAGTCTTGTCTGTCCCAAGAGGTCTCTGGTTATCTCTGAGGCCCAGGCCCCCTGTGGCTCGGCCCACTATTACTGGCCTTCACCTGGGGACCCTGGCTGTCATTTGGACACCTGTTGTCCCCACGAGCGGACAGCATCCCCAGGAGCCCCGAGCTGGGGGAAGCAGGAGGAAGGGCTGGCTTGTCCAGAGTCTCAGTGGGGAAACCAAACCCAGTGGGGAGAGCCCGTGCTTGCCCCGGGGAGTCTGGGGCAGGGGCGCTGGTGTTTGGTTTCCAGACAGTGGGACAGAGAGGGCCTTGAAAAGAAGGACTGGGTTGGGCTCCCTGCTAGTGTAGACGCCCCAGGCAGACGGGGCCAAGGGGCTCCAGGCAGTACGTGCTTGTGCTCTGAACTACGGCAGTGCCAGCCGCCCCCGCAGGGCTGACCACACGCTGGACTGGGCCGGCCGGCCGGGCGGCTGCACTCACTTGCCCTGGTCCGGGGTCCGCTGCAGCATGGAGGAGACCTTCAGCAGGGTGCTGTGGTCCCGGAGCTGGGCCAGCACCTTGAGCAGCAGCACAATGGAGCGGTTCATGTGCCAGGCAAAGCTGCCCGGCCGGTCGATCTCGTCCACGGGGATCCGCCAGATGCCCTGCGGGATGGACGCGGCGGGCATGAGAGGAGGGCCGCTGCAATCGGAGCCTGCCCTGGGGCCCAAGGGGACAGGAGTGCGGCCCCCCACCTGCTTCCTCCCACAGATGGGAGACAAGGACGCGTGCATAGTTCTGCATCCTCCTCTTTTGAAAGCCTGCACGGCCTCCGTTTACTTGATCGGCCCCCACGGGAAGCACACGGGTTGCGCCTGGTCAAATGGCAGGACTGGGAGAAGCCGGGGCCTACGCGTCTCCTGCACAGGTGGTGACTTAGCATGGTACCTTTTCCTAGAGGGAAACTCTAGGAACTCGTGAGGTTGAGGGTCAAAAGGTGCCGCCATACCACAGCAGCTGTGCTGGCCAGACAGGCCCAGACCTGGGCCCAACCCACAGCTCTCCCTCCAGCAGTGCCCAGAGACTCACAGGCCCGCCGAAAATGACCGGCAGCTCCCAGGATGCCGGGTTCCCTCAACACACCTTTGCCCAGCACTTTGCTCTGGCTGGGATCCCCTCCCCACTTCCCGTCCGGCTAACTCCACTGTCTGACGGCTGAGCGGGGGCAGGACTGGCTCTGGGGAGCCCCACTGCCATCTCCCCCCCGGCCGTGCTTAGCCCATCACTGCACCTGGCACCCTGCCTATCACCAGCCCCAAGGTCTGGTTCCCTGCGGTGCCCCACCACCAGCATGGGGTCTGACACCCGCTCAGACCCAGTCAAGGTGAGGTGAAGCCCAGGATGGCTGAGGGAGGGAATGACAAGTGAACAGAAGCTCACACCTCTGAGCCATATCTCCGGGGCAGGTTCCCAGATGGGTCCCTGCAGCTGACCCCTGGAGAAACTCCTGCCCAGGAAGGACAGAGCTGTGAGCACCGCCGCCTCTCCCATGTGGGGCCCACAGCAGGGTGTCCAGGTGGAGCCCCTCTCAGGGCCCTATTCCCGTGGGAGCTGGAGGACGGTCCACGGCGCCCTCCCTGCTCCAGCAGCCCTGGGAAGGAAGCCAGAGCGCCTCCAGGCCTGATCCATTTGGGCAAGAGAGAAGCTTGAGGGCTTCCCTGGTGGTGCAGTGGTTAAGAATCTGCTGCCAATGCAGGGGACACGGGTTCGAACCCTGGTCCAGGAGATCCCACATGCCGCGGAGCAACTAAGCCCATGCACCACAACTACTGAAGCCCGCGTGCCTAGAGCCCATGCTCCACAACAAGAGAAGCCACTGCAATGAGAAGCCCATGCGCTACAACGAATGGTAGCCCCCGCTCGCCGCAACTAGAGAAAGCCTGTGCACAGCAACAAAAACCCGTCGCGGCCGATAAATAAATAAATACATTTATAAAAAAAGAAAAAAAAGAGAGGAGCTTGAAACCCTCAGGGCTGAGTCCCTGCAGCCTGCACGCCTGGTCCCCGGGCTCACAGTGGACACGGAGGGCCCGCCCGGGCAGGCTGGGCCCCCATTCAGACAAAACCGGGGGCCCGAGGCCACCCTCTCCTGTGACACTAACACCAATGCTGCATCTCCTACTGGGCAGGCGTGGCTTCTGCAGCAGTTCGGGGAAAGCTGCCACTGGAGAGAACGAGGGACAGCCAGAGTGGCCCAGGTACCCCGCCCCCAGGTGTGATGGCAGTGGCCAGGAGGGTGCCAGGCCCAGCAGTGTAAGACCAAAGAAGGGCCCGGCCCGCCAAGGCACTTCAGACATCACCGTGGTCCCCACCACAGCCTGCACGGGGCGGTGACACAAGGCATTTACCTGTTTTTTTTTTTTTTCCCTTGGGTTGGGGGTGCCAAAACGAGCCGAGGCACACGCTGAGAAACTCCCTGGAGGGCACGGTGTCCCCCCCCCCCACCTTCGCCTGCCACAGTGGGCTAGCCTCCCGCCACTGCCAGCCCACTGGGAATTGCCAGGCAATGCCTCAATGAAGACAATTTCCGGGTGACACTGAGAGGGGTCTGCCTGCCACCTGCCCTGTCACACGGAGGCACTACCCGCTGCCTGCCTCACCCTCTGGGACTGCTCTCCCAGCCCGGCACTGACGGTCTGGTGCATCACGATCATGGACGTTTCCAGGCACACAGCTGGCTGAACCTGCTTGCTGTGTAGGTGGGAAGCCTGGGCCAGCAAGGGGCAGCCCGCCCCCAGCCACACTGCTGGACGGCAGCCAGCCCGGAGGCATGTGGCCCCTCCCGCCTCAGCCACTGACTCAGCCTGCTGAGCAACCCCTCCTCGGGCAGCCAGGACGCAGCCACCAAGACAGGTCCAGTTTGCATCCCTTCACACAAGAGTTCAGCAGCAGAGGCCCCCATGCACCCACCCAGAGGGCACGTGTGCAGGCCCCAGGGAGGGCAGGGGGCGCACTGGGACCGAGAAGAAGAACGGGGGCAGCAGTGTGTGAGAGGAAGACTGGCTGCGCTGGGGGGCCTGAAGGACAGGCCAAAGCAGGGTCCCAGCAAGTCGGAGCCACACAGCAGGCAGCCCACAAGAAGAGTCCTGGACAGGGTGCCTCGAGGGAGGGAGGCAGCTCTGGTGCCAGGCGGGGCTGGGGGGCCACGACTCAGGCCCCCTCCTCACTGTGCCATCCCCCAGACTCCCCTCTCCCAGGCAGCAGGCACTCCATCCTGGCTGGGATGCCGCCTGCTTGGAGAGCCGCGGGTGGTGCAGGGGGTGCAGCGGCGGCCTCAGAGCACTCAGAAATGCCAGGACTGTGCTCAGAGCTCACCCGTGTGCCAAGCGGCTCATCCGGAGTGTCCCAGCCGACCCTGCAGCCCATCAGAACGGCTCTGGGCTCCTGGCTGACAGATGAGGTCACCGAGACAGACTGCAACCACCTGAATAATTCATGGAACCCCAGACTCTGGGCTGAGCGCTTAATACCAGTTACCAAATCCTCCCTGCAGCCCCGAGAGCTGGGCATCCTCCTGCTGCTCTTGAGGAAACCCAGCTGCAGCAGCTGAGCCCCACAGCTGGGCAGGCCAGGGGTCCTGGGAGCTGGGGTGGGTTGCCCTACTTGGGGACCCTTAAAGACGTCCCCAAGGGAGCTGAGGCTGGGTCAGTGGCATGGTGGGGTGCAGCTGGGCCAGCCTGCATGCACCCTTGCCCACGAACGTGTCATCCACTTACAAGGGGGGCTGTGAAGCAAGGCGAGGCCAGAGCCTGGGCAGGAGGGCCATGAGGTTTTGGCCTCTGGTCACCGCAGCCTCGGCAGGTGGTGCCCCAGGGAAGGGACGGACAGCAGATGGCCCCACTGGCATGGAGCACTGCTCCTGGCTGCCAGGCCAAGGGCGTGCTCGGCCCATGGCTCACGCTGTCTCCAGCACATTGTGGTCTTGGGAGAGCTTCTTCCTGGAGGGGCAGGGGCTCCTTTCCCCCAAGATTCCTGATCGGCCAGCCAGTCCACACCTCCCTAACCGCCTCAGTGTGGGCCAGAAGGAGCCCGGGCTCCCTGCACCCCAGGAGGGCTGCCGGCACAGCCTCTTCATCCAACCCGGGGCCAACTCCGAGCTTGGCAGACGGAGGGCAGAGATCCAGACACAGTTCTGGTTCACAGGGCAAACCCAACCACCCTCTGCTGGGCTACCACTCGGGCCATTCTCCATGGCATACTGCAGGGTCGTTCCAGGGCTCCCAGCCCCATGTGTCACCTTCACGGGCCCCACCTTTCAGTCAAGGCTCCTCCACTCCAAGAGCCCAGGCAAAGGCTCCCCAGGAAAACAAGGGGTCGGGAAATGCCAGGGCAGGAAAGAAGGCCGAGAGAGGCACGGCCCAGTCGGGCTCCACTCCATCCGAGCCACACTCAGCCCCGGGGCCAGGCTTGTCTGGAAGGGGATGAGGCTCAGGCCATGCGGACTGGGTGGAGACTCGGATTCGTCCTATGCCCACACCGGCAGGGACAGTCGGACAGTCGGTGTGTGTAATCAACCCTGCCCAAGGCTGCCCAGTGACCCTGGGGTGGGACCAAGGACACAGGGGCCAGACCCCTTTGTCCCCCACTCTCTGCGCCCTCCCTGAAGGCTCACAAAGGAACAAGAAGTCAGCAACACGACCTGTGACTTACAGACGTAGAAATGGGGGTGCAGAGAATTAGGCAGTGACACCAAGTCACTTCAGTCTTCAGCTGGGGACTTGGAAGCCCTGCCCTCAGAGGGACGGGGGAGCCAGCGCCCTCCCCAGCACCCTGAGGGCCTCAGAGGCTTCGTGATCAAGTCCCTGGGGCCCTGTTGTGGGAGTCTTCCCGGAATCCTGGGCTCCTCCCACTGTCCCCTGCTGCCCCACCCACAGGACTCAGATGTGGCCCCTTCCCCACTCTGCTGCCACCGGGGTCATGCCCAGCCGGGGCACCAGGTGTGGCTCAAACAGAAGGACAGAGGAGAAAGTAACGACAGCTAGGAGCACCCAGAAAGGCCGAGAAGCAGCTGCACCTAGGAGCCTCATGTAGGAAGTGAGGAGGGAAAGGCGATAGGGGACCCACAGCAGGCCGGAGGGCGGGAAGAGGTAAAAGCAGGTGGCTGGGCAGGCGACCCAGAAGGGCCCGCGTCTGCTTGGTGCCTTCCCAGGCCCAGCCCAGCCTGAGCAAGGGCTGCCACGGGGTGTCAAGGGCCGACCTAGCTCTCGTGGGCAGCAGCCAGTCCTGAGGGCCTGAATCCTGCCACGCAGCCCCCCCAGACTCTGAGCTGCCGCCGGTGGGCAGGCAGGAGGGGCTGAGTCTCTCTTGCTTACTGGCCCCTCCACCCCCTGAATAGAGCTGACCTTCTGGGGGCCCACCAGGCAGGCCTGCACACCCCTCCACAAAAGGAATGTTCCCGGTCAAGACCACAAACCCTGGCCCCAAGTCCCCACAACCTCGGTGCAGCTCTCGGGCAGCTCTGAGGGAGTTGCCAGCGCTGCACCTGAGCCAAGGCCTGGTCAGGCCTGGGGGAGTCTGCGCCCCAGATAGAGCCCCCGCAGGTGCTAGGGAGGCCCCTGGGTCCCCCAGGGCAGCTCAGCCTGGCAACTGCACAGAAAGCCAAGTGCATCCCAGGGACTGGGGGATCACATGGATGGGTCAGGCACACCCCCAAAGGGGTCCATGCTGGTGGGATAAGCAGACACAGATGGCTGCCATCCAGGACGAGGGGACAGATGAGAGATTGGGATAAGGAAAAAGGGGCTAAGAGAGCAAGGACTTTGGGGAGGGGGTTGTACAGGACAAGCCAGGGAGGAAGCCAGAAAGGAGCAGGAACTGGAGGAAGAGGGAGGGGAGCCCCTACCAAGTGAGGGGAAATGGGCAGCCCCCTAGAGTCGACCTTGTGACCCAGGTGTCTTGAGCAGAAGGTACAGAGGAGCGTGAATTCTTTCATCTTAATTTTTAACTCAGTAATAGAGCACGCGTATTTTCCTGCACCATCAAAAACTCCCCATCACTTAAAAGGACACCAGTGTGTCACCCTGCAGGTGTACCCTAACTCACTCAGTCCCCTCCTGGGTGACATTTGGGGCAGAGTCTTCAGGATCATTAGGAAGAATGTCGGCTGAACAGCCTTCCCCACAGAGCTTTTCTCCCTCTCCTCGGGCTGGATCCCTCCCCACAGAGGGGACAATGGTGGGCATGCAGCAGCCGGTGCTGTCCTGGAGGCCGTGCCTGGGCTCCTGACCTAAGATGCAGGGAGCGTCCCACCTGCCCAGGCCCTCCCAGCCCCCACCTGTCCCACGCCCACAGCATGACAGGTGAGCAAGGCCTCCCACAGCCGCTCAGCCCAACATCCCTGTTCACAGAGAACACAATGCTGCGAGCACTCCAGGGAGAGCCCGCCTCCCCAGCAGAGGGATTCCTGCAGCCCCCCCCCCTTGGCATGGGTGCAGCAGTGACTCAGCGCTCCGAGCAGGCGAAGCCAGGATAGCCTGCTGGCATCCCACTCCGAGGAGCAGTGGGCTGGGGGCTGTAGGAGCAGGAGGGCGAGAGGGAGCCCCTCAGCAAGAAGGGGTGTCAGGGTAGGAGCTTAGGAGCCTTTTTTCCCAGAGAAGCATAAAAACTTTGTTTCCAGGACATTCTCAGTGCCGCAGCCCAACCCTGAGCCGAGCAAAGAAAGTGTTGGTATCTGGACTGTGAGGCCTTGAGGTCAAGAGCAGCCCTGGGGAGAATACCGGCGCCCTCCACAGTCTTGGGGAGACACCTGTTACCTGTAAACCCACGCAAACCTCCCAAGCAGCGAGACCACTCGGAGAAGGGCAGAGAGGGCTGTGCAGGGCTGCATCTGGTGCCCATGAGTCCCTGGGGCTGACAGTACTCACAGGGCACCTTCCCAGCTTCTCCCACACATGACCCCACTTACACCTCCCCCGGAGAGACTAGTTCCAGGGCACACAGCCAACAGGGAGCTGAGCTGGCAGCAGAACTCAGCCTACCCAGCTCTTCCCGCTCCACCCTGCCTGCCCCCAAGTAGGGTGAACATCACAGACAAGCAGGCCAGCAGGGCATCACCTCTCCCACCGCCAGCCCAGATGGCTCCATCGCCTCCAGGAACTGCCCTGGTGGAGTCCTGAGGCCTTTGGGGCCAGGACTGCGTTTCCAGGTTGCCATCTCCCCATCTTCCTGATGCCCTGCAGAGCTAAGGGCCCTGCACCTCCCACAGCAATCGGAGCCACCATCCTGCTCCAGGCCTTGGGTTATGGGCGCGCCAGGGGCGGGCGAGGCTGAACACCCCTGGGGGCAGGAAGCCCTGCAGCCTCCTCTGCAAAACCATCAGGGCCGCCTCTCTGGCCGCAGGGTTGCACAGAGGCCGCCAGGGGCGCCTTGGCCCTGCCCCCAGGAGCCGTCCAAAGCTGGGCTGCGAAGGGAAAGGGATTCCCCGCGCCATCCACAGGTAATGAGTCCCCAGCGCAGGCAAGGGCTGGGGAAGCCTGCAATTTGCCTGCGGCCGGTGCCCGCCCGTTTCCAGCGTCTTCTGCCAAATCAGATGTCGCACACGGGATCCCCAGAACTGCCAGGCCGTCCGTCCCCTCCCCCTCCGGGGAGAAGCAGAAATGACAAACTAAAAGCGCGGAGGCAGCCCACCTGGCAACTCCGCCGGACCCCCCTCGCCTCCGCGCCGAACCCCTCCGCCCCCTCCCGCCCACTCTGCGGCGGGGCAGGGTCCCGGCCCAGCCCGGGGCTTGGAGTAGGCCCGGCGCTCGCCAAGCCCCGGCACCATCTTCCCGCCCCCGCACGGCAGCTATTTATAGCCGGGGAAGCACCGCGCGGGGTGCTGCTGCCCACCCGCCGGCCGGCTCACCATCCCCGGTAGTGGCCCGCGCAGCTCCCGGTCCGCGCCGCCCGCCGCGAAGTTGCTGGGTCGGCGAGCGAGCGGCTTTCGCTTTCGCGCGGCCGGAGCAGCGCACACCCCCGCGCGCCCGCTCGCGGCCCCGGCGGGTCGGCTGGGCTCGCCCCAGGCTCGCGGGCGGGCTTCTCCCCTGGGCCCCGCCCCCGTCCCCCGCCCCGGTCCGCCCGTCGCCCACCTGGCGCTGTGCGGGGCCCCGGCCGGGGGCAGGGGGCGCCGCGGCCCCGCCGCCTGCCGACTTCCTCTGCCGCGGCGCCCGGGAAACCGCGGCCCGCGGGCTTCCTGCTGCGCCGGGCGGGCCGGGGGCCAGGCGGGGGGCGGCCGCACGAGCCGGCCCGGAGGACTGAGCCAAAGCTCGGGAGAGCGCAGAGCCGCGGGCAGAGGGGAGACACTGTCGCGGCCCGGCCCCCGCCCCGGCCCCGGGCAAGTTCCTACCCGCCGGCTCCGCCGTGGCATCTGTGCAGGGAGCTAGGGCGGGCGCCGGGCCATGGCGCGGAGGCTCGCTCGCTCGCTGGCTCGGCGGGCCGGGGCGGGGCGGCGGGGCCGGACGGGGCGCGGGCGCTCGCTCGCTGTTCGGCCTGGAAGCGGGCCCAGCGGCACAGCCCTCACCGCGGGAGGCTGTGGGACCTGGCGTCCCAGGCCGAGCCGGGTAGGGGCGGCCAGGAGTGCGGAGGACAGGGCGACAGGGGCCAGCGACGCGCGGGGCCGGGGCTGTCCTCGCCCTGCACGGGGCCGCTCTGTGCGCGGGGCCCCTGGAGTTGTGCCCCGAGGACCCGGTGCAGGGCAGAGGCGTGGGTGAGTGGGGGATGTCCTTGCTGACCCAGTGGGGCAGTGGGAGCCGGAGTGAAGACTCTCCCAGGCCCATCCTCAGCGGGGAGGGCAGGACAGGGGCATCACGGCATCCCCCAGGGGGCTTTCCAGCTGGGAGGGGGCTCGTTTTCCAGTTGGCTGTGAGACCCCAGGAGCAGAAGACACTGGGGGGAGGAGTGGGGCTGGGCAGAAGCCAGGCAGGCTCAAGAGCCCCTCAGCCTCGGCATGTGGCAGCCCTGCAGAGGCCTGCGGGTGTCAGGAGTGGGACTGTGCCCCTTCTGAGAGGAGTGGGCTCAGAAGGGACGCCCCCGGCACCCACAGCCCCAGCGAGCACACAGCACCTTCCTCTCTGGCTTCCTGTGGAGCTGGCCGCCCTGGTTGCTTCTCCTGCCCCAGCTGAGGACAGGCCGAGCAAAGGCGCTGCCCCCAGGCCAGGCACCGACCTCCCCACCATCCCTCCCCGCCCTCAGCACCACGAGCGCCCGGCTCTTTCCTCCCTCCCCAAACACCCAGATGCCTCGGATCCACCAGGTCCCTATCCTGGTGACACTTGTCCTGGTGACATCTCCCCAAGCCAGATAGTTTCCACCTGTCCTGCCCCGCTGGCTCCTGCCCACCAGCTTTCCCAGGCTTGCCATGTGCCCCAGTCCAATCGGCCCAAGGCCAACCTTCGGCCAGGGGGCTGTGCACTCCCTGCCTGCCCTCCCTCCGGGGGGCGCAGAAGCAGTGGCTCACACTCCCTGGAGGATCAGGACTCTCTGTCTGGCCCTGGGCTCCCAGAGGCCACACAGCTGCAGGGAGACAGGCCACCTTGAGGCTATGCCCACTGGGCTGGGTCTCAGGCGAGGAGTGCTCCCGCCACATGTCAAGTCACAACAGCTGTTCACTGTCCACACTCATGTCGTCACGACACCCACACATGGGGACAGATTCAGAGTCACACAGCAGGAAGTCCAGTATGGCTGAGAGCCACCCCCAGGCCTGGCCGGCTCCAGAACAGGTGGGGACACTCCCCCCAGCTGTCCCCAGGGCTAGAGCAGACATGGGACGCTCATGCCCTGCACAGGTCGAGTCAGACCCAGGGAGGCTGAAGATGTGTGTGGGCATCACATCTGGACCAGAAAGAAACGGTGCGTGTGGAACGGGTAGTTCTCTGGAAACAGGCCCCCGTGTGCAGGAGGCCTCCCACACAGCTTGGAAGCGGCGGGTGGGGGCAGCCCGGGGCTCAGGGTCTTGCTGTCACAGCAGGCGGGAGGCCATGGTGGGCAAGGGGAGCTCAGGAGCTCTGGGGAGATATGCCCCGGGTGAATGCTGGCTCCTGAGGGCTCCACCTCCTTGGCCTGCTCCAGCACCACACGGCACCCTGCACTCCAGCCCTCTCCAGAGCCCCAAGAGATGGGCATCACCGTCTCTAGCTGCCAGGCCATAGAACAAGGAAGTGGGGACCACCCTCCCTGACCCTCCCAGGGGGAAACATTTCTGTGCACATGGGGATCCCCCCGGGGCTTCATGTGACAGCACTGTGATAGCGGGACTGGTGGGCCTGAGAACTTCTGGGGCCTGAAAAAACCTTGTGCCCCACCTGGCACTTGTCAGCACCCTATGCGGGTCCTAATCACCCACAAAGCACTTGGATGTGCAGGACACAGGCCTCTGACTACCGCCCCGGAGAAACAGCTGCTCTCCACCTCAGGGCCACCCTGAGGGCCTAAGAGGGTGGGAGCTCCTGCAGCACTATGCCACCCTTGGGGCCACCCTGACCTTGCTCCCCCACGGCCAGCAGGAGCCCCCGTGAGCAGGGAGGGGCTGGCCTAACCTGTGAGCTGGCTGTTCAGGGTTAATCCTGGGGGCGGGGGGGGTGTCCCTGGCCACCTTGCCTGGGTGCTGAAGGGTGTGCTCCAGCCTGCCCCTGGAGTCACCCTTGTCACTGGCCTAGTCACAGCAAGCACCCCAGGACTGCCTGAGCCTGGCAGGCTCCTGGGGGGAGGACTGATGCAGAGGGGGGTGCACAGCCCCGTGCTGCAGACAGGCCTGGCACCTGAGAAGCCCCTTGACCTCAGGGCAGGACGAGCCCCACACTATCAGGGTGCCCCACTGCCTCTCCAAGGGACACCTAACCTTAACCCCCCAGAGCAAACTTCAACAATCCATCATAAGAAGAAAACAAACATCTGAGGACATCACCTGATCCCCACGGGGGCTTTGCCTGACAGACCCCTCTCCCCACTCTAGCCCCAGGACCTGTGGGTGACCAAGAAGACAAGGAAGATGGTGGCAAGGGCAAGGGCAAGAGGTAATTGGCCCTGAGAGCCACCTCCCCCTGCCTTGGGCCTTACTCGTTGACCTCTTCCAGATGGGGGGCTGGGGGCCAGCAGGAGGAAGAGGTGGCCAGGGCTGAGCTGGGGAAGGAAACGGCCCACATACAGGCCCCTTCCTGCCCTCGGCCCAGAGCCCAGGCCTTCCCCCCATGGCCCTCACCCCAGGCAGCCTCACTGCCTACAGGACCCTGTCTTTCTTCTCCTCAGCCCTAAGGGAGAGGTTCTGGTCCAGCCCCGGTCAAGGGCCAGCCCTGGGAAGTCCTGACCTTCACATCCCCAGCCACTGTCCACCCAGCACCCCTTGGCGGCCAGCGGTGAGGTAGGCAGGCCGGGGCTGCACCCATGTCCATGCTGGGAAGTCGGGCGGCCAGCTTTCCTCTTGCGGCCCCCACCTGGCCATCCCCATTCGTTCTTTGCTCTACCACCATCTCTTAGGTGAAGCACTTGCATGCCCGTCAGGGCTGCAGAGGGGGAGCTGTGAGCCCGGGAGCCCAGGGATGGCCGCCAAAGCCAGAAGGAGCCAGAGGAAGTGAGACTGGACGACTCCAGCCTTGTCTGTGTGAGTAGCCCCTGGCCTGAGGGTGGTCAGAGACAAGGTCCAGACTGTCTCAAGGCGTCCGTGTTGAGTGAGGAGCAGCAGAGGACAAACAGTAGCTTGGGGTAGAGGCTGTCATCCCTATGCAAGTGGAAAGGAAGACTCCAAGGCCAAGAGGCGTGTGGTGGACCGGGAAGTGGAAGCCAGACTAATGGACCAACGTGTGCAAGAGCCCAGGCCTGCACCCGGGGCAGCGTGCAGAGCGTGTGGCGGGCCTGCTCACACCTCTCTGGTCACCTTCCTCTCAGCGGGCAGCACAGCCCCCTCGAGTGGCCACACCTTCCTTGGAAACACGCACCTGTGCTTTGCCTCACACACCCCAGGCCTGCACCCCCAGCAGAGGTGGGCTCCGGGCCCTGCAAAGCCAAGACCCAGACCTAGAGCTAGCTGCTGGCCAAGGTGCCACCGGCTGTGCTGCCCATGGGACCATGTGGCCCAGTGGCCTCTCACGGCCACCCCTTCTCAAGACCTGACCCAATGCAGACCTGCAGGCCGCTCCTGGTTCCTTCCTGCCGGCCGTTACCCCAGCCCCCGCCTTGACCTAATTCCAGTCTTCCCCAGGCTAAGTCCAACGCTGCCTTTTAGGTAGCAAGAATGCTTCTTAGAGTTAACAGTCCAAATTCTCAGCACTGGAGCTTTGAGCTGCCAGCTGGTCTGGAGGTGCAGGCCTCCCCGCTGTGGGATGCTGGCTCTGTGTGTCGTGTGCCTGAGCAATCTCTCTGCCGGTAGCGTGCCAGCCTCACAGGCCCACGGCAGCCAGCTTCCTCACCTTTCCCTGACGGCTGAGAAAGAAGCTCGCCTTCCACCCTGGGCACACAGACCCCAGCTGCAGCCCCATCTCATTCTCACTAGAGCCTCTGGCGCTCAAAAGCGGCTCAGACTATGCTCTGCAGCTGCAAAGTATCGTTGATGTCACTGAGTCCAGCTGTTTTGCCTGTTTGATCCATGAGTAAGGACACAGGTGGGGAACAAGGACCTGCCCAGGGAAACACAGAGGGCCGGGCACAAGGACCCCTGTCCCTCGGTCCAGGGCAGCATCCACCTCAGCAGACAGCTGTGCCCATGCCACGCTCACCTCCGCGGGGATGAGCACACGAGCGTGCATGCACCTCCACCAGTGCCTGACCTGCAGGGCCTGCCCAAGGCCCCAGTCACCATGGGGCGGAGCCAGGGTCTCGGTCATGGATGCCAGGGCTGTCGTGGGCAGGCACTGACACAGCCATGGCCCATGTCAGCTCGGCTGACCTGGCAGTTCCAGCCCAGCTGGGGGCTCAGGAGCGGAGCTGGCCTCAGAGGGAGAGAAACAAGGTTGGGGTGGGGGACAGAGCAGCTTCAGGAAGAAGTGGCAGGCCTGTGGGCTGGATGCTGATGGACAGGGATCTCCCCACATGGCAGCGGGGGTGGGGGTGGCTGGGACGATCAGGGACAGCCAATGGGACCACGTGGAGGGCAAGGGGTGCCTAGTGTGTGCAGTGGGGCTGCACGTGGCCTCATGGAGAGAGGGACTGCCAGGGGTCTGGGGAATGGGCAGCGAGGAGAAGAGAGGCCAGCAGGCTTTGATGCCTCTCGGGGTGATCTGGGACTCGGCGTGTGTTTGATGGGGCCCAAGAGAGCCTCCTCAGAGCAAGAGGGTGCTAACACTTGGCTCCTTTGAGCCCGCCCCACGTCAGGGTTGGAAATGAGAGATACCATCCAGGCTTCTAGAATAGCCCTGGCTTTGGAGGGCTGCTGAGCTGCTTCCGTTTCATCTCAGGAGGGGAGCCCGCATCCTAGAAAAGCCATGTCTGATGTGCACATGGAGAAAACTAGGACAACCCATTCACCATCTGACCCCTGGCTCCTAATGAATGGCCTTTATGGGCTCGGGGGCATCTGTGCTGAGTAAGTGGGGCCAGGTTCAGGCCACAAGTGGTGGCAGTGGCCGTGGCCTGTGCCAGGTGTCTTCCCTGGATGACCAGCACAGGATCCTCATGCAGGGAGGGGCCGAGCTGAAGGGGTGGCGGGGGTCAGGGACTGACCACAGACAAAGCTGACATCCCAGGCAGAGCTGGTGCCTCCACTGGCATTCGGGTCCCAAGCAGGCTTACAACCCGCCACCTCCCCCAAACCCTTCACACTCGTGTAGAACATCAGAAGGGGAACAAACTCGTCCAGGCTCGTCCTGTAGAGCAGGGCTCTGTCCCCAACCTACAGGGGTGCCCCGAACCAGAAGAACAAATGCGAGATGTTACGAGCGCAGCATCCCTCCCCTCTCTAGAGCGCCGTGCAGCCTCTGCTGTGGCCCGGGGGCCTCCCACTGCGCTGTAAGGAAAGAGGACAAGGACCGGCCCCTGGGAGCAGGGCCCCCACACCTGCCGGACGCTCCTGCTGGCAGGTGGCGGAACTTGCAGAGGCCTGAGTCCACGAGCCGAGCCAAGCAGCGTTGCAGCACATATCCAATCACTCTCTGGCTAGAGTGCACCCTCCCCCGGACGTGCCTCTGGATGACCATGGACGTGGGCGGCCCTGGGGACGGCCAGCCCTGCCCTCTCCAGCACCACCTGCCCTGCCCAGTGCCGACCCTCACGCGCCATTTGGCCTCTCTCTGTTCCCTCTCCTGGACCACCTTCTCCCTGGTCTGTCCGGCCACCTTGCCCCCTTCCCCTTGCTGCAGCTGGCCGACCCCCTCTCCTGCACCCTCGGCACACGCAGGGTGCCGGGTGCACTGCTCACACCCAGCCCCGAGGAAGGGGGGGCTGAGGCAGGGGCTCCCGCAGGTCGAGCCCTCCCTCCGAGAGCTCGCTGCGCCCGAGCACCGCCGTCTCCTCCTCATGGGTTTCCTGTGGTGCCCCTGCCGCAGCGCCGGCTTCATTCCCCACCCAAGGGGGACCTGGTGCCCAGGGTTCCCCACCCCTCCTCTGAGTAGGGCCAGGCGGGTCCCTCTCTGGAAATAAAGCCCAGCACTGAGCCGCTGGGGCTGGGGCGGCCTCCCCTGCAGCCCGGAGCGGGCCCTTGCTCGTCTGTCCTAAGCAAACTTGCCAGCGTTCCCACATGGGGAGCTGGGGGGTGGGTGTGACAGGACGTTATCTGAGAGTCAGTGCCACCCTGGCAAGGGGCTGGGCTTCATGGGGAAGTTCCACCTGCTTTGGCATACCTTAATTTTAGACTTCTTATACCTAATTAGAGATCAACATCTCAAAATTTGTTTTTAATCAACCAAATTCCTGCACATCCTTCCCAACTGGCCCCGAGCCACCTTGCCTCCTTTCCACGGACCCCAGTGAGCCCGTGTGCTCTTCTCCATGAAGTCCCTTCCCCCACCTGCCTCCTCCTCCTGCCAGGGCCTTCCTGGACCCTCTCCTGGACACAGTGGCCCCGGGGCACATGTGGTAATGGTCTCCCGTGATCCTCGATAACCCCGTAAGGTGGGTCTGGTCAGCCCCAGTTTACAGATGAAGAAACTGAGTCTTACCAATACTGAGCGGCTTGCCCAAAGCCACCAGCTATGGGTGGGGCCAGGCATGGTGCAGGGCCTGAGGCTGGCCAGGAGCAGAGTCGAGGGTGAGGGCGTGGGCAGCCTGTGAGTGGCCTCAGCCTGGCCTGTGACGGAGTACGTGCTCTGCCCCCAGGGGCGTGTGGTGGCCACAGCCCATCACCATGGAAACCAGGCAGGGGCCCCTGGAGCCCTCAGCTCTGGTTTGGATTTCAAACCCAATGCCACTTTCTCAGAAGCAACTTGGTCAAATTTTCCAAATAGGAAAAGTGGAAGGAAAAAGAGAGAGAGAAATTCCCAGCCTGAAGCCACCCCAGAAAGACGGCCTGGCTCCTAAGCTGGGGAAGCCCTGTCTGGGTGGGCAGTGTGGTGGCAGGGCAGAGACCCCGTAGCCTCCCCAGGGCTCATGCCCCTCCTCTGGGGAGTGGGCGGTGGCGGTACAGCCCAAGCAGGTGGGCCCAGCCCTTCCTGTCTCTGCGGGAGCAGCTGCCCTTTCGTGTTTCCCAGTGGGGTGTGTGAGAAAGGGCTCTTTTGGAAAAAGGGTTGGAAAACCACTGACCTCATCCAGCTGGCCCGCCTTTGGAGATGGGGAAACTGAGGTCAGGGTCGGGACCAGGAAGTCAAAAGCAGGGCTAAACCCCGAGGGTAGGGCAGCATGGCTAGGCCCAGAGCAGGCGCACAGGAAGATCTGTGGGTCGGGCCCCATGTGGACGAGGCGCTGGGGCATCCACACTCCAGCCCCCTGCAGCAGCCCCGGCTCCACGCCATGGGGGTGCCGCCCAGCCCTGCGCTCGGGCTCCTGGGCCAGCGCCCATCGCCACAGGAAGGCCGTCCTCCCTCGGGGCTTCCACTCCAGCTCAGGATGACTCTGAGCTACCCAGGGCACACCCGGGAAGCCCGCAAGGAAGGGGAGGCGAATGAGCAGCAGCCACAGGCACGGTGCCCTGAGGGGATGGGGGACAGGCAAAGGCCACCAGATACACCCTGCCCTCCCCTATGCCCCCACCCATTGCCAGACCCCTTAGGGACCCTCAGCTGCTCTCCACCCTGCCCCCTCCCACCCCCAGAATCCTCTGTTGGGGGGGGGGTACGCTCCTGCCCGCTGCTTTCACTGTCAAGACAGGTGTTTGGAGGCGTGATGGCAAGGCAGTCACGCACTCTGGGAGGGGTGGGCCCGGAATGGTCACGTCCTGATTGCACCAGGCTGCTCTCTGGGGCCCAGTGTGTGGCTTGTGGCCATCTTGACACTGTTGGGACCACAGGGCTCTCGAGTGCCAAGCGCTGGACGTTCACATCCCCCATCTCACGGATGAGGAGGTTGGGTCTGTGCAGTCACAGGGCACCTGACTCGGTCAGAGGTGTGCCGGCCCACGGGGGTGGCCCCCCGGCAGAAGCAGCGAGCCTTGGCTCAGCCGCAGCCCCCACACTCCCTGGCTCTGTGGCTCAGAGCTTGTGGTCTTCAGAGTCCCTCCTGCCGGGCTGGGGTGGGGCCAGCTAATCAGGGCCAGGCAAGCAGGATGATGCCCAGGGCGGAGGTGGGCTTGAACCTCCACTCCTGCCGGGCTGGGCGCAGGCTAGGTGGGGAGGGCAGTGGGCAGGGGGTGAGAAGCATCCAAGCTCTGCTCCCTGCGGGCTGCGCGATGCTGGGCCTCAGTTTGCTCACCGTGAGATGGGGATCATGGGGCCACAGGGAGGAAGAAATGTCTGCTGTCCCCGAGCTCCTCTGTGCCCCATGGAAGCAAGCCCTGTGGCCTCCCTTCCACGGCAGAGGCCCGCTCCCTGACATTGTTTCCCACCTCAGCCCAGGGGACAGGCCACAGCCACTGCCCTCCCACAGGCCGGGAGCCACAGGGAGGGCCTGCATCTGGAGTGAGCCCCAGCACTCCATGGGCCAAGAGGACTAAGCAGAGACTGGCATAGCCAAGCACCCTCCTTCCCAAAGGACAGGTTCCTGCAGCGACTCTGCCACAGCCGAGGCCTCGGGGAGCCCCCTTTCTCCTGGCCCTGCCCCGCTGGGTCCTGCTCCTGCGGCCTCAGGAAACACAGCCCTCCCTCAGCCCTCTCCCACGGCTCCCTGCGGCTCCCTGCCATCCGTGGTCTGAGCAGCTGCCTGCCCTGCTCCACTTTCCAAACCCTCAAGAGGGCCCTGGGCCTCCTCCGGAAGCTGCCCCCCTGCCGCCCTCCAGACGGCGCCTGCCTGGGGCAGTGTCCCAGGGGGATGAAGCTGAGCCTGATACGTGCCTGCCTCAGAAAGACTCAGCGGAGACACTGATTCCAGGAGCAAGCCTCTGAGAAATAACTTGCAGTGGGAAAAGCAGTGCACACTGGAAAATGTTCTTCTCTCAGGAATGTTACACAGCAAGCTCCTGACCATTCTGGATGCGTATACAAACACTGCTGTCCCGGGGCTGGCCAGAAACTCCGGGGTGGAGGCTGTCCCGCAGGATGTGGGCCCCGGGGCAAGTCCCGTGCCCCACTGGGGGACCATCATGGTGGGGTCGAGAATGCTAAGGGCTGAAGCACACTGCCGCCTTCTGCCCGGGCATCCTGGCACGGCCACCGCGGTGAGCCCACACCTGGACACAGAAACTGTCCCCAAGGGCCAGGCAAAAATGCACGTGGGGGCAGCCCGTCCAGAGGCTGCTTACGTCTGATTGGTTTTTTAAAGTCTAGCTGTGAATGGGGGTGGCTTGGCTTGGGCAGGGATTTATGACCGCTGTGGTCCTGTCAGGGCGGGGGCCCGGGCATCCTGCAGACGGGAAGGCCTTGGGCACCTGCTCCAGGCTGAACCAGGCCCAGTGGGCTGGAGGCTGTGAAGTCCCATGAAGCTTGCAGAGCCGAGGACACGGGAAGGAAGGAGAGCTCAGGGCGATGCTAAGAAGTCACAAGTTTGCTAACCTTTTAAAGACTCTTAAAAACTGGGCCTTTTCCCTTGGAGAACTTGAAGTGATTCTTTTGTTTACTTTGCTTTTGCAACCGGCCCATCAATCAACTCCATAATGCTAAAAATAGCGCCACAGCAGCGATTCCTACTACAGCCCAGTGTTCGATTTCCTCAATTTAAACTTCTCCCTTCTTTTCTGTTCTCTAATTCCCACTGACGTGACTGGGTGTCCTTTACCCTGACGTCAGGACGGTGTTGTGCACGGCCTCAGTGATCGCAGCAAGGATGGGGCAGGCGGTGTCCTGCCACGGTCCCCCTCCATCGAGGGTGGGGACAGGAACAGAGGCCCGGGAGGGGTGTCCACTGGTGACAAGGAATCCCAGTTTCTTCTGGGAATCAGTCGACACCAGCACGTGGAACTGAACCACCCTCAGGTAAATGGTAGGACGATGAACTGGGGGCCTGTGGGGGCACCCTGTGTCTCACTCGCCCACGCAGACCCAGGGCCCACCCCTGGGCCCACATCCACCTGAGCCCTCACACTCTCTGTCCCTCTGGCCCTGCCTGTCACCCTGTCGGTCCAGGAAGGTGCACTGGGCCCATCCTTGCCTGTCTCTGGGGCCCGTCCACTGGCTGCGTTCCCACCGCCCCGACTTGTTTCAGAACGTCTGGATCCCGGCTCAGGCGCCCATGTGCCGTGTGGCTGGGCCTCGGTTTCCTCCTCTGTAAGGCAGGGATGACGGCACGACCAACACCTTGTGGGTTCTAAGGATGCAATGCGCTGCTGTGAGTGGTGACGCGCTGCTGTGAGCAGTGGCGCCCAGAGGAGTGGAGGCCAGCAGCACGCCTGGCCCTGTCCCAGCCCAGCCCCTCCAGCACGTCTGCGTCAGCTGGTGTCACATCTCCCCCCTGCCAGCCCCTCTGCCCTGCGAGGACCTGGCCCGCCCCTGCGGGCACGGGGCCCCCCCCCCGGCTCCCACTGCTCTGTGGTGCAGGCACCCCCACGCCACCTCCTCTGCCTCTGTCGACCTCCTGCTCACCCTCAGGTTACGGGCTCTGACCTCCAGGAGTGGTGGGGCTTTATTCAGGCCTGAGGGTCTCAAAAAGCATGTGTGCAAAAGTGATGGCAAACCCACTGCGAGCTCTGGGCTCCCACGGCCGTTGTTCACCTGGTTGCCTCCCCCAGAGACCTGGTGCCCCTCAAGAGTGGGTCTCACTCATGGCATGATGAAAGGTAATCAAGGGCCACGTACAGAGTGCTTCGCCACCAGGAGGTCTCAGAGAAAGGGAGGAGCAAGGGACCTCTCCCCCACCCCAGGAGGGGGCAGAGGCGCAGGATACAAGCTGCCACACTCACCTCCCCGACACCCACACTCTCTATAGCCCAGATGTGGCTGCTGAACTCCAAATGGCACAG
The DNA here is from genome assembly GCF_028021215.1 of Eschrichtius robustus. Taxonomy (NCBI): domain Eukaryota; kingdom Metazoa; phylum Chordata; class Mammalia; order Artiodactyla; family Eschrichtiidae; genus Eschrichtius; species Eschrichtius robustus. The sequence goes on from NC_090837.1 coordinate 26,284,328, forward strand.
CTGCTAAGGGAGCAGGCCTTGGAGTGGGACACACCTGGATTTAAATCCCAGCCTGGCCACTTGTTAGCTGTGTGACCTTGGGCTACTCCCTGGGCCCTGTACCTCATTCAAAGGGGGTATAACAGAACCAGCCTCCCCAGGGCCCTGGCCGCTGTCACAGCTGCTGGCAGCTACTGTGCAGAGGCCCACTTGACATTCTCTCCCAGGACCCACAGCAGCCAAGGCAGCCAGGGAGGGGCTGTGAACAGGGCCCGGAAACAGGGCCACAAGCTCTGCTGTCCAGCCTGGTGGACAGAGACTAGAAGAGGGCTTTTGGTTTTAACAGCCTAAAATGCCCACCGGCATCAGCCTCCCCATCTGTACCCGGGGACGGTAACAGTGCCTGCGCACCACAGACGTGCTGTGGGGACCAGAGTGAGCGCCCGTAAATGGGGCCAGTCCTGCCACTGCCCCCCGTCCAAGGCCGGGCCAGACCAGGCACAGATGCTCTGGCCTCTCACTGCCGCTGTGCTATGCCTCGGGAGCCCCAGCAGGGTGGGCCTGGGGGTCTACCCAGAGAGGTGGCCGGGCCCAGCCAGCCAGTCACTCGAGGCCATGTCCACATGGCCCCGCTGCCCAGGGGAGGCCCTGGTCTACACCGTGGCCAGCTACTGACCCCGACCCCCCATCAACCTGGCATGCGGCCTCACCTCCCAGGGCAGGGCTAGATGCCCGTGCCCCCTGACCAGGCCACCATCCTCCTCATCGCCAATGGGCCAATCCCAGTGTGGAGCCAGCACTGGCCTTCCGCCCTTCCTCCTCACAGGCACTGCCGGCTGCCACCCGCGGCTTCAGCACCAGAGAGCACAAGGTCCACATCCCTCCTCCGGCCTAGACTGGCTGTGGGACCTTGGCCAAGGCACCTCACCTACTGGCGCCTCTGTGAAACGGGACTAATAATCCAGCCACTGCGTGGGTTGGCCTGTGGCCCCTGGATCTTGCTGTCAACTGGCCCAGGGCCTGGCCAGCCCAGGGCCTGGCACGAGCCGGTCTAACACCCAAGCGACACTCGCCTCGAGGTGTGGGCAGAGGGACAAGCCGAGGTGGAAGGTGACCGGGTCACAGCCGGGCCGAGTGGAGGGAAGGTGACGTGGGCGGGACCAACTTCGGAAAAGCTGTCGGTCTGCTGTCAGGCGGGCGCTTCCTCTCCTGGCTGTCTTGGCCCCGGCCCAAGCGGGCGGGCAGACTCCGCTCTGGAGAAGCCATGCCGGGGCACCCGCAGGCCGGAACACCCCACACGGACACGCTGCAGCTTGTTTACTGCCCGGAGGCAGCACAAAGCCCCGCTGCCAGGGGCGGGTGGGTATAATTAACTGGGTGGAGACCAACACCTCTTCCCTGGGTTGAGCCTGCAAAGGCCCTGAACTTGAGGCTGGCATGCGGGGGCGGTGCCACTGACTCAGTCAACGGGTGTATGCAAGTGAGGCAGGGGCTGCCCGCCGGCCCACCAGGCGCTGAGCTGGAAGGGCAGGGGGAAGAGGGGCCGAGTCTGGCCCCACAACAGGAGGTGGCTGTCCCAGGCACAGACCACAGGGCCTGGCCAGGGCTGGGCGCCCCCTCGCTAGGGGCTGCTGCTTCCTAGCTGACCTTGTCCCAGGGACCTCTAGAGGGCCGGAGGGATTCACATTTACCAGGCACACCCGCCTGCCGGGCACTGTGCTGGGGGTGCATCAGGGGCAATGGCAATGCTGTTCTAGATGAGGCCCCCATCTACAGATGCCCAGGCGCACTGAGCTCTAGAGGCCAGGCCCTGCCCAGCACCACGGGCTCTCTCCCTGGGGGAAGGGTGCTGGCTGAGGCCTGGCCTACACAGTGGGCCATACCTGGGGCTGGGCCATAGCTGGGGCTCAGAGGCCCCTGGCCTGGGAGGTGGGCCCGTTGCACCTGCCCCTCCCTAACACCGGCATCTGCCACTGGGTGGGGTAGGGGGACCCCCCAGGTCACACAGCCAACTGGTAGCGAGTCAGAGTAGGATCAGTGAGACGGATTCCTGCCAAGAAGCACAGGGTGCCAGGGGCTTTAGAGACCTTCTCTCCTTCCCCCAGCTCTGGCAGGTAGCTGTCCGGCAGCTGGCTGCCCAACCAGGGGGCCCTTCCTCCCACATCAGGGCCCTCAGCGAGCCATCAGGCTCCAGGGCACAAACACTTAACGAAACAAAGACGACTCCTGATGACTGTATCTCCCATCAGTTTAAGCAACTCGGAGTCAGGACAAACAGAGCCACAGGGTATGTGGTGGCTGCAGAGGAGAGTGCACCAGAGCCCAGGCAAAGGCACAGGCCTGGGCGTGGGAAGGTGCTCCAGTCTCCCCGGTCACCCCACAGGTGGGCCAAAATGAAAGTCTCCTTCGGTTCTAAGTGCCCGGAGGGGCAGGGCAGTGGCCGGCGGGAAGGCACCTGGCCCAGCTCGGCAGAGCCGTCAGGCGTGCGTGGGAGCACTGGGTAAGGAGCGCTTGTCCTGGAGCTCCTGGCACCGGGGAGAAGCAGCCCTCCTGTACCAGTGAAGAACTGAAGCCGCCGATCCACGGGGGAGAGGGCAGGTAGAGGCACCCCGAGACAGCCAGACAGTGGCGTCTGCAGCAGTGACAAGAAGGAACACAGCTGCATCCACGGGAACTGACAGTCGAGCCAGGACACACAGAAGGGGGCCCAGGTGGTAGGTGGGGACGGCGACATCCACATCTCAGGCTGCTCCACTCGAGCCAAGGCAGGCCCTTCCACCCTCCAGCCAGGTTCCTTCTGGTCCCCAGCACTGCCCTCTTGAAGCACCACCGGATCCGCAGACAAGCCCCAGGGCCTGGAGCAGGCTGACTTCCTGTCCTAAGGGTGAGTTGTGTGATTGGCCAAGAGTGTGCCGAGGGCTCCTATCCACCTGTCATGACCATCCTGCCAATGAGCAACCCCATGCCCTGTGTGGGCTGAGTCAGGGGTGAGTGGCTGGGAGCCAAACCCGCTGGGGCCTAAAGTCTGTGCTTTTCTCAGTGACGATGCGGCCCTGGGACCTGCCCTGGGGGCCGCCAACCACCGCCAGCCGCGGGCTGCTTTCCTGAGCCGAGGGCTGCTTTCCTGAGCCGAGGGCTGCTTTCCTGAGCCGAGGGCGGACCTCTTCATGGGGCGGGAGCGGCCGTGGAGGAGGCCCCGCAGGCCAGCACTCCCCCTCCACTCCCTCAAACTCAGGCCACAGCCGCGGACGCCTGCACAGCCTGGGAAGCAGGAACAGTGCCGGCCAGGCCCTCGCTCCCTTTGCTTCTTTCACGGTGGCTGGAAACTGGGTTGAAACAAGAAAAAAAACCCTGCTTGCTAAAATCAGCAAACATTTTGGGGAAGGAGGGAGAGCCATCTCTGGCTTGGTTACTATGGGAACGTTTCCGAATCAACTACCAGCGGGAGACAAGTTTGCCCTGGACAGAGCAGCCCGGCTCCAGCCCCCACGGGCCCCCCACCCAGGGGCGCACACACCTGCCCAGGAAGCCGTGGAACCTTCCAGGCACTCAGAGACAAGCCTGTGGCCTCTGCTTTCCTGGTCTCCTCTGCCCAGGGACGGACAGCCCATCTCTGCAGCCCCCTCAGGGCTGGCACTGGCTCAGGAGGGCTCCCACCCCCAGGCCCAGCCCCACTTCGGTGCCTCCCACCCAGGCCTCTGTGTCCTCCCTGGGGTCCCAGCTCCCTGCACGGTCGTCCTGAGGAGGCACCGCTGAGTCATGTGGCCACACGCCTTCTGCCCGTCCCTCCCCAGGGCCCAGGCCAAGCCGTGCCAGGGCGGGGAGGGCCGCAGGACTTCAACCAGCAATGTCCAACAACTCCCAGCTCTGTTCTAGCAAAGGCCAGACCGTTCTGCCTGTCGGGAGAGGGCGGGGTGTGGGGCCCTTGGGTGGGGCTGCGGCCACCCCGGACTCAAGCCCGGGGCCAGGATCCAGCCTGCCCGGCACATGGCCCACAGGTGGGATTTTCCACGGCAGAGAAGGGGTGGGTGGGAGCCAGTGCCTCAGTCAAGTCGTTGGGGCGGGGGGGGGGTGATGGAGATGCGCCAAGTTCGTTGCTCTCCCTCAGATGCTCGTCCTACCGCATGGCTGGGCCGCTATGCACCAGGCCTCTGCCGCAGGGTCCAGGCCACCGGTCCCCTGTGCACCCAACCCTCTGCCCGGCCCCTCATGCTCCCCAAGAAGCCCCAGCCGGCACAGCCTCAGCCCCGGCCTCCCTCTGGCACCCTCCCTGGCCAAGCAGCACCCACTACCCGTGGGAGCCCTGCCTCCAGCCAACCGGACTCCTTGAGGGTCCCGCTCTCTCCCTGTGCCCCACAGCACGCTACAGAGGCCCACACGACCGGGCAAGCACGGAGGGGCAAGCCCGCGAGTGTCCCGCGGCAGGGCCCACGGCAGCCGGAGCTGGCCGTACCAGGAGGACATGCTTGGAGACGGGCTGTCAGGGAGACGGTCCACAGACCCGCAGCGAGCGCCTCCTCGGGACCCAGAGGACACACAGACACGGGCGGCCTGCACCCCTTACAGGGAATGTCCCCAAGACTTAGTGTCGGCGAAAAAGCACAAGTTACCAAAAAGCACCCCCCCATACACATATACACACAGGCATATTTTTTAAAGCAGAATGACAAACTTGTCTGATGTGGTACACGTACACTTGAGAAAAGGGAGTAGCCGGCCGCTCACAGAGGTACCTCTAAGGAGGGCAGGATGCCTGGGGTGGGAGACCAGGGGTGTGGGCTCTGCTGTGCGTCTCAACGGTTTGCAATGACGATGTGGCCCAATGACAATGCGGCTCACATGATTTTCAGAAATCGCCAGTAAAAAGTTAAGAGGCAAGTCTCCTTAGCCCAGGCCCTGAGGATGAGGGCGCTGCCCAGGGTGGTGGGGGCTTGGATGGCCCTGCCCTTGCCTCCCCACACCTGCTCACAGGGCCAGTCCCTGCCCCACCCCCGCCCCCACCCCAGGCCTGGGCAGTAACCCCAGCGCTGGAAGGGAGAAGAGCCAGCCTGCTCGTCCTGACCCCCAGCCCAGCTGTCAGCCCAGCCCATTGGCTAGGGCAGCAGTCAGCCGAGGGCTGCCTTAAATACTCCTCGTAAACAAGGCAGGTGGCATCCCTCCTGCTAAGATCTGTCCCACAAACGTGTGCAGGGCCAGCGCTCCCTGAGGCGCTGGGAGCCAGCCGCGGCTGGAAGGCACGTCCACCCCGAGGGTCCAGCCGCAGCAATGGCAAGGCCAGAGTGGGTGGTTCAGCAGGGGCCGTGCTGTCACCAGCCAGCCGGAGTGCCTGTCCCTTGGGTGCTGCATAAAAGGGGGTGCCAGCACCTGTCTGCCCTCTGCCCAGAGGTTAACCTTTCACTGCGATGCACAGAGAAACAAAAGCTGACCCAGAAGAGGCAAAACCGTGCAAAACGTCCCGTTCAGCCTGTGGGGCTCATTTCTGGAAGGCTCTGGAAACCACGGGAGGAGCTGCGGGAAGCAGACATCTGAGGGGCTGGCCTCCTAAACTCTGCTTTTAGGAAGGCTGGTGCCTGACCCGGAAGGAAGAAAGGGGGGTTGGGTCCCTCCTTGCAACATTACTGCACAGCCTTTAAGGGCAAAGCACTACCGGTGGGGGGGGGGGGGGGGGGGCGGGGCGGAGGGAAACTTTCCCCAAGCACCGACCATGCACCAGCTCCCAAGTGAGGCCACTTCCCCTTATCTAACTGGGTCTTCAGTCACTCTTCAGGCCCACGTGTAAGGAGAGCAAGCAGGAGCTCAGGGGAACCAAGCCACCTGCCTGGCTCTCACTCTGGTTCAGCAACTGCAGAAGAAAGTTTTGCAGAACACTGAAGAAGGGCCCCTTTCATTAATATAGAAACAGTTCTTGTAAATCAATAACAAAAGGACCAATAATCCAATAGGAAAATGAACATGAGTAGAAACTACACAGAAAAAATTAAAACTGCTTACATGAAATCACAGTCCCACTCACAAAGAACACAAGTGTTTTTCACCCACTGAAAAGCACACATGAAACCATTCAGTAATAGAGAAAGTCAGTAAGTCCAGGGTTGGGGAGGAGCTGGATCGGAGGGTAGCATCTGCTAAAACTTCAAGGCCCCACAAACTCCTTGCCCCGGGAATTTTCTCTCAGAGTGTATTCTAGGAGTGGACCCCCAACGCGTGTGCAAAGACGTATACACCAGCATTGTCTGCAACAGTGGAAGACTGGAAACAACCTAAATGCCCATCAATAGGGGTGGTTAGTAAACCTTGGACATCCACATGGGAGGACCAGGCAGCTATTAAAAAGAACAGCAAGTTCAAAAACACCCTCTAAGACACACGCTTAAGTGAAGGAAAACCAGGGGCAGGAGCACGTGCACTTTGCCCTTGTGTGCGTCTCCGGGCGCGGGCTCCAAAGCGGGCAGGACGAGGGACAGTGGCTGTGGCCTGGGCATCTGGGTGGGAGGGAGCATCTCTTTCACAGCAAACCCCTTGGTACCATGCAGATTGATTACGGGTTACATCTACCACTTGTCTATAAAATACCCATAGGGAGAGGGCTGGCAGGAGCAGGGCTCCCAGGCTCGGAGCCCCTGCCCAGCCCCTGCTCAAGCCTGGGAGAGGAGAAAAGCCACGAATCCAGACACCCACCACCCGGCCGGCTCTCAGCAGGGACCTCACTCTGCCCATACGGCTCAAGAACCAGCCTCTGCCACATCCCTCCAGACCCAAGACCTGCCCCCCTCGGCTCCTGTCCAGGCCAATCCTGCCCTTCGGTTTCTCTAGGTGTGACGGGGAAGCAAGGAAAATACAGAAGAAACCAAAGCTCAGAGGATCCATGTGACATGCCAAAGCCACCCAGCTGAGGACAGGTGAGGAGGATGGGTGAGGACCCATAGGTGGAGCAGAGTGAGGGGCCGGTGGTCTCTGTGCAGGGCAGAGCAAATGCGGGAGGCCCAGGCCAGGCGGGTTGGCAAGGAGGGGTGGATGTGGGCTCTACGGGGCCTCGGGGATGGGCCATATCTTTCCTGAGGGTGGGTCTCTACCTCACATGGAACATCAGAGCTGGAAGGGCACTGAAGACCCAGCACTGGCCACACTCGTTTTTTTTCAGCAGCAGACCAGCCTCCAATCAGAATCTCCAGGTGCCCAGGACCCCAAAGGGGCACGTGGGGCTGCTCCAGGGGAAGCAGGGCACGGGCCTGGAGCCCCTCTCACCACTGCCCACCGCGGCCCCAGAGAACCACCGAGCTCGTCGAGGCCTCTCCCCACAGCTGGCAAACCGGTGCCCGGAGGGGGCAGCGACCTGCCAGAAGTCGTTCGGCAAGCAGGGCCTCACTCCTGAGTCTGGCGCACTCTCAACTGTGCCACCCAGCCTGCCCTCTGAGGCTGCTGCCATCCCGCGTCCTGGGAACGCCCACGCCGGGGTCCATTCCCACACCTTCCTTCCGTGAAAAGCGCTGGCAGCCAGCAGCCGCGGAAATCAACAAGGCAAACTACTCACGTTGAAGAAATTGGTCTTGTTCCTCTCGCAGAAGAGCCCCTGTGCCGGCATGTGCTGCAGCTGTTGCCATGGGATACCGCTACCTAGCAACACGTCACGGGCCCACTGGAGGTTCTGGGGAAGCAAGAAGTAGGTTGGAAGTGAGTGTGTGGGCAACTCTGGGCGCCCACGGGGAAGGGAGGTGGTCCCCTCCTTCCAGGCTGCGTGGGCAAAGCAGCAGCTCCTGCAGACATCCATCCCGCAGTGCCCGGCGGCCCCGGCTGCCGGCTTTGATCATCTGGCTGTGGGGTGCGTTTCAGGAACTGGTTTCCTGCCTAATACAGCTGACCTAGGAGACCGTGGCCTCAGACTGCCTGAGGAGGGCACAGACAGGGACGCCTCACCCTGACAACTTCGCAAGCTGCTGCACGGACCCAGCACCCCACCTTCTGCCAGGGGATGCCCCCACCGGCCCAAACAGTCAAGCCTGACTTGTCAGGCTGGCGGCTGCCGCCGTGAGCCTGGGAGAGCTGGGGCTCTGCAGGACGCCGGGGATGCGTGCTTGTTGGGGCGGGGGGCGGGGGGCGGGGTGCTCTGTCCAGTGCTCAGGCTGCTGCTCTCTGGGCAGTGGTGCCTCTTGGTGGAACCCAGGGCAGGGTGAGAAGCCAGGCCTTCTCTGGGGCCTTCTCATGGACTGGAGAGCAGGCCTTCCCAGCAGAGCACAGACAGCGTGGGCCCAACTGCGGGCCTGTCAGCCTCGCACAGACTCGGCAGTCAGCAGGCCCCGGGCAGCTCCCAGGTGGGCCAGACGGAACTGACCAACGGCTCAGGAGACCTTATCAGGTTCACATCCGAGGCCCTGGATGGAGCTGACGGGGACAAGGAGACCCGTGGGGAACGGACAGGCACCAGGCCGGCGGGGGCACCTGACCCGCCCGCATACCTGCAGCTTCGCAGTGGGGTGGGGCGACGTGTGCCACCCAGGCAGAGCACGTCACTGTGACCCTCACCACGTGGAACTGCCAAGGAGAGTGGCCTCCAGCGCTGCCTGAGGTCCAGAGCCAGTAAGGGAGGGGCAGAGCCTGCATTTGGCCCAGGCCGGGACCCCAAGGTCGGGATCTTCCCTGGGCCCCGCGGGGGTGGGGTGGGGTGGGGTTCATGTCGCAGACCTGCCTCGGCCTCTGCCTTGTGCTCGGCACCGCGCTCCCCCAGGGACGCAGGCGGCCCCCTCTCAGGCCTCATGTGACCTGGCCCCACTCACCGGGCTGGAGCCCCTCACCGGCTCAAGGGCGGGGGTCCTGGTGAGGGGCTCTCCTCTGCTTGAAGGCACCCCTCCCTCAGAGCAGGCCTGGCCCATCCCCCCTTCTGAACTCCAAACCCACGTGCCGCCCCACTCACCCCCACAGCCCTCAAACAGCCTCGCCCACCGCCCCGCTGTCTGTCAGCCCCGAGGGCAGGGACAGACTGACCTCTTCACTGATGGCTCCTCAGGGTCTAGATCAGTAGGGGGTCCACAGAAAGGCTGGGACAGATATTTGGGGAAAGAATCAAAGGAAGGGGACTTCCTTAGTGGCGCAGTGGTTAAGAATCCACCTGCCAAAAAAAAAAAAAAAAAGAATCCACCTGCCAATGCAGGGGACACGGGTTTGATCCCTGGTCCAGGAAGATCCCACATGCCGTGGAGCAACTAAGCCCGTGCGCCACAACTACTGAACCTGCGCTCTAGAGCGCATGAGCCACAACTACTGAGCCCGTGTGCCACAACTACTGAAGCCTGCACGCCTAGAGCCCGTGCTCCACAACAAGGGAAGCCACGGCAATGAGAAGCCCGCGCACTGCAATGAAGAGTAGCCCCCACTAGCTGCAACTAGAGAAAGCCTGTGCGCAGCAACTAAGACCTGCCGCAGCCAAAAAAAAAAAAAAAAGAATCAAAGGAAGATGGGCAGAGTTTGAGCTTGAAGGAAATGCAGCCCATCAAGCCGAGGGGACAGGCTAAGGCCCAGAGGCAAGAAGGAGACTGAAACACACACCGGGGAGGGGGGAGCCCAGGGCACTGGAGGGGGCGGGGGAGCCCAGGGCACTGGAGGGTGCAGAGCAGCTGCCCACCCAGGGCTCAGCACACCGGGGAGCCTAGGAAAGGACTGCTTGAGCACTCAGGAGCCGGGGAGGCCAGAGCATGAGCTTGTTCTTTGGAAAACACCCCCGCTGGTCCCCCGGACAGGCATTCAGAGGTCCGGTCTGCTCGCAGAGCTACACGCAGGTGTGGGGTGGTGCACACGGATCTTTGTGGAAGTGCCTGGCAGCCTCGGAGAGCCGGACCGCCTCTCTGGACCTCCACTGCCCACTTGGAGGGTGGCGGTGGCCATCAGGCCACACCTAGCGTCAATTTGAGAACCCCAGGAATGAAGACAGGAAAGCAACTGTGTACACACACGGTGCCTCGGGGAGAGCTCCCTGCCCTTCCCACACCTTCTCCCAGGAGCTGGCCCTGCCACCGCCCCTGTTCCGCCCTCCCACTGCTGAGCGCTGAAGGGAGGCAGCACTGGGAGGTAGGAGGCTGGGGTGGGGGTGAGGCCAGAGAGATTCTCTCCCAAGTTCCCTCCCTGAGGGGTTGCCAAGGGTTGGCCACCAAAGGGCAAACACTCCAAGGGCACTGCGGCTGACCCGGGCCTGCACTGCCCACCCGGCACAGGCCCCTGTCTCCTTCATTAACGGCTCTTCAGATCAGCGGTTGGATGGTGCCGTTGAGACCTGGCGGGCTCCCACGGCCACCCCACTGGCTCTCCCCACAGCCGCCCGAGTCTCACACACGGCCACACACGTCCCCACTCCCCCCAGGCTTGCGACGCTTTAACCTCACTCAGAATGACGCCCCACAACTCCTCCCCACCTAACCGGCCCTCCTGAGCTCTGCCGCCTCCTGGCCCTCCCCTCCTGCCTGGCTAATCACACGGGCTGCGGGCTGAGCCCCATCCAGGGCGTGCGTGTCGGTTGTGTGTCCACCTGGAGGCCTCTCCCCGATAGCTCCTCGCTGTGCCCTCGCCTGTCGGGTCTTTGCTTAGAGAGGCCTCCTGGACGCCCTGCCCAAACGGCCACACTCCTGCGCCCATTCCTACCCACTTCCTCTCGCCCCACTCTCCTCCCCCGGGAGCCTGCTGCGGAATGCGTGAGCGCCCTGGAGGGCACGCCAAGCACAGGCACTCCTGCCATGTGGTGGCCGTGGGACGACGTGGTGATGGGTTCACCCCTCTTTCCAAACGTGAACAACAGTATCTGTGATGCACACGGCCGGCAGAGGGCTTGACCTAGTCAAACAGATGGGCTCCACACCATGGAGAGAGGCCCATCTGTCTCACTGACTCTGGCCCCAAAGGCACAGCACTCTTCACACCACATGGCACAGACTTTGAAGTGCATAACCAAGGTTCCTAAGCTGAGAAAAACATCGAGTTCTCACTTTATAAACCACACAAGTAAAGCCTGACAAGAACCCGGCTGGGGTCTGCGTGGAGAGGCTGGGGTCTGCGTGGAGAGGCTGGGGGGTGGGGGGCATTTTATGTGCCCAGAGGGGAGCAGGGCTGCAGGCAGGTGGGCAGCTCTGTGCTGTGGCCACCTGCCCTTGTGATGCCGGGTCCTGGCCCCGATCACTCACACGTGCCTACAGAAGGGCACACAGCCTGTGCAGGAGGGTCAGTCCCTTCACACCTGCCCACTCCTCAGAGGCTCTGAGGGTCCCACACATGAGCTGGTGGCCCAGGGGGTAGAGGACCGCCCAGAGCAGAGCACAAGCTGACAATGAGTCGGTCAGGGCTTCCCCAGAGATCTCGTGGTGGGCACAGCTCTGCCAACCCTCCTGGAGGGGGCAGCCCTAACCAAACAAGTCCTAAACAGACACAGGCCTGGGCCCTAGCCCACTGCAGCAGGGCGAAGGGGCATCTCAGGTCACTTGGAGCTGCATTTCCCTGATGGGTTACGGTGCGGAGCATCTTTTCTTGTGCTTATTGGCTGTTTGTATGTCTTCTTTGGAGAAATGTCTATTCAGACCCTTTGCCCATTTTTATTTATTTATTTAAATTTATTTATTTATTTATTTATTTATTTATTTTTGGCTGTGTTAGGTCTTCATTGCTGTGCGCAGGCTTCTCTAGTTGCGGCGAGCGGGGGCTACTCTTCGTTGCAGAGCATGGGCTCTAGGCGCGCGAACTTCAGTGGTTGTGGCACGTGGACTCAGTAGGTGTGGCTCACAGGCTCTGGAACGCAAGCTCAGTAGTTGTGGCGCACAGGCTTAGTTGCTCTGCGGCATGTGGGATCTTCCCAGACCAGGGATCGAACCCGTGTCCCCTGCATTGGCTGGTGGATTCTTAACCACTGCACCACCAGGGAAGTCCCGCCCACTTTTAAATTGGGTTGCCTTTTAATTAACAAGTTGTAAGAGTTCTTTATATATTCTAGATACAAGTCCCTTATCAGATATGTGACTTGCAAATATTTCTCCCATTCTGTGGATCATCTTTTCACTTTGATAGTGTCCTTAGAAGCACAAAGGACCCACCGGGGCCTCTCTGCTCCAGGCAGCCACTGAGCCATGAGATGGCAACAGGGAGATGCCACTGCCAAGCCCACAGGCGGATTTGATGAAGAAACAGGCTGCTGTTGAGCCCACACGGCAGGAAGCATTTGTTACCCAACAGCTGCGTGGGAAGTGGTCGGAAATGGTCGCTGCTGCTCAGTGACTGATTCTGCTAAGAGCTCTGGCCACGCCCCCAGGACTGTGGGCTGCCTCGACAGGTTCCCGCGCTCAGCCCTCGAGGCAGTGAGGTGTTCACAAACTGCTCCGCAAAGCCTCTGGATGAAGCAAATGGCAGCCCACGGAGCCCCCTGGGCACGGCCAGGCCCGGGTGCACATTGGGGGCCCTCCATGGCCGACGCAGGAGAAAGGGGGGCTCACGCATCGAGACAGCGCTCCCTCTGGGAGAACCACGCAGTGAATCTGGGCACACAGTGACCGAGGAGATGCAGAAACGGGGTGTGACGCCCGAGGAGCAGACAACCTGGGCAGCCTCGTCTCCTCCACCCAGTCCAGCCACCCCACCCCACCCCATGGCCGCCACAGACCATCACAGGGGACCTAGACGACCTGGGGGAATTCGAGGAAAGAGCAAACAGCCAACTGTGAGCATGGACACACTCACGACGTTGGGGGGCAGTGGAGTGACAGGGCCTGGGCTCCCAGAGCCAGGCTCCCTGACTTCAAGCAGAGGACACGACCCCCGATGGTCAACGGTGTGAGTGCTCAAGAGCTGAGAGAAGAGACACATGCAGCGTACTCTCTGTTATACTGGCAAAACTATGAATAGCCCCCCTCCAATTTTTCTTTAATTTTGACATAAATACTGTTTTTCACTTTTAAAAAGCCCACTCAGCAAGGGAACAGGTTGTGGAGCCCTTTATGGGCACAGCTCCTGTGCTCAGATTAAAGCCATTTAAAGGGGAGGCGGGTGTGGGCGCCGCAGGCCTCCGTGGGGCCCACATCGCAGCCCAGCTCTCCCTCGCCCAACCCTGTGACTTCCGCCGCCCTTCCCTAAGAGGCGTCTTGCACCCTACATCCCGCCTCAGCAACTGCTTCTGGAGAAGGGGAGCATCAGCCACAGGGCCCCCACAGACTGTTCGAGTGGGAGTTTTATTAAAATCCAGGTCTGCCTGGGTCTAGAAGGCCTGGGCACCGGAGGTCAGGTGCACTGCTGAGTGCAGGCCAGGCAGCGATGGGCGGCTGGGAAAGCCTGACGCCCTGCAGCTGAGACGGAGCCCCTGCCGAGGTGCCCCCACCAGGCCTGCCAACTGCTCTACCTGCTCTGCTCCACCTGCTCTGCTCCATGAAAACCAACCAAGCCACGTGAGCACACCAGCCGGTCCCCACAGAACCCCATCCAGGACCTTCCCGTCACAACCAGCGCCAGGGTCCATCTCAGGTCAACTGCCCTCCCTAGTTCTTCAAACGTCCCACAGAGAAGCCAGCCAGGGGCCAGCAGCTTCTGGCTGCTGAGCTCAGGTCTTACTGAGCAGACAAAAGCAGAGACCACAGCCTGACCCCCGAGGCCGCCCCACCAACCGCTCACCTGTCTGGGCACTGCCCTCCCCTCCCCTCCCCTCCAGCCACCATGTCCCCACTGGACCCGCAGCCACCCTAGGGGTCTCAGCAGAAGGGTACCTTCCCAGAGCGCAGCGGCACCCCAGCCTGTGTGCACCCCACTGTCTTCCCTGTAGGGTTTGTCATGATGGGACTTGCTTTATCTGCTCATTTGCATAATTTTGATTCCCGCCCCACCCCCCCCCAGCCCCAACGTAGCTCTGTGGGAGCTGTCTCCCAGTGCCTCCGGGGCAAGTGTGGTGAGTGAAAGAACACAGGTAGGCCCCACTCCCCCCACAAACGCTAAGCACCAGCAGGAGAGGCCTGGCTGGGAAGCGCTGGGAGCCCCTACATCATCTGCCCTCCAAGCTGGAGGAGGCTGCCAGCGCCAAAGCCCACGTGCGGAGCCGGTTTCAAAGGCCGGCAGCTGCGTGGAGAGGTGAGCCCAGGGCAGGGTGACGGCCAGGAGGTCCATGCAAGATGCAGCCTTGGGGACCGGGGCGGGGAGGGGCTCTAAGGCCACGGGGGAGGGAGCCGGCAGCGAGGCCCTCACAGGGAGGAGCTGACGAGCCTGTCAGCCCCCATCCCTCACCCCAAAGCCAGAATCTGAGCATGTGGTCCTGCTGGGGGAGCAGCCCCATGCCTGCCCCTGTCACCTGGAAGACTGGACCCCTCCAGCCCACCTGCCTCTTGGCCCTCCGCCCATCCCTCCCGCCACTGCCACCAGAAACCTCTACCAGCTCCGATGTGTCAACCCCTCTCCCTCAGCCTCGTGCTCACCTGGTGGGTCTTGCTGTAGGTGTAGAGGAAGGCCAGGCGGTAGAGGCTCTTGTAGTGCTGAGGGAAGCGGCTGAGGCACAGGCGGAGCGAGGCGATGCACTGCTCTGTGAGGAACTGGCGCTGCTCCTCCGCGCCGGCCGGCAGCCCCTGGGGGAAGGCAGCTGGCTCCCCCAGTGGGTCCCCTCTCTTCCTCCCATCCCACGGGGCAGGCACAGAAGTTGGGGGCTTGGCAGGGGTGCCAGCGGAGGCCGGGGGGTCGGCAGCAGGCTTCTGGCTGCCTTGCTCTGTGGCCCGGAAGCCTTCCGTGCTCTCCGAGGACTCCTCGGCTTTTCCTGAATTGAGAACAAGGAAAAGAAAGTCACCTCGGCTTTAGGCCCTCTCCCCGTGGCAGTCCACCACCAGCGACAGGGGCACCTTGGTGAGCGATCAGCATAGCTGGGTCCACACTCTTGCTGGATGGGAGCTGGACCCAGGCGACTCAGGGGCAGGAGGCGCGGGCCCTTGCTGCCTCTGCACCCCAAGCCCCCAGCTGAGGTCTCCATGGCCTCCAGTCTCCTCCCTGATGAAACAGGATATCTCAGCTGGCACGCAGCTGAGACGGGGGCTCCGAGCTGGGCTCAGGGTGCCCCTGTGGGTGGTGGCACAGGGCTGCCCGCCTCCAGGCCGTGCACGTGAATGGGGAAGCAGCCCGAAGAGGGCAGGCGTGGCCACCACCACCACCAAGGGCAGCACCGGCTCCACGCTCAGCGCCCCCAGCCCGCCCGCCCCTCCAGCCCACCGAAGAGGCAGCGTGGGGTAGTGGATAAGGCTGCAGACTGACCCTCTCTGGACCTCAGGTTCTTCTCCAGTAAAAGGGAACAGCCAGTGCTTTTCCCTGGGGAGGCTGGGAGGCCTGGCTGCTGTTGTTGCTACTGTTCACCAAGTGGCTGTGTGCCCCGGCCCAGCCAGAGTGGGAAAGCTTTCAGAACCCACGGCCGGCTGACCAGCCACGGCCTCAGCACAGTGCCAGGGCCGCCGGCCTGCCTGCAACCTCCCAGCAAGCCCGGGAGTGGGCTCTGCCCACTGACTTCCACAGCGGGACCTGGGGGCCCCACAGGAGCTAGGCAGACTCCAGGGCCAGATCAGGGCCCGCCCCAAGAAAGGAGGGGTTCAGGCTAAAAAGAAAGCACATTTGTGACATATAGTACCCAAAGGCTTTTTGGCTCTCCCACACGGGGCCACAGTGGGGTCCTAACAACAAGGACAGTGTCACCAGCGCCCACCGCATACCAGGAGCTTGCGTGCACCTGCCTGAGACGCCGTGTTTGACCCCACAACCCAGGAGCGGGCCTGGGATCACACTCATCCTACACGGGAAACAGCGGGGCCCAGGGAGGTGAGTGGCTCAGCCAACCGAGGTCCCCGGGCAGCAGCGGAGGCGCGAGGGCAGAGGCCAGGACGCACGTTGTCCAGCGCTGCCCAGGCTCCCAGCACACCCCAGCAGTCCTGCCCACACGCTGAGTCAGGTCTCCGTACCTCTCTCCTCTGCGGCCCCCTGAAGGTCTTTCCCGGGCGGTCCTACTTGGGAACTGGGAGCGGGCGGCCTCTTCTCTGTGTAGGGCTTCTGGGAACCCTCCAGGGAGCTGGCAGGCTCACTGAAGAGGTCCTGCGTCGAGCTGGAGTCCGAGAGCGCCACGGCCGTGCTCTCCTGGCTGCGCTCTGGGGAGAGAAGGACAGAGGCGGCAGTGTGAACCCTGGCACCTGGGGAACAGAGGGGCCTCCCACGGAGCCTCTCGGCCAGAGGCCTGGCCACTGCCCCGTGCACAGCCACTCTGACACTGCCTGGCCCACCTGTCCTGGAGGCCACCGAGCCACTCACCAGAGGCACCAATTTCCTGGGGTTTCCCCCAAGAGCGATGTTCTGGTAAGTGTTTGACAATTGACTCTCAGGAGGGGAAAGCCTTCGTTTGTAGCATTTACTGATTTCTGTGGTGTAAATACTCCCACCATGGCCAATTTCGAGCTACCAACGTGATGTATCTGAATGCAGGGTTGGGAAGAGACGCACAGTAGTGATTATACACCACCGCACAGTATTCCTACCGCAACAGGCACACGTAACTGCGATGGGGAAGAACTCAGCCAACACTTTTACCCAGTCTCCAAAGGCCACGTGTGGTGGGTCTGCAGTGACAGTACAGATCACTGGGACTTGCAGACCCCAGGTTGGGGGCGCCCCCTGGGCACCTCTCCACGGCCTCCCAGCTGCTCCTGAGGAAGATGGGGGTGGGGCAGGAGAGATTGGGGGACATCTTCCCAGGGCGCAGGCTGCTGTGGGAAGGGTGTGAAGCCCTGGCTGGACCTTTCTCCCCAACAGAGCAAGCCAAAGCCAACAGGGGAGGGGCAGCAAGCCCAGCGATAGCCCTGTCGCCTCCAGGGCACAGGTGAAGACCCACAGGAAACACCTGCAGGGAATCGCCCAGGGCCTGAACACTCCCACCAAGACACAGGGACCCGGCCGGCCAGGTCTGAGGCTGCACCCAGACAACAGAGGACCAGCCAAGCCCCCAGCCCAGGCTGGCAGGCACGGACTCACAGCCAAGCACTCTGCCGCAGGAAGAGGGGCGAGGACATGGAGAGACCCACCTGAGGGGCACACAGAGGGCCTGAAGCAAGCAGAAGGTGGAAACAGATGCTGAGAAAACCTTCCAGCAAACCACCCCACCCTGAGCACAAGGCAGCATTGGGGGAACTGGAGGCCACCAGTTTGCATAGGGGTAGGGTGCACCAAGGGAACCACAGCAACAGCAAGACCCAACCCTGCTCAGCTTCCACCTCGTCAGCCTCACTTCCCCACCTGACGCCTGGGAGCTTAAGAGTGAAGCCCATTCCAGGCATGAATATCAGTTATTTCAATCTCTTCTGTCCTACACACGCTATCTCAAGTTCAATATAAAAAGTATAAGACACACACACACACACACACACACACACGCAAAAGCAGAAAAGAACATTGTCAAGAGACAAAAAGATCAACAGAACTGGGCTCAGAGGTGACCCTCCCCTGTCTTTTTTGTACTTACTTTCTCTAAACTATTACTAACTCCTGACGAAAGCGAAACCAGCAGCCATGCATCATGGACTGGCAGCATGTGTAAGAATGAAATGAACGAGAGCAGCAGCCTGAGGGAAGGGAGGTTCACGCTGCACGTGAAGCAGGATCACGTCCTCCAAGGGCAGACTGTGATCACCTGAAGATGTATTTTCTTAACCCTAATGCAGGCACTACATTATTTTAAAAAAAGAATTATAAATAAACCAATAGTAGAGATAAAAGGCAACCATTAAAAAATAGCACTTAGTTTTTGTCTTGAACTTTGTGTACTTGAAGGCGAAGCTCACTAGTCACGTGACCTTGAATAAGTGAGGCCCTTTCCCCACCTCTGAGTTGCAGCCACGTATCATCTCAGGGGAGCTGGTGCCATGGGGGCTTCTGGGGTCTGGCCCTCAACCCTTGCTCAGCTGCTGGAGAGCCTGGATGCCCAGTAGGCAGTGCCCTGGGGCCACCAGCAGGACAGCATGAGCTGCTTAGCAGGCAAACTCACAACAGAATGGGAAACTGTTCTGGCAAAGTTGAGAGCCTGGACTCTGGGAGACACCAGCCGCCTGAGTCCAGGTCCTGCTCTGTCACTTACTGGGTCGGACAGCCTAGGCAGTTGCTATAATTTCTTTACACTTGTTTCCCGACGTGTAGAACTGTCATAATACATGTGCCCACTTCATGGGATTGTTATGAGGATTAAAGTGCCTGATACACTGTGAACGTTCACGAAATGTCAGCTCAACTATCACCAGTATGACCTCAGAGAACCCGGACCATCTCATCTCTAATGTCTCAGACGTGACACACAAGGGTTTAGTCCTAAAGGCCACAATGGACACAGGGCCTGTCTACAGGGTGCTGACCACTCCTTACACTGACCAGGCAGCACCGTCCCAGGAGGGCCGGGCAGCACACAGGACACCAAGAAACAGGCCTGTGCTTCCAATGGCAGCTCTGCAGCTCCACCTCTCCACCCACGTCTGACTGCTGACCAGGCTTTGGGGACAGTGACCTTTCAGGCAGCTCCATAGCTGCCTCTGCATGTCCACTGCCCGGTAAGTGCAGGGCATCAGCATCTCACTTCGTGGGGGCAGGGACCTGCTTGGCGAGGGGCTCTCCCCTGACTGCAAGGCAGACCCCAAGCTCCATAAGCCCCAAATGGGGGTGACAGGCAGTGTGAAGGCATCGTTTCTCCAGGGCTGGCAGCCGACCCTCTGGGCTCTGGGAGCCCCAGATCTGCACTCCAATCCCAGAGCTGCCACTTGGGCTGCTGGAGGCCTCCATGTCATGGTCTTTAACATGTTTGTCACTGCCCCCGACACACACACAGGATTGCCACAGGGCCTGCTTGGTTCCTGGCACACTGGAGTGACGCCCACCAACCCACCCGGCCCTCAGCCCCTTCCAGGGCGCTTTTTTAGAACCTGTCCACACAGAACCTGCTCACACTAATACATACGTGAGGCAGGGTTATAAATATGTCACTCTTACTGTTAATCACCGGAGAGGTTCACTTCCACGCCCCTGGGCCGCCGCAGCCCTTCCTCTGAACCTTAGAGGGACGTGCATCTGTCGACCTGCTTTCTCAGCCCGGGCACCCCCACCACCACCTCCAGGGGGACCCACAGCCAGGGCAAGCGAACAGGGCTGGGGGCGCAGAGGGAAAGGGGCCCAGCCTGGTGACACAAGCCCCTGTCCCACCAGGGCTTTCTTTATGTGGGTTTGACTCAGTTCACGTCCCTTGAACATTCTCAGGATTTCCAGGCCAGCCTGAAAGAGCTCTTTGGTTACAAGATGCACGTTCCCTGCTGTGTTTTCTCCATTTGCTCTGGCAGAAAGACTAGGAACGGCCACAGCCAGCTAGTCCATTAGCTCAGCTATATGAAAGCTCAAGGAAAAAGACGCGTGCTTGTGTGATCAAAACTGCAGCAACTCTGGCTGCTGAGCCCTGAAAAGATCACCAATTTTCTGCCGACCAGAAAACAACAGGTTTCTAAGAACTGTAAACTTGGGTGGAATCAATATTTTGAGAAATCTTTCAACCGGGCAAAACCTGCCCCAGTCGGGCCCTGATGACCGCCAGGAAGGGACTTGTCCACCGGGAGTAGGGCTGGGGTGTGGGATGGGTGCCCTCCTGCAGGCCAAGGAGACTGGACAGACCCCCAAGAGAAGAGACACCAGAAACCCGCCCCACCCACCCCCAGAGAGGCAGCAGTGGAGCCAGGACCCTGATGCTCAGAGTGGGGAGAAGGGACTTCCCTGGTGGCGCAGTGGTTAAGAATCCGCCTGCCAATGCAGGGGACATGGGCTCAATCTCTGGTCAGGAAAGATCCCACACGCCACGGAGCAACTAAGCCCGCGAGCCACAACTACTGAAGCCCGTGTGCTCTAGGGCCCACGTGCCGCAACTACGGAGCCCATGTGCTGCAACTATTGAGGCCTGCGAGCCTAGAGCCCGTGCTCCGCAACAAGAGAAGCCACTGCAATGAGAAGCCCACGCACTGCAACGAAGAGTAGCCCCCGCTCGCTGCAACTAGAGAAAGCCCACGCGTAGCAACAAAGACCCAACATGGCCAAAAATAAATTTAAAAAAAAAATAAAAAAAATAAAATTTAAGGAATGGGGAGGGGACTTCCCTGGTGGTGCAGTGGTTAAGAATCCGCCTGCCAATGCAAGGGACACGGGTTCAAGCCCTGCTCCGGGAAGATCCTACATGCCAAGGAGCAACTAAGCTCCTGTGCCACAACTACTGAGCCTGCACTCTAGAGCCCATGAGCCACGACCACTGAAGCCTGCGCACCTAGAGCCCGTGCTCCGCAACAAGAAGCCACCGCAATGAGAAGCCCACGCACTGCAACGAAGAGTAGCCCCCGCTTGCCACAACTAGAGAAAGCCCACACACAGCAACGAAGACCCAACGCAGCCAAATAAATAAATTAATTAATTTTTAAAAAAAGGAAGAATGGGGAGAAGACCTGGCCTCACGGCATGCCCCTTGCCCTGAGCCCTCACCATGCACCACCCTGCTCCCAGAGCCGGCAAGGCACTGACCAGGGAGGCCTCGGGCAGCTCTGTTTTCCTAACGGCAGGCGGGTGGGCAGCTGCCTCTTGACCCCGATACCAGGGGAGGCAGAGCAGGTCAGGTGACAGCAGCACCCCACAGCTACCTGGAGGGGTTCCCAGGAAGGCTCTTCCAACAGAGGATGACTGGGAACCTGCCTTTCTCAGAGCCAGAGAGACACCGTAACCACGCCACTCCCTTGTGGCCTTCGGGCCCTGCTGCTTCCCAAGCTCTCTCCCTCAAGGTCTCTCTTCCACCCACCCAGTCACCTCAGTGTCCAAATGCCACAGGACTCTCCAACCTCTGTGTCTTTGCTCCCATGGCCCCTCACCCGAAATGGCCCTGCAGCTCTCTCTGGAGGCCCACCTCCTCCAGGAAGTCCTCCCGATCCACCAAACCCCAGAGCCAGCTCATGGCACTCCCTCATGACACCAAGCACTGCCCCAGGGACACAGACCCAACTGAGATCTCATCTCGGCTCTCCCCACGGCACCCTCTCCTAGGCCCAGCACAGAGCAGACGCTAACAGATGCCATGACCAGCTATGGCCCAAAGACGTTTTTAAAAGGTGAGAATGAGGGAGAAGAGGACAGAGAAGGTGGCGGGCTCTGCCCTCTGCCAGCCTCCCTCCTTGGCCCGACACCAGTCCCACCCTGTGGGGACTTGCAGGACCACCTGGGCTCCATGAGGAGAAGGTCTATGTGCAGGACAAGCCCAGCATAGGCTTGTCCCCTCGGCCAGGCCGAGGACACTACGGCTGCAGAGCGCACGGTGAGCATTTTTACACCCTTGTCCTTGTAAAGAACACTTTGTATCTTATAGTCTGTTGCCTTTGCTACCTTTTTAAGAAAGAAAGAATAAAGCAACGGAAACACAGACTGAGCTGCCTGCCAGACAGGCGGGCGGGCGGGCGGGCAGTGCGGGGAGGCCACTGCTGCGTGTGCGTCTGGCCAGAACTGGGACGATGGGCCGGGGCAGAAGCCAAGCACATCAAACACACACTCTCCAAACCACAGGACAGCAATACGGGGGTGCTCCCGGCCACCGGGAAGCAGGGAGCCGGACTGAGGGTCAGCATGCGGTCAGCTCGGTCCCTGAAGCGAGCTGTGACAGCACAAGCAGAGGACAGCCTGGAAAACAGTGGTCAGGGTTAGGGGCAGCACGGGCAATATTGGTGGAGGCAGCGTGGGCGAGTGGGCAAGGATGAGCACAGATGGGACACGACACAGACGGTGACGGTGACGGCATGGCAGGTGAGGATGGATGGTCGAGAGGGGGCTTGGCACAGGCACGCCGGGCTGCCCCGAAGGCCCACACGGCCCACACCTACCCCTGGGGCTCAGGGCAGCCACAGTTCATGCTGTAAAGGGGGCCACACGGGCACCCTGCACCCACCCCAGCACCTGTGGCTCCCGCTCGCCTGACCCCGGCTTGCCCTCCTCTCCCCGACAGTGACCTCCAACACACCCCTCAGATCTTAGCTAAGCTTCCCCCTCAGGAAGGCTTCCCACCCACCAAGAGACCAGGACAGGTCTCTATGGGACCCTCTGCTGTTCACGGATTCACACCTGCTCCTGTACCAAGCACCCGCAGCAGGGCAGGGCCCAGGGCTGTGCCATGTACCTGGCACAGGGCTGCAGGATGGGCGGGGCCTTGGGCAGGCTGGAGAGCCCCACCCTGAGGCCCCCTCTGGCTCTGGCTCCGACATTCCAAGGTGCTGTGGAGCACGACAGCCAGACAGTGAGGGTCCTGGCCAGTCCAAGCCAGGGCCCAGGCTGTTCTATAAGGGTCCCGCTCCCTGGGCCCTGCCACCAGGGAATTTCCAACAGGGAGACGCACAGATCCAGCGCCTTCCAGGCTGCGGGGACCTCCCCAGTGTGGCCTCCCCACTGGCCCAGGGCGGGTGGGGGAGGACACTGAGACCCCAGGTGCCCTTGGCTCCACCCCAACTAGCCCCGCAGCCTCCTGCCCTCAGCTCACTCCCTCACGGGGGACAGGACACACGGCCAAGCCCGCCGGGCGACCGTGAGGACGGGTACCCGCTACCATTCCCAGGACCCAGCCTGGAGCCCCACACGGAGTGAGCACGCACGGCTTCGTGGTGGGGCCCCCCCACACACACACGCACATATATGCACACACACGCACATATACGCACACACGCGCACACTGCACACCGCACGTGGGGAGGAGCACAGAGCTTGTTTGGGAACCTCATCATGCTGTGGTCGAGCCTGTGTGAGCGGCGATCTCTGGAAGCCCCCTGAAGGTCCCAACACACTCCAACGTGGAAGATTTCAGCGCTGCGGGCGAATCCCAAGATGGATGGAAGGGAGAGGTGAGGCAGGCGGGGCTGCCGGGAGCGGAGGTCCTGCTCTGTCTGTCTCCGTCCCTCTCGGCCCAGCCAGGGCCCTTCAGGTCAGCCGTGGGCGCCTCTAGCCGCCCGAGGGCCAGTTCCAAGGACTTCTCCCCAGGGCCGCGGACGGGCTGCAGGAAGCTCCCCACCCTGGTGTGGGGGGCACAAGCGTGCAGGTGGGGCCGGTTCAGAGAGCACCCCGGGGCCTCCTATGCTAAGTAATTACTAAGACAATGAATAACTGTCAAGCTCCCTACATAGGCCGCAGCCATCTTCCTAAATCTCTCCTCAATCTCTCTCCAGGTCAGACTGAGCCCGGCTGGCTCCTGGTGGTGAAGCAGAGGCGCCCTCAAGTGCAGCGCGGCCCTGAGGCTGGGTCTCCTCACCACACCCCAGGGAGGGCCTGGCACTCGGCTGCCCGTCCAGCGGGCGGCAAGATAGCCTGATGGGTCCTGTGGTGCAGGGGACCAGGGCCCCTCGGGGGCCGACTTCAGAGGATGCCACCTGCCCCTCTTCTGAGGCCACGCCACAGCTGGAGGGTCAGGGCGCAAAGCCAGGGTGACTGACCCCACACCTGAGCTCCCCCGGCTGAGCAGCGGCGCCCGGGGCCCCTGCCAGCTCCGACGACAGGGGTGCCTGCGTCTAGGAGGCGGCTGTGACCCGCAGGCACCCTCGCTTAACACCCACAAGGAGAACGTCACCCCCGTCCCACGGGTGCGGAAGCTGTGGCTCAGAGAAGTGAAGTCTTTGCCGAGGGCAGAGCTGGTGGCGGGAGCAAGGTGGCTCTGCCCTGGCCACCCCGTCTGACCTCGAGCAGGGCCCCAGCCTCTGCACACTCATCTGCACCAGGGCTGGGCGCAGGCGCCGTCCTCCTCGCCAGGCAGGGGCTCCATGCCGGCCCCCGACCTCCCGTAGCAGGAGACCCCAGGCTGGTCACGGGAGGTAGGAGCTGAGGTGGCTGGTGCAGACCATGGAGGCTCCAGCACGTCCCCCGGTATCGGCAGCCTGCTGCTTCTGCCCTAGCCAGGGTCTTGCCCGGCAGCCAGCAAGGCTGCCCTAGGGCCACTCCAATGTTCCAAGACCACGGCTAGCTCAGGGCCCCAAACATTCTCGTGCTGTGGACGCCGCTTTCTCTCCGAGGTGAGGGCTGAGAGTTCTAACAGCACCGTAGATAGGCCTGGCCAGCGCAGGGCTTCCCGGCACAACCAGCTGGGGCTGGCCACAGCGAGCCATGGGATCTCAAAGGCTCCACGTCATTAACAAGAATCACTTTGCATAAAAAGTTTTTATAACCATTCAAAAACGTACAACCACTGAAATAATATCTGAGCGTATTTGCGTGGCTCCCTCTACAAGCTTCCAGAACCAGGTGCCCAGGACATGTTACACCGGCACCTGTCCCCAGTGCTCTGCTCCCCACGGCTCCACGCACACACAGGTGTGCCAGCGTGGGACACCCTGAGAGACATTCCTCCCTCCTGAGACCGGCCTGGTGCTAATTCCTCCAGGAGGTACCTGGCAGAATGGAATTCCCAAGCAAGGACTTATTTCCAGTGTTTTCTCAATATTCTCAAGAGTAAAAGGAGAGAACAGGGTTTAACTTCAGGTGAGTGAGACCTGGAAGGTCCCTGCTTCAGGAATGTCTGCGGTATCACAGCGGGAAGATCAGGCCAGCCAGCTCCTGGATCCATGCTCCCTGCTCTGGGGTGGGCAGGGAGGTGACAGAGACACACAGCACACGCTCAGACCCGCACGCGCTCAGACCACAGCCCCTCCACACACACCACAGGACACCCTGAACCCCGGAGGGGACACCGCCAGCGTCCTCTCCTCTTGGGTCACAAACCACACCCCGAGGAGTCTAGTTTGCCACCTTGCCCCCCTCCACCAGCTCTGCCCTGGCCCTGCTCCCAAGCCCTGCTCTCCAGGAGCCATGCACTGGGTCCTGCCGAGCTGAGTGACGTGGGAGCGAGGGCCTGGGTGGCCTTCAGCACTGTCACTGCCCCCAGGGTTCCACTTAGTGGCCCCCAAGGCCCACCAGTTGGCCCGGTGCCGTGCAGGTGAGGGGAACATGAAGAGACTGAGCTGCGAGGCTGGCATGCAAGCCTCCGGTGTTAGTAAGGATGTGGGTGACCGACCACCACCTGCCCGTCCCATGTGGGGAGCCAGCTGACCCCACCACCAACCTGTCTGGATTCCCGGGGTGACAGACTCAGAGTCATGGCCCTCCCCAATCATCAGAAGGATGTGCCGTAATAACGCGGGGGCCACTCGGGGCTGCCTGCAGACGCCAGCGGCCTCCCAACCGCCCTTTCACGTCCCCAGCTCACAGGTAGGAAATGCAGGCTCGCAAAGGCCCCCAGGTGGGCGGGGGCAGGTGGCGACCCTGAGCATGTCTGGGGAGCACAGGATCACCGTGAGTCCATGAGGTTAATGAACAGCCGCAACATTGCCCGTGTCACCCCAGACCCGGCACCCCCCTCACCAAAACAAAGCGGCTCATCACCCGAAGCACCCGCCCCCGTGATTGGCGTGCCGCCCTGGGCTGGCAGGAGGGAGAACAGGGACTGTACCGTCCGGCGTCGCCTGCTGGTGGGGTTTTTTACATTTGACGTAATCGTGGTCAATCGGAGTGGCTGTGTAAGGTGGGGATGTCAGACCTGGGCCAGAGGAGGAGGGGAGGGAGGCTCCGGGGCCCGGCAGTGTCCCAGCTGAAGAGTGGGAGTCCTCGTCCACCAGGCAGGCCTTCTCCCTGTGGACCAGAGGGTCGGGGCGCAGGTCAGAACCTCCGCGGCCCACTGAAATGGGGCATGTGCCGGTCTGGATGGTGCCCTTCCCAGGGCAGGGGCCCCTGTTCCCAGCGCCTCTGGTGACACCCGTCCCCTCTCGTGTCCAGGGGTTGAAGGGGTGGCCCCACAGGCCCCAGCCGGGAGCTGCCCACCCCTCACGGCTGCGCTTGCCGTCAGCTCACGTCTCACGCCTGGGAGACCCCTCCTCAGAAGCACCCACCCAGCGCCCCTCCAGGCCACGTCAGCGCCCTTCGTGTGACGCCCGCGGCCTGACACAATTCATCCCAATCAGTGTGTGGACAGAGAAAACATCTGGATTTACTGCGCGCTCACACGTGTACAAAGGTATATGCCGCAACAATGTTGAGAAAAAAGTTAAAAACACCTGAAACGTGCAAGGAAATGGCTATAGAGAGCAGGGCGCAGCTGTGCTCTGCAATAACACGCACCCGGACAAGTGGGCACCATCTACGGAGTGGGTCCCAGACTCGCTGTTGGGAAAAAGCAAACTCTGCAACACCTCCAGGAGCTTGTTTTTATAAAATAAAAGAACCCCTATAACTGGACGTTTACGTGGAAGTGTGTGCAAATGCACAGAACATGATTTGGGAAACTCAACCGTGAACAGACGCTAACTCTGGGGGTGAGAAAGGATTTGTCACGTTTTAGTCCATACATTTATACATTACCAGAATTTTCTATAACTAGTATGTATTTGTGTATTATTTGTATAAGTTTTAAGGCAAAAAAAAATTACAATCCCAAAAAGGCCATATCACTGTGCCTTGGGGGCCCTGTATGACTACAGTCTCTGGGCACACCGTGTCCACCTGGTGACCCGCCGCACATGTGCCCACCTGTCCCATAGCTGACAGCCGCGGGTGCAGGTCTCTCTGGCACTGGGCAGAGCCTGCACGGTGCCCAGCCAGGCAAGGGCCCAGAGATGGGGCAAGCTGAGCCAGACCTCCAGGACGCGGATGCCAGGGTGACCCTCAATCAAGGGGAGGCCCGGGGGTCTGGCCCAGGCCTGCCAAGGGAACCCCATCAGGGCCCCAGCACCACGAGCTCTCCGGTGCTGCGAGAGGAGCCCCCACCTCTCACACCCTCCCAGCCTCTCGGGAGAAGGGGCAGCAGCCCTCAGAGGGCCCCACCCCAGGGAGAGGCCCTGGCAGAGGATGCCAGGGTAGGAGGCTGCCGCGTGCAGCATCCACACAGGCAGAGCTGTGCCGGGAGGGGGAGTCGGCTCCTCCAGGGACCGTCCAAGGACGAGGAGGTGATGGTCACGCACACGCAGCCTGTCTGTCTCAGGTTCAACAGCAGGGCCTTGGCCCAGCCACTGGGAGCCTCGGGCCTGACCTGACTCTGCAGGCTCCGGGAGACTCAGCAGACCCCTCCGTACCCCAATGCCCACCGCCCAGCTGCTGCCCAACCGCCGGGAGCATGTGCTACTCACTTTTCTGAGGCTTTGGGCGCGTTCTTCTCCTCGCCCCTGGCGAAGGGCCCTTCTGCAGCCTCCTTCATGAAGCTGACCAGTACCTCCGCACTGACCCCCGAGTCGGGCCTCCCCAGGACCTTCAGGATGGATGCGTGGAGCCGGAAGTACACCTGGGACAAGGACGCGGGTGTGAGCAGCCCTCCCAGCTGCCGAGGTGCGCTGCCCACCCCCCACCCCACCAGCTGTTAATCCAGCACAGCCTCCCACCCAGCACCCGTGCCCCCTCCTGGTACCGCGGAGAGTGGACAGCTCCTGCACACACGTCTCCCCGGCACCATGGGCCCTCTGAGGCCACAAGTAGTGGGACTTCTGTCTGTGTCCCCGCCCCGGAGCCGCCCTGCGGACAGAGGCAGGCAGGCAGTGCTGCAGCAGTCAGGCCTGCGCCTTCCCTCCTTTCCTCCGTCCTCACCACACTCGTCCGTTCACAAGCATGAGGCCAGCGGCCCAGGTCCCCAGCCAGGAGAGCCCAGGGCACTTTACTGCCCCCAGGAAGTGTCACACACCACAGGTGACCAGGCCTGACCTTCCCACCCAGGTGTGGGTGCCACTTGGCTCCCACGGACAGCACAGTGGGCGACACGAAGGCTGCTGTGGCCACAGGCCCCAATTAACCAGCCTCTCCTCACCCAGAGGCAGTTCTAGACAGACACCAGCCAGGACCCACCCAGGTGAGATGCCTGGTGGTCCAGCCCAGGCCACACTCTCAAGCGGGCACCCTGGACAGAGGAGCCCACACGCAGAGCCCCTCCACCTCCAGCCAACCCGTGGGCCCCAGAGAAACTGGCCCAGAAAGTCCATTTTAAGATGCGGGGCACCCATATGTGCCCAGGTGGCCAAACTCGGGGGAGAGCCAAGTGTTCCACTGGCAAAGGTCATCCAAGCAGCAGGTAAAGTATTCTGAATGAAGGCTCAACAACAGAGGGGAATTTTCACCAGGGCAAGGTTAAATTCTTAAAGAGGAATGCCATTTTTAAAGCAAGATAGACACATGGTCCAGCTGAGCGCCTGCCCCCTGAGAGCCCGGGTGGTGTGCTGGGAGGGTGGCCTCAGCCCCTCATCCGGAAGGCCCTGGGCCCTGAAGGGCCAGCATCCTGCCTGCTCACTGGTTCTATCAGACAGCAGCAGAGGCCAAAAATCCAAGGAAAATACATGCAGGAAAAAGAGAGCAGTCGTTCTCCCGAGAGTGAGAGAGCCCAGGCTGAGTGTGCTGACTGCCCTCCCGCAGCGGCCTCAGGGCACGCCAGCCACTCCTCTGGGCGGCAGCCTTCTCATGCCCCAAGAGGGAGTCCCTCGAAGGACGGGCTCCTGAGCCGAGTGCAAAGCATGAAAGAAATGCGATGAGGAAGGACATGGGGCCTGGGCTGTGCGGATACCTACCAGGATGCTGCCGGGGAAGCACTAGACAGGAAGTTTCCTTCCACGCTCCACAAGGAACCCCCAGAGGTGGCCCAACATTGCTATACACCACTCAGCATGGAGCACTTTAAAAAGGCGAACTTTTTAAAACGAGACTTTTTTGTTTGCTCACAAGGCTCACAGATCACCACAAGGCTCCAGGCACAGGGCGTCGTTGATCTAATGTTACGTGACCTTGGGAAGGGCTCAGAGGAGTGCTCCCTGGGACACCCCTGGTGGCCTAGTGGTTAGGACTCAGTGCTTTCACTGCTGTGGCCTGGGTTCAATCCCTGGTTGGGGAACTGAGATCGCAAGCCCCACAGCAAGGCCAAAAAAAAAAAGTGCTCCCTGATACACACACGAAGCCATGCCCAGCCTGCACCCTTCACAGAGGGAGTGGAGGAGAGGCCACACCCACGAAGAAGGGGCTGGGTGCTCAGCCAGGCGAGGGGGCATGAGAACATGAAGGAAGCCTCAGCTCCTTCCACTACATCTAGTCCAATGAGAAAAACAAATGAAAGATGGTAAGAAAATGTTACTGTGTGTCTACATGTTAATAGGAAACACGCCTAGAAAAACAAGGACATGGCCAAACTGTTAAAGTGGATTATTGCGGATGAGGAACTAGGATCAGTGGGGACTTTAACTTTTCAGTTTAAACACTTCTGAATTATTTGATTATTACATTTTTCTTAACCATTAACATGTATTAATTTAATAAACGGAAAAAAACCCTCTAAATGCAAAAAAGGCATACGCAAGCAGATTTTGCCCCAAATTTCAAGCACCTTTCTGGGCAGGGGATCGGTGGGGGCGGACAGGCAGCCTGAGAAAGGGTAACGCTGACAAGCCCAGGGCCTTGGGAAGCCTGGTGCACCCATGCCTGCGCTGCGTCCTCAGTGGCCCCCTCACGGTACCACCATGGGCACCAATGAGAGCACTGAGCCACACACCTGGAACCACAGATGCAAATCCAGGCAGCGCACACGCGCTCTGCTCAGGAGGAGCAGCGCAAGACCCTGAACCGGGGGTCCAGAGGGCCGGCGGCTGCCCGGCTGAGTCCCACCAGGATAGTACTCGGGGCACCCCCTGCAGCCTGGGAGCTCTCCCATGCACCTGGGGACCAGGCTGCAGGCGCGAGTGCCCCGGAGCCAGGGACGCCGCGTGCTAATGCTCCCTCCCCCAGAAAGGATGGTGAGCACCCCTTAGAGAGAGAGAGGAAAGGCTGTTTTAATTGAACTGCACACAAAGACGTTTCCAGTGGGTTGCAGGGAAGTCACTGGGACCGTGTGCCTCATCCCCAGGGAGACAGTGAGACCGGCCCACCCTCTCCCCACGTCCCTGCCCGGGGCCAGCGCGGCGTCACCTCCAGGGCCTCCATGGCCAGCTCGGGGGGGTTGTGGTAGTGGATCTTCTTGGGGTAGCGGGCCGCCTCCTCGTGCAGGTAGTGGCCGGCTTGCCGGTAGTGCCGCAGGTACACGGTGGGCGGCTGCTGCTGCTTCTCAGCCACCTTGCCCAGCATGTAGTGGATGAGCCACTCCTCCTCATCCCCATCACCCTCGCAGCGCGCCGCCGAAGTGAAGCAGTGCCTGGCCGTCTCCAGCATGCTGTCTCGCCGCTCCTCCATCTGGAATGAGACCATGTGGTGTCCTACTGCCACACCTGCCACACTGACACGCCATGTGGCTCCTTCACGTCCCTCTTCAAGGAGCCAAGGGAGCCCCTGCAGCACAGCCCTCGGGCCAGACACCCAGCACCCACACTAGGGGAACATTCTCCCACCAGGAGGGGCTTCAAACTTCCTAGCACAGTGTCAAGAATTTTACAAGGACTCAACAAGCTCCTCTGAGGGAGCAGGGAAGAGACAACAGCTTCTCCATGGCCCTGAAATTGGTGGCTGACCAGCGCTCACAGGAGACTGGCCCTGGACTCACCCACCCCGGACCCAGTGTCCAGAGACCAGGAACCAAGCTGGCATGGACCCCAGGACAGCGGCCGCCCCCGCCCCTCACCTGCTGCACAAGCTCAGGGGGCAGCTCGGGCCTCCACTGCTTCAACTGGCGTGAGGCGAAGGAGTGCAGGGCATAGGACATGGTGCCAAACTCGATCCACAGGGACAGATTGGAGCTGTCGATCTCCAGCGCCCGCCGGAAGCAGTTCAGCACGGGTGTGGCATGCTTCCAGATGGGACCGTCGCTCTTCAGCTCGTTGGAGTTCAGTTTGTCCTGAATGCGGCTGGCCCGGGCCAGGGCCATGCCCGCCCAGGAGTCAAACCTGTGGTCATGACACAGCCCGGCTCAACATACTGCTGCCCTCACTGCCCTGCAGACACGGTGCCCACGGGCACATGGGCCCCCCCACCAGACTTCCTAACTCCACCACCGCAGGCATTCCTGAGCCAGGAAACATGGCCCCGCAGGCCCACCTCCAGAGAAGAGCACAGGACACAAGTCACCCAGCCCCTCACGGCACCCAGGCACCGCCCTGAGAGGATCGCCCCTGGCATAGCCAGACGCTGGCACCCTGCTGCCCTCTGCTCCCCTGCCTGGAGGACGTACCCCCAGGATGGCTCTGAGGGGGAGGAAAGGGCCTGCTCCGCAGGCGTAACCTCATGACCTATAACCTCCCTGACCAACAGCACAGAGCAGCCCAGACTCCTGAGACCCCTGCCACCTAGCTTCTGCCGGCTCCTCACTCCCCCCTGGGACCCTGCCCTCTCCAACTCAAGCACCAGCAGCAAGATGGACAGCGAGGGGACCATGTGATGGATGAGACCCCATCATTCTGAGACCACCCCAGAGAAACTGCTGGTGAGAATGCAGGAGCCTCTCTGAGGCACCAAGACCACTTCTGGGCCCTCGAAAGAGTCTGGAATTCTCTAGCACAGAGAACAGAAAAGGCAGCAATCACATGGGCATGCTACCCTCCGCAGATTGACAAGTCTTCCACTACCGTGGCACAAACTTCAAAGCCGGCCCCTGGAGTCCCTGGGCTGTGCAAGGTCAGGGGAACCTGGGCAGCTCACAAAGCTTCCAGGCACTTCCGCTGCTCTCCAAGCGACCAGAGATAAGGGAGCAGAAGAGACCTGAGAGGACAGTGCAGGACCCCCCTCGAGAGGGGTCCTGAGCGCCCTTTTCTCCTGGGGTGGGGCCTGGGAGAGAGCATGGTGGGAATGGTCAGGGACCTTCCACCTGGGCAGCTCCTTCCACACCACAGCAGGTGCCCACGTGCCTGCATGAGACCAAAACAGAAACCATCATCTCCTGTTGCAAATACAAGCAAGCAGAACACAGACACATTGTCACAAAAACTTGAAACGCTCCTCTGGGTGCTGCCAGGAGCCAGGCTCCCCCTTCCCTCGGACACGTGGGTGTTGTCACTGTCACTTTTCGGATGTGGCAGCAGCAGGGAGTGAGCACTCAGCCAGCCTGAGTGCAGCTCTGATCCACCACCCCGGGCCACGCAACCCTAAGCCAGGGCGACCCTGGGCCCCACGACCCCGGGCCCCACGACCCCAGTCGGCAGCAACCACAGGGAGGACAGCCAGGGCCACCACCACACAGGCCCCTGCCTGGAGGAAACCACAGGCTGAGCAAGAGGGGCTGCGGGAGAGCCTTTCCCACAGCTGTGGGAGTCACGCGTTGGCTTCTCCACCCAGACCCCAGCCCTCCTCCCCCGGCCAGGTGGGTCCTGCCTGATAAGGTAGAGCCCTCCATTCCCGACAACTCCCAGGAAGGCTGCCTATGGAGGCCACTCTGGACCCTTCAGGCACAGGTCACCAGCAGAGAGTGGTCTCCTTCCAACCTTGGCCCTCCTAGGCGCAGCAGCCATCAGAAAAGATTCCCTCTCAATCAAGCGAGTCAGACTGTATGAGCTTAGCAGGCCCTTCACGAGGATCAGGCCAATCAGTATGATTTAAGAAGAGGCCACCAGGGACCACTGGGAAGAAAGCACGAGCCTTACATATGATGGGCTCTCCTGCCATCAACGCACTGCATCCCAGGAAGGAAGGAGCCCCCCTCCCCTGCCCCCAAAGAAGAAAACAACCACAACGAAAGACACTGCAGTGGAAGAAGCAAGAGTCCACCCAGCCGACTCCCCAGGGCTGCGGGCCGGCACCAGAAGGACACAGTTGCCTGCTTTGACCCCGCCCCCACCCCAGGGACTGGGGAAGAAGGCTCTGCCCTTCCTCGCCTCTGCGGAGTGCCCACCTGCCCTCTCCTTCCTTCTTCCTGGCCTCCTTGCTGTGGGCAGGGAAACCCCAAACCGCCCCAGGAAGAGCTCTCCGAGACGAGTCCCCAGCCCTCCCGCAGCCGGCCTGCCCAGCACCCGGTGGCTGACCTATTGGGGCAGACGCAGATGTCGTGCATGTAGAACTTGATGGCCTTGGACTGCTCCTTGTTTTTGAAATGGTAATCGGCCAGGAGGTAGTAGAGCTCATTCACCACCGGAGGGGAGGGGTCAGCCCCTTCAGGGAGGCAGGGCACCTGGCAGGTGAGAGGGCAAGGGTGAGGGGACATGGAGCCAGGGACTTGGGTGTCACCAGGGTGCGACCAGGGCCCTTCACTTCCCAGGGCCCTGCCAGCTGGCGCAGAGCAGGGGAGAGGCCAAGGCACGCAGGCGGAGGTGCTGGAGGAGACAGGACACGGCTGGCACACCAGCTCCTACCTCTGCAGAGGTGCCCTCGATGTAGGCGGAGACTTTGTCCAGGCTCAGGGCTGGCCGCTCTGTGCGGGGCACGATGGTGGCAATTCGCTTCAGGAGGTTGGCCAAGTCAGCGGACACGGTGCTGGTCTTATAGCTGTCAAACTCAGGAAGGGTCTTGGGCTTAAAGTACTCGAACATGAACAGGGCATCCTCCCATATCAGATCCACCTGAAAGAAGGCAGAGGCAGGCCATAGTGCGGTCCAGGGAGAGCACACCGGGGAGAGTCCTTCTACGGAAACGCTCAGTGTCCAGTGTAGACGAGGAGAGCCTCAAATGACTCCCACATACTTAAAACATCTGCTCGCCGACTGCAATCCCCAAACCCAAGTGTGTGATGAGCAGAAAAGTGAACCAGCACAAACCCGGTCTTTATAGAGACAAACACTGGAACCGAGGGCTCGCTCTGAGTCCACATGGCCATGACAGAGGGCAGGTCACCTGGTTGCCAAATACTGACCAAGCACTTGCTCTGGGCCAGGGTGCTCTGCATGCCGTGGCGGTCACGGCGGGGACCCTGCCCAGAGTCGCACGCACTTAGGGGATGGACTCCCTCAAAGAATAATTGACCGTGTTCAGGACCACTGAGGTAACACACCCACTAGTGGTCTGAAAACCAAACACCAAAAAAATGGAAACCCTGGGCTTCCCTGGTGGCGCAGTGGTTGAGAGTCTGCCTGCCGATGCAGGGGACACGGGTTGGAGCCCTGGTCTGGGAAGATCCCACATGCCGTGGAGCGACTGGGCCCGTGAGCCACAGCTACTGAGCCTGCGTGTCTGGAGCCTGTGCTCCGCAACGGGAGAGGCCGCGATGGTGAGAGGCCCGCGCACCGCGATGAAGAGTGGCCCCCCACTTGCCGCAACTGGAGAGAGCCCTCGCACAGAAACGAAGACCCAACACAGCCATAAATAAATAAATAAATAATTTAAAAATTAAAAAAAAAAAAAAAAAAAAAAAAGGAAACCCTCTAAGGAATCATCTGCATTATTCGAATTGGGGGAAAAAAGATCTACTGAAAAATTGCCACGCTGCATTTTTGAATGATTAGTCAACATTTATGAAACTAGTTCTTGCGAGGAAAGCAAGAACTGTCTTTGGTGGGACTAGTCCACCTGATGCAGCAAATCCCACCCCCCAACCCCTGACCCCCCCCACCACCACCACAGCACCCCCACCAGGGGAGCCCAAGCCCCGCCCCCAGGGGGCCCTCACCTGCTGAGCCGAGTGCTCCTCCAGGTACCTGGCCTTGCTCTTCTTGCTGGGGTAGCTGTACAGGCAGTAGAAGCACTGCTCCAAGGCTGTCTCCAGCTCCTCCTTGTATGGGTGAGTGTCCTCAGAGGTGGATGCAGCAAGCTCCTTCTGGAGGACGCGCACCTAGGTGGTGGGCAGGCAGGAAGAGGCACCTGGGGGAGGGCCGGCAGCCGCCTGCACAGTGGGCCCATCAGCTCTGCTAACCTGAGGAGCTTGTCTGGGCCTTTGTCCTGGAACGGGCCTGCCACCCCCTTGGGAGCCATCTGGGCCCTGCTCCGCAGGGTGTGCTGAGGATTTGCCCACCTTCCCTCCTTCTAGCACCCCAGGCAGTTTCTTGCAGTTTCTAGCTACACTTGTTCATTTAGACATTCATCTGCTCCCCAAATATCTACTGAGCACCATCTTATGCTGGGCACATCGAGACACTGTCCCTGCCTTTGGGAAGCTCAGACTCCCGTGGAGGGGTGTGAATTAAAGAGTTATAATGTCAGACGATAAATCCCGTTAGGGCCGAGGGAACCTCTCTCTGGCAGACAGACATTAGTGAGGATCTCAGAGGAGGTGAATGATAGTCAACTGGTGAATCTACAGAGGTCAGAGCAACGGCTACCATTATGATGCCCAACTATTAGCAAACATACATTCTTTTCAAGCATCCGCGGTATTTTTACCAAAACTAGACAAAAAGCAAGTCTCGACAAATACCAAGGACTAGGTATAATACAGACCACATCCTCCAAACGTAATTCGATAAAATTAGAAATCAGTTACATAAAGATAGCAAATATCTCAGCCATAAAAAGGAACGAACTTGGGTCATTTGTTGAGACGTGGATGGATCTAGAGACTGTCATACAGAGTGAAGTAAGTCAGAAAGAGAAAAACAAATATCGTGTATTAACGCATATATGTGGAACCTAGAAAAATGGTACAGATGAACCGGTTTGCAGGGCAGAAACTGAGACAAAGATGTAGAGAACAAACGTATGGACACCAAGGGGGGAAAGCGGCGGGGGGATGGTGGTGGTGGTGTGATGAATTGGGCGATTGGGACTGACATGTACACACTAATGTGTATAAAATTGATGACTAATAAGAACCTGCTGTATAAAAAAATAAATTAAATAAAATTCAAAAATTAAAAAAAAAGACCTTATCATAGAAAAAAAATTAAAAAAAAATAAAAATAAAGATCGCAAATATCAAAACTTATGGCATGCAGCTAAAAATGTACTTGGGGAAAACTTATAATCTCCAACACATGTATTAGAAGGTGATCACTAAAATAAGCATTTACTTCAATAAGTTAGAAAAAACACGAAGCAAATCCAAAGAAAGTAAAAAATAAAGTGTCAATTAGTGAACTAGAAAGCAAAGAAAAAATAGGTCAATAAACCAGTAACTGGTAGTTTGAAAAAACTAATTTCGATAAACCTCATAAAAGACTGGTTTTTCAAAAAAGGGAAAGGAAGCATAAATAAATGATTTTAGCAATGAAAAAGGGGGCATAACTAGAGGTACTCCAGAGACTTTTAAAATCATCAGCAAATACCATGAACAACTTTATGCTTACATGGACAGTATTCCAAAAACAGAATTGACCATGGAAGAAAAAATCTAAATGAACCTAAAATCACTAAAAAAAAGTCAATAGTTTAAATTTTACTCCAAGAGAGAAGCGGGGAGAGAGGGGAAGAGAGAGAGAGAAAGAAAGCAAGAAAGCACGGGCACGCACTCTAGACCCGGGGTGACAATGGCCAGAGAAGGGCAGGCGCGCCCCAGCAGCACTTACGTAGAATCGCAGCAGGGCCCCGTCGGAGTTGCAACACCAGGCCCTCCGGCCCAGGTACTCATGGGCCGTGTTGAGCAGCATGAGGGAGGAAGGGAGCATGGGCAGATCGGCTGTCACTGGGGAAAGACCAGGAGACACACAGGGTCAGTGCCAGCACGGCTGGGAGCAGTGGGCCCTCCTCCTCTGTCTATACCAAGGGGCCGCAGAGTTCCCCCTCTTTCCTTTTTCATCTGTCTTTTAAAATCAGTAATGATGTGACTGGGTTTACTAAAGCAGTACATGCTTATCAAAAAACAATTCAGATCACACAGGACCGTATACGGAAGGAATGGTCCATCACCAAACAGCAGCACTGCCCACCCCACCCCACCCCCCCACCCCTGATAACCAGGGTGACATTTGGTGAACATCACTGGAAGCATCTTTCTATGCGTGTATGAGACATTTTGAAAGAGAGAGACAAGTCATTTATGACAATGGAACCCATACTACACATACCATTGCTTAACTTAAAAATTCTTATATTTAGGTCTGTTTAACTACTACAGAAGGAAAAAGAACTACCAAATCTCAGTTAAATGTTTGTTCATCACTAGAACTATGACTAGTTCCTTAAAGATACCTTGGTGTGTTTGAAACTCTGAGCCATAACCCATCATGGTCTTATAACTAACGTTTTTAAAGAGGATTAGGACAGAACACATTAGGATAGAAAGTACTAGAGAAAGCAGAATCAAGATTCTTTCATGAAATTTGTTTTGTACTTTTTTTAAAAAGTATTTAATTTTATTTATTTTTAGCTGTGTTGGGTCTTTGTTGCTACGCGCGGGCTTTCTCTAGTTGCGGCGAGCGGGGGCTACTCTTCATTGTGGTATGCGGGATTCTCATTGAGGTGGCTTCTCTTGTTGCAGAGCACGGGCTCTGGGCTCAGTAGTTGTGGCTCACGGGCTCTAGAGCACAGGCTCAGTAGCTGTGGCGCATAGGCTTAGGTGCTCCACGGCACGTGGGATCTTCCCGGACTGGGATCGAACCCGTGTCCCCTGCATTGGCAGGCAGATTCTTAACCAATGCGCCACCAGGGAAGTCCTTTCATTTCCATTTTCAACAGCATCAAATGACTGTTACACCAGGTCAGTGATGGCTCTGTGGTAGCTTTTTACTCCTCTCCCCCAGCTCCTAATCTGGTCGTGCATACTGCTTCTAGTGCAGTAGGGTTATAACACGTACATTCTGTTCTGCAGCCATAATCAGCCCGGCTGCTCTATTTCGACTCCGATTCTAAGTGGATCTGGTGCTCATCGCAAGCTCTTTCCCGTGGCTTTTCCATCCTGACTCATGTTGGTTTACTGACTTCCTCCTCCAGCCATGCTTCTAAGAAGCACTCAAGGAGCTGGAATCCACTGTAATTACAAACGACTGGCTACATGCCTGGGCCCACACTTTCCTGCCCTGAGAACCCTGCAGACATATGGACATGACCCCAACTGCACTGAACACTGCCAGGGAGAAATCGAAATGAGCCCTGTTCTTTGTCCCGTTAAGATAAATTGATTTTTCAGTTTAGAAACCTGACAAGTCTTTACCCCTAAAATAGATCCTTCACCAGGATGCATCTTGATGTAGACTGTTGCATATCAACTTTTCTTGGTATATACTTTGAACCTGCAGATTCAGTGTTTATTACAATTCAGAGAACCCTTCCTGTATGTGACATCAGATTCCTTGCTGCCATCAGGGGCCCCATTCACCCTCACACTGGACCACCTCTGTCTTCCACATCTACCACCTTCTCTCCAGTGCTGTTAGCTCTTAATCCGTCTCCCGCAGTTTCAGTCATATTCACTCTGCTCCTCACTGTTTTAGTTTATTAGTTTATAATGGTGAGATGTGGTTTGCAGCGTTTTCCCTTAGTTCTGCAGTTTTCCATTTCATTTCATTCTGCTTATCGTCTTAGAAATTTTAACAAATGATTTTCTTGGGCCAATCACCCACAAGCCTCTGCCTCTGCTCCTTGCTGTATGCTTTCTTCCAGGCCTAGTTCACCTGTCTCTCGAATGGTGTGTTCCTTCTTCCCTTCCTGTACTCGACGCGGGCTGTTGGGTAGGGGTGGGTCATGACCTGTCAGCACGCCCGCCATGTCACCTCTCTCCACCCTGCTCATGGTCAGCCAGGGCGGCTCCTCAGACCATGGCAGCGCTGCAATCACCATGAAGGAATTTTCTGGGGCATCTCCCACAAAGAAGACCAGCCTGCCCTTCCTCGAAGCTGTGAGCTCACAGCAGGTGTTGCTCTCAATCACTTTCCGCTGCCTGTGTCTGCTGAGGGAAAAGAAGGGAGCTTGCTCGACCAGGGCTGCATCAGTCCGCACTGTGGGACCGGGGTTTTGTCCTCTCTTCCGAGATCTCCTAAATGGCTGCCCAGGGAGAGCAGTGCGGCCAGCACACGGCCCCAGCCAGCAGTTCCTTCGGCTTGGCTACAGCCACGGGAGCCACGTCCAGTGACTGAAGTAAGATGAGAGGGCAAAGGCCTGGCTTCCTCTGCCCGACATGCTACAGAGCCCCCGCCGGGGGCCGAGACGACGTCAGGATGCACCCTGTTCTCCCCGCTGCTTCCCTCTTCCTTTCACGAGTAGAAATTCCTGATATACCATCCCAGCATCTGCTCCAGGGAACTCAGCATGCAACATTGCCCCACGCCGGCCCCTTACTGCCGGCCAGAGTGCCCTCCATGTAGTCTGCCACCAGGAGGGGCAGGACCCAGCAGCCCTTCCTGCCTCTGCCAAGGCCCAGGGCAATACAGGGGGCAGCCCCGCCAGCCCACTCTCTACAGAACAGAGGACTCTGTCCACTCACCCTGTCCCCTCAGTCCTCCTCCTGGGGGTGGAGGAGGGGACGGGCCACACCGGCGGCCAGTACACCAGGATCTTTGTTTCCCTAGCCCACCATTTTGAAGTTTATGGCCTTGCACTGTCCTCCTTCCCTTACTTGCTTACTGGTAGTTTTTTAAAAAACTATATTGTGGGGACTTCCCTGGTGGCACAGTGGATAAGACTCCACGCTCCCAATGCAGGGGGCCTGGGTTCGATCCCTAGTCAGGGAACTAGATCCCACATGCATCTCGCAACTAAGAGTTCGCATGCCACAACTAAGGAGCCCGCCTGCCACAACTGAGACCAGGTGCAACCAAATAAATAAATAAATAAACAGATATTTAAAATAAAACGAAAGAAATCCTGTTACTAAAAAAACAAAAAAGCAAACCAAGAAAAACCTATATTGTGCTTGCATAATTAATTAAGAAGAGACTTTAATCCAGAAGTCTTTTTACACCTACATTTATAGGTGTAAACCTTAATTTTTTTCCACCACTGAAGCTTTTTTGTAAAACACAGAGGCACTATTTGTCAAGCGCTCTAAAGATAACCGTTTTAAAAATTTATCCAAAAAAAATCAATTCAGCAGAAGCAGAAAGACGTGCATGAGGTATTGACTAAAGAATGACCAGTAAGAGAAACACCGCTGCCGAGAGTTGGGCAAAGCAGGGCACCTCTCCTAGCATCGTGAAGACAACGGAACACAGCCACATAGCTTATACACGGGGGCGAAAGCTTTTCTCGGTCTGGCTCCTTGCCAAGTCCAGCCACATGCCCAGCCCTTCCGGGTCCCTGCCCAGCTGCCCCATCGCTTCCTGGTCCCCCGTCAGGCCTCAGGCGTGGCACTGTGGGTGCTGCTAGTGGTCCCATCTGTCGCCCCCACCGTGAACCTTCCCAGGCCAGAGGTTCTCACCCACGGAGGCCTGACAAGCAGAGAGCAGTTGACAGACACCTGTGGAGTGAAGCACTTGGAGCAAGAGAGCAAGTGGAAGGAAGGCAAGCGGGTGTGGACTCCGTGCTTGTGGCCACACAGCTGACTTTCCTTCCTGTGCGCTTTGCTGATCCGTCAAATGACTGAGGAAAACCCCCCCAATAAATTCATTTTTAAGCTGGTTGAATATACACATAAATACGTGTATTGTAATCATAGCTATATAAAAAGTATACATGTATCAGCCAAGTTTAGATTGAAAATGCGAGAAAACCAAAGGAATAAAGTCCATTTGGTAGAGCTACACTCTTTGCTTAAATGTCATTTAGCTGTTGTTTTGATGTAATTTCTTGCACCGACCACATTTCCTACCACTGTGCTGACCCGGCTCAAGTGCCATCTCCACACAGGGCCCTGGCTCACCCCTGCGGCCTCTGCACTCGGCACCAGCACCCCTCGTGCCAGCACTGACCTGCCGTGGCAACAATGGCTTTACTGCCCCATAGGTCTTCCAACAACCCTGAGATGGTGCCACTATCCCCAGAGTGGACGGGGGAACAGAGGCTGGGGGTCGCCTGACTGGTCCATGGTCACATGGCCAAGAAGTGGAACCTGCGCCTGCTTGCCCCGTGCTGCCCTCCGGCTGCCCGGGCCCACACCCGAGGGCCCACGGGCTGTGCAGGGACTGGAGGAGCTGGCGGCACGAGGCTCCCAGAGCAGGCCCACTCCTCACGGTGCTCTCCACCTGCACCCGACGTGAAACACTGCACAGGCCACGCCCCCTCCCCCCCCCACCGCATGGTGGGGAGCCTCTGCCTCCATCCAAGTGCCACGAAACATCCGCTGCCCGAGCCCAAGCCCACTCACAGTGCCTGGACAGGGCCGCAGGGCCCTGAGGCAGAGATGAGAGGCAGGGACACCGGGCTGAGGGCCGCCCCCACCGGACCGCATCCCCACACCTTCGTCTGCCGGGCTCTGGAGCTGCTGCTGGTGGCACAGGGAGCGGAAGCTGTCCTCTTCCTGCCGGATGATGCGGTGCAAGATGATCCAGGGCAGCACAGAGGACACATGGGGCTCCTTGGGCTCCTCCTGCACGGCCATGCTGCAGTCAATGACCTGGGGCGATGGGGCGTCACTGCAGGGTCAGCTCCCCCCAGGGTACGTCCTCAGGGCCAACCGGGCTGCGGGCGGGCGGGAAGGAGCCGGGTTACCTGGATGAGGTTGTTGGTGAGCCGGGTGAGGCCAGCGGCGGAGGATGAGTCCCTCAGGATGCTGCCGCCGCTGCTGTCTGCTGAGAGCGCCTGCTCGATGCCCAACAGCAGCTGGGTTACCGTGGCCACCCACTCCTCCTTGGCGGCAGCCTCAGTGGCATTAACCATCTGCTGGACCGCCTCATTCAGAGCCACGTCAGAGCACTCGAAGCACTGCCGGTGGTCCTCCAGCCGGAGCAAGGAGTCCTGAATGAGGGAGGAGGGGGCATGAAGGCACTGTGAGAACTACAGCCACGCTCACCACGCCTGGCCCCACAGGGGCCCAGGGCATGCAGAGCAGGCCCGCCCACCTCGACCACCCTCTGAGGTGACAGACAGGCAGAAACGCACCTGAACGCAGATCAAAACCACCCCCAACTTAAGAGCCTTAATTGCCAGGAAAACGGGGTCTGTGTTTCTTTAGGGAAAGCCAGCACCGAGCAGGAGCTGCTGAGGTGTGACAGAGCCCACAGGGGCAGAGGTGGAGGCCGCAGGCCGGAGCCAACCCCACCTGATCAGAACACGCAAGGGACTGGTTGACAGAAAGTCAGGGACAAGACAAGGACCCATCACTCTAATGTGACATGATCCCCAGTGCTTGAGGCCGAAAAGAGCTAAAAAGCAGAAGAATAACTGCCAACAAATGAGGAGAGCAGATCACCACTGACTGTGGCAACAGACCATCCACCCAAAACAGAAACCATCAGAAATAAAGGGAATGCAGTGAAGTGGCCAGATTTAAAATAAACACGCAAAAATCAACAGGGTTCCTATAAACCATAAACGTAGTTAGAAGACATAATGACCAGCAAAAACGTCCTGCTCAAATAGCAACCCAAAGTATCAGGACTAAGAATCAACGCAACCATGAGGAGACTGTACACTTACATTGAAGAATGTGGCAGGCAGCTCATCTACACAGGGAGACCGAGCCTCCTGCATATCCCAGAGAGAATTCCAAGTCAGACCCCCACCCTACAAAAGCTAGGTGAAGCGGGTTACACGCAAGCATGAACCCAACACCTAACACTGCAGGAAGAAGCAAGGCGCACAGGCCTCTGTCTGTCTGTTGACACGCCCCCTGCAGCCTCCCTTGTGGAGAGTAGGTTCCGTCAGGGGGCCTCCCCGCTGCCCAGTGTCAGGTACACTGTGGCAGCTCCATCCTGTGTGTGCAACAACTGGATGAATGTTGTTCTAGCCTCGAAAAGGCTTTCTAAGCATAATGAACAAATTCACCACTGTTTGAAAACATCAAGAGATTTAATGACCTAAAACTTCAAAACTTATGTACGTCAAAGAAAGCACAAGCTGCAATTTAAAAGCAGACAACAAACTGGGAAAAAACATTAGATGAGAAAAAGATTAATATCTCTAATATATAAAAAGCATTCCAAATCAATAAGAAAACACACGCTCTCAAGAGGAAAAGGGGCAAAACCCAGCAGATTCCCCAGCACTCGGCCCAGGCCTCATCTCGGGCCTCAGCACCGTGCGGTGCCTCCCCAGCAGCAGCCCCCTCCCCTGGGGCCCCCCCGCCCACTTTGCCCAGGAGCTCCAGACCACAGAGCAAGACCACCTGAGCCACTGAGCTGGCCTGTCCCTGGCACACTCAGCTGTCCACCTCACAGCCACTGGCGCTGAGGTCATCACAGCTCGTCCCCTGCCCTCCTCTCCCCATTCTTCCCCTTTCACCTCCGCTTGTTCCCAGTCACACCTCTTAACCATTTCCCAGTTCAAGAAAGTCAGTTCAAAAAGCCCGGGAGGGGACTTCCCTGGCGGTCCAGTGGTTAAGACTTTGCACTTCCACTGCAGGGGATGCAGGTTCGATCCCTGGTCAGGGAACTAAGATCCCACATGCTGTATGGTGTGGCCAAAAAAATTTTTTAAAAGGTTAAAAAAATAAAAATTTTTAAAAAGCCCGGGAGAAGACTGGGCTCTCTTCCTAGACTGAAGAGGAAGGACCCAGTGAGATAATAAATCAAAGCCCACCCCACACCATGAGCACATCCTGTGTATCACCTTCCACATCCATCTCCACGCGTCCCGAGGATGGCGGCAGCGGCCACTGCCAGCACCCATCTGGGGCTTGCCACATGCCAGGCGTGACGCCAACACATGCCAGCTCATGAAACTCCACAGCAGGCCTCTGAGGTACAATAACCATCCCTGCTCCGGAGACAAGACGTTGAGGTGCGGGGAGGCTGAGTGACCACGCAGCCCAGCAGAGGCTTGGTGCCAGGCCAGCTCTCAGCGGAGGTTCACGTGCTGAGGACGGGGGCGTGGAAGGAGCCGACAGGGCACATGGGCCTCACACACCACACTCGTGTTCCTTTCCTTCAACTACTTGATCCTACGGGACTATTTACCTTCTCTTAATTCTTTACATTGTATAGATATTTTATCAATTTTATATGTACTCAATAGTTAATTTAAAAAGCAATGAACGACAGGCAGATGAACCATCAGGTGGATGGATGGCTAAGCCCTGACTAGTCTCCCTTCCCCCTCTGCCATGTGGAAGTTCAGAGCCTGGCGCAGGCTCACCTTGAGCCCAGCAGAACCCTAGGTTCCAATTCCCCGCCGTATATTCTCACCACGTCTTCCCGGTGCCCGAGGGGGTGGATTTTACTCCACTTCTCTCTATTTTCTCCAGGGCTGCCTCCAAGCACCCGGAGAAGAAACTCCGGCCAAGCAGAAGGCACAAGCAGGAGAGGGGCCGGGACAGCACACACCTGCAGCAGCAGCAGCTGGGCCGGCCTCTCAGGCACAGACGTCATGAACTCCAGGTGTTTGGCCCGGTCAAACCCACTGGGACACAAGGTGGGGCGGAGCAGGCGCACGACGGCCCGGTGGTCACCAGCCTCATACAGCCGCTGAGTCTCCTCCAGTGACTGGCACCGTTCCAGCGACCTCAGGTTCTTGTCAATCTGGAAAAGGCCCAGAATCACTGCCTGACGACCAAGCCCTCACGGGCTCCCTGAATGCAGCCAGAGTTTTGCATTTTTTTAAAAAATTAATTTATTTTATTTTATTTATTTTTTATTTTTGGCTGCGTTGGGTCTTCGCTGCTGCGTGCGGGCTTTTCTCTGGTTGCGGCAAGTGGGGCCTACTCTTCGTTGCTGTGAGCGGTCTTCTCATTGCAGAGGCTTCTCTTGTTGTGGAGCATGGGCTCTAGGTGCGTGGGCTTCAGTAGTTGCAGCGCACGGGCTCAGTAGTTGTGGCTCACGGACTCTAGAGTGCAGGCTCAGTAGTTGTGGCGCATGGGCTTAGCTGCTCCACAGCATGTGGGATCTTCCCGGACCAGGGATCGAACCCGTGTCCCCTGCATTGGCAGGCGGATTCTTAACCACTGCGCCCCCAGGGAAGCCCCCCAGAGTTTTGCATTTAACAGACCCAGCCAAGAAGTATTTACAGCAAGTAAATACCTTATAAAACACTTTATAAATAGTATTTCTATTAAGGGCAAGGCATTCAAGTCTTT
The DNA here is from genome assembly GCF_028021215.1 of Eschrichtius robustus. Classification (NCBI taxonomy): domain Eukaryota; kingdom Metazoa; phylum Chordata; class Mammalia; order Artiodactyla; family Eschrichtiidae; genus Eschrichtius; species Eschrichtius robustus. The sequence continues at coordinate 26,329,185 of NC_090837.1, forward strand.
GAAGAACAAATATACCAAAAAACAAAACTACCACAGAAGCAGAAGGGTTCCAGAAAGTGTCTGTGAAAATAGTTAGACAGCCTCATGGCCACAGTTCAGCAAACCAGACTCCTAGAACCGTGGAGCATGGGGCTGCAGAGACCTAGGGAGCCCAGGCCAGAGGCTGGCACACACCATCAACCCCCGGAACCCTCTCCTCACAGGAGGCCTGCAGGACACGGGCAGCAGGGGCACTGCACTAGGCCTGGCCCTGAAACCACCCTGCAAGAGTCTGAAGGCTTTCAGCCAATGTGAATGTGTCACAGATGTGGAACTGTGGGCCTGCGGTCAGAGGCTGCACAGTGAGGACAGGATTAGAACCACACACCGCTGACCCACCCCAGGGCCAGAGCAACATTGGTCTGCTTCTGCAGGGGTTTTCCTCTCGTTCCTCTGGGGCTGCTGCCACACGCAGGCCAGAGAGCTGAGCAAGAGCCATTCTCCACCCTGTGGGCAGACACCTCCACCCCGGCTCCCAGCCACCGGCCCCCAGAGGAGCGCTCCATCAGGGGGTGTGCCTGCGAGTCCGTGGCACCCTGTGCCTCAGAGCTGCCTCTCCCGGGTCCCACCCTGCCCTGCTCAGCATGTGGGCCGCTCTCCTAGTCCGCATGGACAGGTCAGGCCTTTGACCAAGAAAACATCATTAAAAAGCTCCCACTCACCTCCTCCAGGGAGACGACCGAGTCATTGTGGAGGTTGGGCAGGCGGATCACAACGTCTCTTTGCTCGGCTCCCGCCACAGCCCGGGCGGCAGCGGAGCTCTGCAGCATCTCCGTGCAGATGTCATAGTTCTCCAGGGCCTGCTCCATGTCTCCCTGGGCAGAGGAGGGGCACTCGCTGTGCTGCACCAGGTGCCTGCCCCCTGAGCCCACCAGACTGGGGGCACCATGAGGGCGGTTTTAGCCAACTACTACCATCCCCTCTACAGAGCGGGTGGGGCTCAGTTAAGTACCTGCTGAATGAACGCATGAACGAATGATTCACACTACAGCTCCAAGGGGAGCATCATGACCCTCGTGGTGGGGGTGAGGACACCGGGACACCAGAGCAAGGCTGAGTATCTACTCCAAATCTTGAGCGAAGCTGGCAGAGCCGCGACTAGACCCAGGCCTGTCCCAGCTCCAGAACCGACTGTGGGGCACTGGATGCCACAGTGTGCAAGGGGCTGGGGGACAGCCAGCCCTCCCGGGCCCTCCAGACAAGCTCCATTCACACAGATGGGCAGTGATTCCCTCCAAAAAAACTCTGCACCCATTTGCACACACGCTCAGGCTCTCTCGGGAAACATAAGGAAAGGGTCAAGGCTCCAAAGCAACCTCGCTGGGTCTATAGGGGGCCCATGAGGCCCCTCGTGGTGCTACAGCTGTGCTGATGGTGGGCGTCGGGATTTCTGAGATGCTGCATGTTCCCCACCACGTCCCACCTCCTCATGCAGAGCCCAGTGCCCAGGCAGGTGCCACACGTGCGCACACACACCCTCCACCACGCGGCCAGCTCTCTCTCCTCCCGCTGGGTGCCAGCGCATCCTCCCCAGGCAGCCGACCACAGACCAACCTGCAGCGCCAGGAACCGCGCCTTCAACCAGTACACGCGGACCACAAACTCCAGCCAGCCATCCTCAAACAGGTCCCGCTGGGACGAGGCGAACGACAGCTGCAGGAGGTCCCCCAGGAAGTGGGCTCCCGGGAAGTCGGGCCCGAACCTGCCGCTCACCACACCCGCAGGGCAGTTCCGAGGAGACACTGAAAACCATCAGGTTGGAAGGAGTCAACCTCATGTGCGGGACCCAGACACCCTTCTGCTCCCTGAGGTTGCCCCCAGCCCTGAGTCCTTGGAGCCTCACAGCCCCCGAGCGGCAGAGAGCCAGATGGGCTGGATGGGGATACGGAGACCCTGCAGCTAGAGGCCCTCATCCGGCAGACTGATCTGGAGCATATCTTTGCTCACCAGGTGGTGGTTTAAGTCAGAACGATCCACATCACCTGGGACAATGACTGGGGACACGTAAAGTATCAGGTGATAACCTGAGAAAACGGAAATGTCACGTCCCTCATCCTGAGTAACAGAAGCAGGCAGGTGGCTCCCTTGGGGCTCAGCTGCTTCTCAGAGACCCCAGGTCTTTCCTGGCCTGACAAGCCGACCCAGGAAATGCGCCCCCTGTAGGTGTGACTCAGCCCCCCAACTCCTGTCCCCTCCCGGCTGCCGAGGGTCCAGAAAGTCGCCCCACACAGAACACGGAAGGTCGCCTACCTGCAGAGCTCCGGCCCTTGGTCAGCAGCCACTGGTCCAGCTGCAGCTCCATGCAGGAGAGGGACATCAGCATCATGTCCTGCAGGACGGGCGCGGATGGTCAGGAACAGGGTCACATAGGTCAAGGGCGGGGGATGGAACGAACCTAAACTAAAATTTACTCTGACGAGAACATCAAGTTTCCCTCTACCTACTTTCTATTTCATAAGTGGTAATCACTGGCTTCCTGCTGGGACATAAGGAGAGGCACATGGATCTACACTGGAACAGACTCGGGAGGACCCGGGAGACCCGCCTTCGGTCCTCGGGGACTGTCCTATGGAAGAGGCAGCCCTGCCACCTGCCGAGCGCCAGGCACTCAACCCTGACAGCCCCCAGGGTGGGCGCGTCATTCCCTGGGTGGACCAGGAAGCTGAGACTCAGCAGTAAGGAGGCGCCAGCCTGGCCAACGGGCACAGCTGGGAAATAAACAAGCTGGTCTGTCTAGGGACCAAAGCCTTGGCCCCTCCCGCCACTCCACCCTGCTGGGACATAAGGAGAGGCACGTGGATCTACACTGGAACAGACTCGGGAGGACCCGGGAGAGTCTGGGCAGATGGGCCTGGGGGAGCGGGCCTGGGCAGGTGCTGCCAGAAGGCAGTCCCTGTGGTGTCCCAGTGGAGGCTGCACCACCAGGGGCCCCTGACACACACGGCCCTGAAGACCTGTGAACCTGGAGCTCCTCCACCTCTGCGCCCCCAGCAAGAAATACCACCCAGGGGGCCCTGAAAGCTCCCAGTGCTGCCCCCTCAGAAGCGGCCTTCCTCCTCTCACGGGAGAAGGGGCCAAAGCACCCTGGCTCCCTTGGCCCTGGGAGGCACTGAGTGCAAGCGCCTGGGCTGCAGAGGGCAGTGTGTAGGCTCGGCCCCCACGGCTGGCAGCCACCAACACCCCTTCGGCAGCCTTCCTCCACTTCTGCACTTGTGTCTCCTCACCTGTTGAAAAAGCAGGTAGCGACGGGTCCCTGGTGCCTAGAACATAGCAAGCCTCCACCTTCCAGCCTCTCCACTGCTCTCCTCCCGCTCGTGAACCTCCCTCCCCCGTGACCCGCCCCCCGTCTCAACCCCACACCTCCACCTGCAGTTGCAGTTGCAGCCCAGGTCCCCTGCCTATGCCTGGCCCCCGCCTGCCCGCCGCCCGGCCAGCCAACCTGGATGTGCCCGTTGCCGCAGTCCCTGAGCAGCGGGTTGGGCAGGCTGGCGCTGTGCCTCCGCCAGCTGTGGTAGATGCTGAGCACGACCTCTGCCAGGCCCGGCGGCCAGCGCAGCAGGAACCTGTGGCCCATGCTCTTCAGGTAGCGCATCATGAGCTCCAGGATGCCCCCGTTGCTCAGGTTCCCCAGCAGGAAGGCGTGCACGTCTTGCTTCTCTGCCCGGAGCGGGGGAAGTGACCCGACTTCAACAGAGGACCCTCCATGCCAGGGGCCCCATTTTGTTCAGGAGATGAGAGCGGGTGCCAGCGGGAAGAGCCCATGTGCCCCAGGGGGGCGCTGAGGGCGGGCCTCACGGCTGTGGGCACACCTGTCTGAACCTCCAAGGCCCAGGCGGGCACGAGAGGGCTGACCCCTGGGTGTGGCCTTGCACAGCAGCACAGCGCCCGGCTGTACCCAAGAGCCGTGATGCACCCATTCGACCGGCAAAGCCCGCACCCCTAGGGAGCACGGTGGAGTGTGAGCCAGGACACTCCAGCGTACCCCCTTCCTCCAGCTGACCACAGACCTCAGGCAGGACAGAGCCAGGCAGCCCCTGGACCACCCTTGAAAAACCACCCAGACCCGTCCCCACAGCACGCGGCCTGAGCAGGTTCCAGGAGAATGGGAGGAAGGAGCCCTCACAGCACTGCCCACGGTGCCCGGGTCCTACCAGATTCCATGAACGTGGCTGAGTCGAAGGACAGCCTGTGGGGCCCAACGCTTGGGAAGTTCTCCAGTTTGGCTTCCGACGGGACTTCGTAGTTACTAAAGGGGTCGTCTTCCTCCTCGGGGTCCAGCTTTCTTAACCTGCATGGAACACACCGAACTCGCAAAGGCCACGGCGCATGTTCCAACACCTTCCCCTGAGAGAGAGGAGAGCTGAACTGGACCCGAGGCTGCCCCAGGTGAGCGGGGCTCCGCCTCTCCTGGGCCTTTGTGGCCGGGTCTGGCCTGCGCCCCACTCCCTCACCCATCCCATCAGCAGGTGATCACCAGAATATACAGCTGGGGTTGTGGTAGCCCCGCCCACAGGAAGCTGACCTTCTCGTGAGAGAGAGAGAAAGGGAGAGAAAGAACCCCCACGGAGAGCTAGAGACAGAGGCCGAAAGGCTCCACTTGGGCAGCACAGTCGGCCAGGCCTCCAGGTGCCAAGGCCCGAGGGGGACCTGGGGGACGAGGAGAAAGTGGGTGGGTGGCGGCCCCTCCACAGCTCCTCATAGCTCTCTGAGCCCAGGGAGGCCTCTCCCAGCAGGCACCACACCTCAGACCCCCCCCCAGGGACTCCACTTTAGCCGAGCCCGCCACCTCGCCGAGGATGGACAGGCAGGCGCCTCCTGACGTCCTGGTGCACAACTGCACGCCCCTGCCCCAGGGACCACGTCCAGCAAGCCACCGTGTACCCCTGCCTGACGATTCAAGGAAGCTGACGTGAAAACCACACAGGAAACCAGCAGTTGAAATAAAGAATAAAAAAGAAGGTAGACACTATTCCACACGAAGGGGGCTTGGGAGCAAGGCCCTGGGCGGGGCAACGAGCGGAGGGGAGATGGGGAAATGGTCCTCGGGCCCCTTGGCACCTCCTCTTCGCAACCCTCGGAAGGGAGACCTGCTCTTGGAGGGGCGGCTAGGGAGGAACTGATCAGAGAGCCCGCGTCCTCCACTCACTGAGAACAGCTCCACTTCTGAGCATTTCCCTCTCACCACACAAAAACAGAAAGGCAGCAAATTAGGAAAATCAGGAACCTTGTGGCAAAACAGATTTACAATCCACCTAAAGCTCCTGGCTCCTCCTCCTCCTCCGCTTGGATGCATCACCATTGAAACCTACTGTCACGAGCCAAAATGCCAGCTGAGGACTCCTGGGACACATGCTCACGTAACACACATGGTTACCTCCCAAGCTCCACTCCAGTAACCGTGAAGGAATAAAATGGAGTCAACTCACAAAGACACAGGGGGTAAGAGAGGAAGCCCCAGCTGACAAGACGTGCCCACCAAACGTTAGAAGGCAGAGAGATGCCCGACCAGCAGAGACTGACTGCTCTCTGCCCTCAGTGAGGGCATTAAGAAGTCTGGCACTGGCACCATAAACCCCAGGAAGGCTCAGGCATCAAGGTCCCGGAGCATCTGAGGGAGGTGACAGGGCAAGGACCAAGGGCTGGCGAAGACCTAGGGAAGGAGCACTGAGGCACAGCACCCCCCAGCTCCATTCAGTCTGGCCCATCTCCTCCCGGGAGGCTCCTCTGAGGAACACTGCGAACCAGTGAAAGCAAGGGATGACGCCTGAGCCCACCGTCCACCTTCTCAGAGTTTGAGGGAACCCTGCCGAGCCTGGAGAAGCCAAGCAGGCGCCCTCCCTGAGCGCAGGGGGCCCCTTCCACGGGCCGTCCCCACGTCTGCACCTGAGGAGCAGCAGCCCCAGGCCTCCTGGCAACAAGGGAAGGCCCGGGGGAGTGAGCGGGTCACCTCCAGCTCCAAAAGACGCAAAACTCATGGTTCCTGCCTTCAGGACATCCAGAGGCAGGAGAGGCAAGAAAACCCAAGCCCCCAATCCAGGAAGACCCAAGCGTTGGCCGTTTGTACAGGTGTTACAAGAAGATGGAGGACACGCCTGGAGGGGAGGGCGGCCACGGAACCAGAGACGTGACAGAGGCAGGAGGTTTGTGTGCTTCCTTTGCTAAAACAGAAAAAGTGCACCGTACCTGGACGGCAAGAACTTCACCAGCAGCTCCTGGAAGTCCACCTTCTCTTCTTTTTTGCACTTGGTGTTTCGGACGCGGGCAGACCGCCGCTTCGCCGTCTCCCCGCTCTCCTCAGAAATCTTCTTCCGCTTCACCGCTTTCTTGGATTTATCTCCCCCAGAAACATCACCTTCACAGAGAGAGTACGTTGAAATCTCACAAGAGGCAGGCTAGGGAAATGCACCACGAGGCACTCGGTCCCTTCTTTTATAATAACCCTGCCTGCAGGTTTAACCTGTGGCTTCTTTGACATTCAGGAAATCTCCTGTCTGCTCTAACAACAAGGAGCCTGGGAAAAATCCATTCCAAACTGCTTAAGTCTCACCCCTTTCTCCAACTCACAGAGCCCAAAAGCCAGATCTCAAGGCTACTTTCCACACCTACAGAATGCCAGGGTCTCAGAGTCAACCGCCCCATCCCCCTGCCCCTCCCACTGGCTGGCCTGGGATGGAACAGAGCAAGTAGCAATGACACTGACTCTGTCCATCACCATGGCCCAGTGACATGATGTGGGCAAGAGAGTCACATAAATCATACAGAGAAGAGAGGGGTGTCATGTATGATTAAGCTAAAAAGTTAAAAACAATCATATACAGGTTCATTCAGAAACTTCCTTAACTGCCAGATATTCTTCATCGGTGACACAAAAATCAAGGAAAGGCTCAGGAACTTTAGTCTGAAATTTTTTTTACAACTCCAATGATAATAGAAACCAATAAAACCATTCCAACATATACTACTGCATACGGCGGTAACTATGCTGACTGCTTTTTTTTTTTTTTTAATTTTTATTTATTTATTTATTTTTAATTTATGGCTATGTTGGGTCTTCGTTTCTGTGCGAGGGCTTTCTCTAGTTGTGGCAAGTGGGGGCCACTCTTCATTGCTGTGCGCGGGCCTCTCACTATCACGGCCTCTCTTGTTGCGGAGCACAGGCTCCAGACACGCAGGCTCAGTAATTGTGGCTCACGGGCCCAGCCGCTCCGCGGCATGTGGGATCCTCCCAGACCAGGGCTCGAACCCGTGTTCCCTGCATTAGCAGGCAGATTCTCAACCACTGCGCCACCAGGGAAGCCCCCTGACTGCTTCTTAAAGCTAAAGAACTCAGAACGTCAGTGCACAGTAGCACTGGGTGCAGGGTGTAAGCCAGCAACTGAGCAGAACCAGCAGAGGGACCCGCCAGCTCACAGGTCACAAGCAGGAGTGAACTCTACCCCAGGACTGAGCAACCGGGCATCGAGTGGTCTGAGGAGCTCTATCCCTGAGGCCAACCCCTTCCCTGCAGGGGCCCCACTGCAGAAGCCACCCCTGACGAGGGAGGCCCTGCGAGAAGGCCCAGAGGCTCCCCTGTGGGGCCAGGAGCGGCAGCAGGACCCGTCCCTCTGGAGAGGCCAGGGCACCCCGACTCTCATTCCTGCTCAGCAGACAGGGTCTCTCCCGAAGCCAACCCCAAGGCCTGCTCACCCGCAGGGATGCCCGTCTCCAACAGGCTGGGGCTGTGCAGCAGGAAGCTGGCCGTGGCCACGGGGGCGTAAGAGAGCACGGGCTCTGCCACGGTCACCTCAGGGTTGGCGCTGACGGGGCTCGGCTGGATCACGCTGACAGGTGCCACCACGGCAGAGGACACCAGGGGCTGGCCGGGGTCCTGGTAGTCGGAAAGGTCGATCCTCTTGCCAAGGCTGGGCCGCGGGGGCTCGCAGGTGGTGAGGTGGTGGTACGTGGCCAGCAGGCTCTCCCCAAGGCACTTCCAGCTGCAGGGAGAGGGTCACCGCCTGGGTCAGCACACAACACGGGGTACCCGGAGCTCAGGGCCGCCACCTCCATGAGGGCGGGGTGGTCTCAGTTTAGTGATGGCTGAGGTGGAGCACCCGGGGCTGGAGAAGAGCCCGCACCCGCTCCACTGCCCGCAGGAGAAGCCCTGAGGCATCTCAGCCTCAGGCCCCTTCAGACCTACCAGGCACACGGAGAAACCACAGACTCACTCAAGAACCCCTTCCCTACAAGGTCGAATCTTTAAAACGATGACGGGTCATTGTCCTGTTGCCACTAGTCTGGTTTTCTGGGGGAGGAATACTGACAGGGATATGGTCCAAAGGGGCTGAACAGCTCTTGGGCCGGGGCTTGCTGGATGCAAACCGAGACTGTCGTGTGTTTTGCTGTGTATAAGTGTTGTGTGCCCTGTTGTGGTGAGGTGTAGCACGTTATGTTGTATGCTGTCTGTTGTTTTGTGTTTTACATGTAGTCATGTGTTGTGTTGTGTGTCATGCTGTGTTATGGTATGACACAGTGTAGCATGATGTACTCACCCTTCCAACCTTGAACAGCTTCCCAGGCCCTCAGACTAAAAACCAAAGCCTCCGCCTGTCCCCTCGGTGGCGCCCAGCCTCATCGCACCACTGCAACCCCGCCCCCCCTCCCCCCCCCCGCCCCCTGCACTCTCCCCTCCATAGCTTGCTTTCAGTTCTGCAAACAAAACCACCCCCCACATACCACAGGGCCTTTACACAGGCTTCCCCCTGCCCGGAAACAACACCCCACTCACACCCCCCAGCCCCTTTGCCTGATCCATGCCCACTCCTCCAATGGACTCCAGCTCTGGCCCTAAGCCTTCCCCAAGAAGAGCTGAGCTCTCGGTGCTGTGCTTCTCTCCTCGAGGGGCCTGTCAGCTTTGCACACGTGCCCCTCCTTCTGGTGACTAAGTACCCCTGGGACTGCCTCCAGTTTCCTGGGAAACTCAAACGTGCGGGAACGAACAAGTAGGAGCAGTAACGTGGGTCGGAGCCAGCCCCTCCTGCGTGCTGGCTCTGCACGACCCCCGAGCACTCGATTCAATTATCATGATGACCCTACAAGAGAGGGATGCTGCTCCCTCTTTTCCAGGGAGTGGCACATAATGACCCGGCGAGGGCACCGGGGCTGGACGCAGGTCTGTCCCATCTGGTGGGGAGCTGTGGGCCACCACGTGACTTGCCTCCACATATGAGACACTCTCAACTTATAGACACAAGAGTCAACGTCAGGATGTTAGGAACAGACCTCACCGAAGGGCTAAATGACCCCAACTCCAGGGACCACCCTTCCTGGGGCTACGCTGAGGCCCACCTTCCAGGGTGCCGAGCGGCCCTAGCAGGGGAGCATGGACTAGAGATCGGGAAGCCAGGACCTGGTATCAGCTCCTCCCTCACCATTAGCCTCTCTGAGTCCTGGTGTCCCCCGTCCAGGGCTTGGCTAATGCTGGTTTCCTTCTCCCCTTAGGGTGGGCAGATGAGAGGGGCTTACAGGAACATGGCAGATGGTGGGTCAAGGACAGCAACAGAGAGAGACTTCGACCAGGGGAGGCCCGGCCTGCTTCCTGCAGCCACCCGCCCATGTGCGCCCAGCTTCTGCCACGGCAGCAGCCCGGGCGGGCTGAGCCCCCTCCCAAGCAGGGCCCAGTGGCCACCCGGCAGCCCAGACCCAGACGACCTACGTGAGGAAGGGGATGGGCTGCACCAGCTTCAGGTCCGGCTCCTTCTCGTGCACAGTCAGCGCCTGCCGCCTCCTCCGAAGTCCCAGGGCCTCATCCATGATGGCCTGCGACTCGGCCGCGCTCACCGACACCTCGTGGATGGACATGTCACTGAGAGTGCATGAGACAGAGAGGAGTGACCGTGTCACAGTAGAGCCAAGATGGAAATCTTACACAGAGGGATGCAGTTAATATCCTTTAATCTGCATTAATTCTTCCTACAAATAAAATAACCACTTGAGTCTGGGCTGGAAAGGGCAGTAATTAGCATTCTTAATACCCACGTTACACTAGAAATGATTAATGCCCTTTGATCTGCTTACAATTCATCACCTTCATCTGTATTAACAGGATCATAGTGATGGCAGAAAAGCCACAGAAAAATTAAATGCTGCTCTCAATTATTTGCTGAAAACCTTTTGAGGATTTGACTCTCCCATCCTACCCATCCCAAAAAAGGTCATCAGACCAGCCAAGCTCACCAAAGCCTATGGAAATCAACCGAAAGGGTGGGAGTTTGAGGCCCCAGACGCCTCCCACAGGCACACCTCTGCCTGTGGTGGCCCGGTGAGACCTGCCCCCACTGCCCCATGCCCTCCTCCTCACAGGGCTCCCCCGTGGAGCCACGCGCTTATGGACTCATCATCTGTCCTACATGCTCATCAACCACCTCTCCAAAGAAGGTCAGCTCCCTCAGGACAGATGTGAATAAGAGGCACAGTCTTACGAGGGATAAACACCAATATAACCACTAACTCCCAACCGGTGAGCTCCCAGGGCCAAGGAAATACCAGAGGGCACAGGAGTTGGTTCCACTGGAGGATGGGCGGGGAGGCAGCCCGAACTTGGAAAGCTGCCAAGAGGGGATGTGGGGCTTGGAATACGAAGGGACATGAAGACACAATAGGGAGAGGTGGGGATTCCAGGTGACGGCACTGTGGGAGCCAGGGTGCAGGACCAGACAGGACACAGCAGGGCCCTGGGACAGCTCTCCCCTTGGGGGAGGGAGAAACATGAGGAGAACTGGGGGGTCAGACTGCAAAGGGCCTCCTGGGCGACGCTGCCGAGCATGAGCCTCATCCCAGAGGCAGGCACGGTGGCCCGATTAGAGGCAGGCCGGGCAACACAGGAAGCACAGCCTCGGAAAGGAGTAGGGTGGGCAGCGAGGAGCGAGGTGAACAAGGCTGCCGTGAGCACCCAGAGGAGAGCCGCAGGGCAGCGGGGAAGGAGGGCAGCAGGGAAGGAGGGCGGCGGACAGGCAGAGGCACCGCCCATATGAGGTGCGTAGGAAAACGATAAACCAAGCAGATCAGAGCCGTTTGCCAAGCGAGGGGCCTCAACAGCCCCCAGCCGCTGGGGGAGGAGGTGGCGGGCTGCAGACTCACCATTTCAGGAACATCCGGAGGGAGTCCTGGCGGAGACATGGTTGCTCCTCGAAGATCTTCTCCTTGAGAACCAGCCCCTTGCTGTAGCGGCAGTCCTTCTCCAAAGCTTTGCAAATGAAGTACAGACAAGCTGGCCAGGAAAGAAACAGGCGTGACCTCCAAGCTGCACTCTGACTCTCTGGCCTTGCCAGTGACGCCAGGGAAGTAGTCCCTGCTCTGGAGTCCAAGAAACACCAGGTAAATGGCGACAAGACACCACTTTAATCGATCCAATCGGGAACGACTTTTGAAAATAATAATACCAAGATCGAGGGGCAAAGGCCCACACTGCCAGGGAGGACGGCTGAACAACCTTTCTGGGGAAACATGGGCATCAAACACAGACCCTCAGCCCAGCAAGCCCACCTCGCGGAAACCCTTCGGGAACCAGCTGTCGGCAAACTGGAGTACGGCCGCCAGCTCCTCTCTGCCTGGGCACCAGACAGCCCCGTGCCCCGCCCAGCTCCAGAGTTTGAGTGTGGGTGCAAGGCACTCCCATCAGGAATAACCAGAGAAGGATGGAGCAGGGGAGGAGGAAGGAAAGCTAGAGCAGAAGCAGAGATGCCACGCAGAAGTCAGGGAGAAGGGCAGCGGGAGAGCGGTGCCCACGCCACAAGCAGGAGGGGGTCTGGGCTGCCCCGCCAGCCGCCCACTGAACTAGGGACAGGGGGCCCAGAGGTTCCCGCCTAACCGGAAGGAGGAGGAGGACATGGTTTCCTCTGGGAAGGTGGTGGGAGCAGAGAGAAAACCAGGGGGGCACCAATCCTCTGGATGGGCTGGTCAGCAGCAGCAGAGCTGACCGCACCCGCAGCAGAGGGAGGCCTGCCTACTCCTCTCGAGCGCCCATGTACCGGCTGCTCATACTCTGGGGCTTCGATGTGGTTCTGCAGCTCTCATAGACACATAAACCGCTCTGTCCTCCAAACCCATCTTCCTGCCAAGACTTCAGCTTATCAAGTGCGGCTTCTCCAGGAGAGAGAACTGAGCCTGGTGCCGGAGAGAAGGCGGGACGCTGAGGCTGGGGCCTCCAGGGGGCGCCCAAGCTCCAGGAAGAGCCCAGGGAGAGACCCACAGTCACTGAAGATGAAAGCACTGGAGTCAAAACGGGCGATCCACACCACGGGCGCGGACATCCACGAAAGACACGCCCGAGAACGTTTGCGTGGAGGGACACAAGGGCCCAAGTCCAGAAATGACCCCACATGCAAGCATGCGATGGTCAGAGGGTGCAGAGGAGGGCAGACGGCAGAGGCCCCACAGCAAAGGGGCAGGGAGAAGGCACCCGCCCCCGCCCGGGCCCACCTGGAGGAAGCGACAGAGGGCTGAGCTGGCTCTGGGGACACAGGGAGAAGTCAGGGTCACCTCAGGCAGGGACAACTGGGAAGGGGCCACAGCAGCCTGCCCCTGGGGCACGCCGACCCCGCCGCCAGCCCTGTGCTGCGTGCAGTTCACCTGACTATACAGAGTTACCGACGGAGTCCCGTGGGTGGCGGGCAGGGCCCAGCTTCCCAGCCTCCGCTACCCCATCCTGCTCCACCTGCTCGATGTGCCCTTAGAAAGAGAAGGAAAAGCCTCGAAGAGTCAGCCTTCCAGCTGTAACCTTCAACGTGAGGACAAGTGCTGGCAGCAGGTCTGTCCTGAAAAGAATGAGCAGGCCGCGCCAGGACCGCCTGTGCCCGAGGCCAGATGCCCTGCGCCCGGCCCTGCCCGGGGCCCTCCCACAGAGCTGCCTGGAGGAGCTGGCCCAAGAGGCCCAGAACCCCAACAGCGCCCGCCTCGGGACAGCCCGTGAGGGGCCGAGCAGAGGGCCAGGCGGGGTCAGAGAGTGAAGCAACTGGAAGGCAGACAGGGCTCCGTCTGGCACAGATCTTTCCAGCAGCCCTGCTGCTCTGTGGAAGGACCAGCTGCTAAAAGGGGGGAGTGAGCTCCCGGCACCGGGAGTCAGGCTGCAGCTGCTAGGCCATCTGTCAGCAACTTATAAGAACAGGCGCAGGACGGGACACCGCAGAGACGAAATGAGAGACTGAAGGGAAAACCGCTCAGAGGACATGCTTCCTACTACAATGCATGGGGTAAGTCTCAACCGAGAAAGAAAGACAAGCAGAGTAAAGCAGGGAAGCAAAGGCTTCTCCATTTCCCCTGAAGGTGGGGCAGAAAGCCCTTCGGTGTTAACTCTGGCTCCAAGCTCATCCAGGCCTCCCGCTCTCCTCGGTCCCAATGCACGAGCACGTGGCAGAAAGCAGCGACGCCCCACTCACTGGTGTAATCGCTGAGGGTGTACAGGACAGTGATGAGGTTGTCCAAGCAGGGCCAGTGGTCAGGATTGCACCGCAGCCCTTCCTCAAAAGCATGGCGAGCCAGGGGGACCCGGATGAGCCTCAGGGCCACGTGTCCGATTTTATACCAGAGGTTGACGTCCGTGGAGTCCAGCATGACCGCCTGGTAGCAGCACAGCAGAGGCACACTCAGTCAGCTCCCCAGAGCGGGCATCCATGGTGGCAGGAGGGCACAGCACCAGCCCAGCCACCCAGACTGCCCAAAGAATGACAGGGAAGTCACGTGGACCAATTAATCTAACCCAGAACATGTTCTTAATACATTCTGTCACTCTGAACACCTGTATTCCATACATATTTGATATGTAAAAGAAGTGCAAGAAGTAGAATTAAAAGAAAATACAGAAGCCTTCTGGGATTCTAGAAACAGCGTGGGTGGGAGACAGACGTGGGTTCATATCCATACTCCCACACTGCCCAGCAGCGTGACCGCCAGCCTCAGTATCCTCATCCCTAAAATGAGGATAAAGACGCCCTCCTTGCCAGAGGGTGTGAGGGTGAGCATGTGCATGGTGCTGGCGCCTCAGAGGTGCCCACACAGGTAAGCCGGCCTGACAGAAATAATGGCAGTACAAGTCTGAGTAGGTACTGGGTGCCAGGGGTCAGGCTCTGTGTTCAGCACCCTCTTTATATCACTCTAACTCTATGGTGTAGACCTGGAGACCCAGAGAAATGAAGCAATCACCCATGGTCATGTGTGCCCTGCGTGGCAGAGGAAGAACACACATGCATCCCTCTCTGAACTTGCTACTGTCACCCACTGCCTGGGGCCTTGGGCACTACAGCTGACACAGCACCACACACTCTTCAACCAACCAGACCACAACCCCACCCCTCCCCCAAGAACTCCCGAAGACCCGGCCGAGGGGAGCACCTCCAGGTAGAACTCCATGGCTGTCTCCAGGTCCTCCCTCTGGGCGGCCAGCTGGGCCAGGTTCTTAAACGTGGAGTACTTCAGCATCAGCCCAGGGTGTTTCAACCCCTCCTTCTCATCACCAGACGAAACTGCCTGAGAACAAAGCAAACAGAGGAGCAAAGTGACACCCAGGCCCTGAAGCCTCAGCCGGCAGTCAGCAGGACACCTGGCTTCAGGGCTGGCTTCTGCCACAGGCCCTCGGGCCAGTCCGGTGCCACCCTCCACTGGAAAATGAAAGCGTGGCCCCCAATGTCCTTTAAGGGCCCCCCAGTTCCAAGCACACAGAGGAGAAAGGCCAGACCACCAAGAGGCGGTTTGCGAGCCGTCTGGGCACCAAAAGACACAGAGGGAACCCTCCCGGCACTACCGCCACGCCTGAGGGCCCAAGCCTAGATGGTGACATTTACAGCATCGGTAAGCCAGCCAGCGGCTCCTGCATGCCACTCCCAGCTCTGATGCTTTACTAGCTGCATGGCTTTGAGCCAACGCCTGGCTAAGCCTCCGTCTCCACACTGTGAACTGGGGACAATGCACCCGCACTTGGCAGAGTGGCTGTGAAGACCAAGTAGGAAGAGCAGCTGGCATTTACGGAGCTCTTACTCTGCACCTAGAACCGTTCTGCATGCTTCTCTGGACTCACCCAACCCTCAGAGCAAGCAGGCGGGGAAGCTGGGGGCAGAGGGCCTCTGGGGCCTCACCTCTCGCAGCAGGCGCGCCTCCAGGAGCTCGTGGTAGGCCTTGGCGGACTCCTCAAACCGGTCGTGCTTCTGCAGATCCAGGGCCTTGTGGTACAAGGCAAAAGCCTCTGCTTCCTGCAAACCAAGACAGAAGACATTTTCACACAGCACAAAGGTTTGTCTTTTTAAGCCGACAATGTGTGAGAGGGGGCTGCCGTCAAGGCCATGTTACTCGTCAGCTGCACGCTCTGTGGTGGAAACAGTCCTAATGCTCCAAGCTCGCAGGAGCTCATCACTGGGAGAAGAGCCCCTCAGCAGCCCCCCAAGGAGACACGAGCAGCACGGGCTCACCTGAGTCTAAGCAACAGCAGAAGGCAGGCTGAGGGCACAGAGCAGAGCAATGCCAAGGTTCTGTGAGCCCCGCTGACTCTTTCTGGGAGAGTGGCCCCACCAGCCGGAATAACCCAGGGACTCCGAGAGAGAAGGGAAAGCTTCCACTGCTTTCTATGTGCCGCTCTGCCTCAGCCTGCTCGCCGCTGGGAGGGGCAGAGGGGGCACCGGGCAGGCTGAGCCCCACTGACACCCCTGAGGGCCGGGGACCACTGACTAGCAGCGTCTGCAAGGGCTCCACACTGTCCTGGCTTCTCCCGAGAAGGGGGAGGTGTATGCTCATTCCAGGGAAAACAAAGACTGGAGCAAACCTTTGTTATATTCGCGTAGCGTAGGACGTGGGGGGAGAGACGGCCGAGAGGAAGGCAGGCAGGCTGGAATGGAAGTGGTGCCGGACCTCGTGGCAGAGAGGAAAGACAGAGAATCCGTGCTCCCCACAGACCACCAGTGAGACTTGGGCTAGGCAGCACCCTCCGGGGCCTCCCCCTGGAAAGTGATGTGCTGCCGTCCCCCGGGTGTGCCAGCTCCTGAGGCCCACACAGACAACCGGCTGAGTGAAGAGCCAGCCCCGGCTGCAGAAGGGCCCACGCACACTCAGAATAAACAGTGTGACCATCCTCAGCGTGACCCTCTCTAAGTGAAGCAGGTCAAACAGGAGATGGAGAGCCGGCCATCTCTGTAAACAGGGTTTTCCTCTAAAATCCCATTCAGGAGATATCAGGATGCATCTGAAACATGGTGCCACCCACAGAAATGAGAATCAAGGTCCAGCTGCAGAGAAGCCCATGGACCACATACCTGCGCCTCCTTTGTCTGGGTCTTGTGACTTTTAAAGCTTCCTTCATGATCATCCTCAACCGTAGAGCTGGCATTTAAGGCTGCGATTCGAATCTAGAAGCAGAGGTTTGACGGAAGAGTTGTTTTTAGATGAGATGTGTCTCGTCTCTTCAATAACCCACAACGCGCACAACACTCTGTAACACACTCGGCCTCAAACAGCTATGGCTTCCCCAGATGCGGAGGAAAAGGAGGACTGGTACATTCTGAGGGAACCACACCAACCTGTTCAGGGAGCATGTCCACTACAAAAGGAACAGGCTGGGGACACCCCAGCAGTGGCCCGACACAGCAGAAGACCCAGGCATTGGAAAAACAGATTCCAATGACACGGGATAACTGTGTGCCTCTCTAGCCATGGTGATGCGGCCCTACAAACCACCCAACAGGAGAGCGGGCACCCACACCCTCGAGGGTGCCAAGAGCCCTCCGGGGAGGAAGGCTGCCCCATTTGGACAGCCTTCAGGGCCCAGCCAAGAACACGCCCCTCGCCCCGGAGCACCGCAGAGCAGGTGAGCATCAGCACATACCATAGTCAGAGGCTTCGGCACACCGCCCAGCGCCGCCCAGCAATGCCCAGCACCAGCAGGGCAGTGCCAGCCCACGTGGCTCCTATGGAGGAAGCAGAACAGGCTGAGGGAGGGCCCGGGAAGCACCAGGTCACCAGGAACCTGTGTCCAAACCCACAGGCCTCCCGGCTCTGGGCACACAAGCTAGTGGGCCTCGGGATGGCTCTTCAGTCTGTCACACGGGGATCCCCTGGTCCTTGGGACGGAGTGCCCGCCTTTGCCAGACCAGGGGCCAGGGACAGAGGGGAGTGAGACCGACATCTGTCCCCAGGGTTCACTGCTCAGCAGAGGTAACAGATCGATAAACAATTATTTTTTCAAAAGTTGAATGAAATAAAGAGAAACACAGGCAACAGGTGGAGAACAAGTCATTCAAAGGGATGGAGGAAGGTGAAGGAGGAAGCCCTGTGTTAAGCCCCAGGAAGGGACAGCAGTGGGGTGGAGGGCGGGGAGGCAGAGGCAGGGGGTCTGGAGGGTGGGAGGGAAATATAAAAGGAAAAAAATTAGAGGTAGGCAGACCAGTGTGAAATCTGCTAAAAAAATGACAGGATTGGTGAGGACATGGAGAAATCAGAACCTCATCCACTGCAGATGGGAACGAAAAATGGTGAAACCCGTCTGGCAATTGCTCAGAATGTCAAACACAGAAATTCCACCCCCAAGAGAAATGAAAACATGTCCACACCAAAACTTGTTCATGAATGTTCACAGCAGCATTACTCATGACAGATTAAAGGTGGAAACAACCCAAATGTCTGTCAGCTGACAAATGGATAAAGAAAATGTGGTATGTCCATACAATGGATTATTATTCAGTGATAAAACAAATTAAAGTACTGGTACTTGCTACAACATGGATGAACCTTGAAAACACGCTAACTAAATGAAGGAAGCCATTCACGAAGGCCACATATTGTCTGATTCCATTTATACAAAATGTCCAGAATAGGCAAATCTATAGAACCAGAAAGTAGAGTAGGCTAGGGGAGAGGGACACATGGGGAGTGACTGCTACCACGTACAGGGCTTCTTTCTGGGGTGATGAAAATGTTCTGAAATTGATGGTGGTGATGGTTGCACAACTCTGTGGATACACTTACACTCACTGAATTGTATACCCTACGTAGGCGAGCTGTATGGTCTGTGAACTATGTGCTGCTATTAAACAAAGAGATGCCAGGAGCCTGGCTGGGGAAGTGGCACTGGGGACAGAGGGGGGGACACGTTCCAGGAGGAAAACTCACAGAATGGGGCCCCTGGGAGGTTGGAGGGAGCAGCAGGGGTGCCAGGTAACAGCGGGGGTTCCGGCCCGCGGGTCGGGGAGGAAGAGGCAGCACCACCAA
Source organism: Eschrichtius robustus (assembly GCF_028021215.1). Classification (NCBI taxonomy): domain Eukaryota; kingdom Metazoa; phylum Chordata; class Mammalia; order Artiodactyla; family Eschrichtiidae; genus Eschrichtius; species Eschrichtius robustus. The sequence continues at coordinate 26,347,446 of NC_090837.1, forward strand.
ACAAGCCAGTCAGGGCAGAGGAGGGAGCTAGGAAAAGTCCCACCTGAGAGGCTGGCAGAAGGCCCCGAAGAGCCCAGCAGGCAGTGGAAATGAGCCTTGGCAGAGACTGAACACGTGCTCCACATGTATAAAATAAAAAGACCACTGCTACTGCCAACAGAGCTCACAGCTACGACCTTCACAATGGGCTCTGAGTTCTCCAAGGGTTCCTACAGGGAAGAAAGAAAGTACAGTCTTCTTCACAGACAAGGAAGACTCAAACCCCACGAGGCTGATAACTATTTTATCTCCTGGGTTCCACATTTAGAAAAAAGAATTCTGCTGATTAACTCTGGAAACTGCTGCTTGACCATAAACTATGCTACGATGGGCACTGTGACCACCATACAATCTGAAAAAAAAAAAAGACGATAAAAGTAGAAACTATAGCACTAAAACCCTGTACCTGGGGAAAACACACACACATCCCAAGGGGCAGTGTCCCTGTGAAGAGCAAAGGGAGACAATGAAGTCCCTGTCAACTCTGGGTGGTGTCTTTCAGTCGACATTTCAGAGGCCAAACCAGCTTCCCCAAGGACTCCCTCTTCTCTGGGAGTGGATTTCCACACATGCCTTTGACTGTGGACAGATCAGGCTTCACAGCAACCGATTCAGCTGCCAGATTCTGGACTAAGAAAGGCCCTCCCTCCGCCCCTGCTCCCCACCAAGGCAGCATATGTTGCCTGAAGACCAGTATGGGACCCGCGCCTCATGCCCTCAGCAACCCCCACCCTCCTCCCTCGCCATACACTGATGCCTGGCAGCTCTAGCAAACTGCTCCCGTTCTTTGTTGAAAGGGCTATGGAGAGATTTTGCTTCCTTTTGTTTCGTTTGTTTAAAATTGAAATTAGTTATTTTCTTCTGCTGGACAGTATTAAATAGACCAGGATGTTGAGTTATCTGCTAGACTGCACACACACACACACACACACACATATGCACTAACAAGTGCTGACGAGGATGTGGAGAAATTGGAACCCTTGTGAATAAGATTCACCCTTAAAAAGGAAGTACCCTCTGACACATGCTACATGGATTAACCCTGAAGACATTATGTTAAGGGAAATAAGCCAGTAACAAAACTATGATTCCATTTATATGGGGTACCTAAAATAGGCAAATTCATAAAGACAGGAAGTAGAATGGTGGTTGCCAAGGCTGGCGGGAGGGAAGGATGGGGAGGTATTGTTTAGTGGGCAGAGTTTCCGTTTGGGAAGATGAGGTGGATGCTGGTGATGATTGCACAACCACGTGGATGCATTTAATGCTATGGAACTGCACACTTTAATATAGTTAAAGTGGTACATTTCATGTTAAGTATACTTTCCCAAAGTTTAAAAAAAAAAAATCTCAAAGGATAGAAAAACAAAAGCCTGATAGAAAAGTGGGGAAAAGATATGAGCAAACATTCACACACACACAAAAAGACATACAACTGGCTCTCAAACATATGAAAAAATGTTGGAACTCACTCATAATGAGAGAGATGCAAATTAAAACAACATTGAAACTCCATTTCTCCTCTACCACATTGGCCAAAAGTGAGGCAGGAAAGCACACCCTAGTGGTGAGGTTGTGGGCAAACAGGCACTACTCTCAGGCATCGCTGCGTGGGAATGCAAATTGGTACGACCTCTCTGGAGAGGAATTTGACAATAGCTAACAAAATGACCTTTGTTACCTTGTTACACTTACCTTTCAACTCAGCAGTTCTGGGAATCTACCCTGAAGACATACTTCAAACAACATAAAAATACATACGCACAGGGTTATTCACCGCAGCAGTTTGCAACTGCAAGATATTGGAAACAACCTAAATGTCCACAGACAATAGAGTGGATGAATAAATAAACTATGATACAACCACACAATGAAGCAATACACAGCTGCAAAATTAGTGAGAAAATGTTCACAGCAGTATTATTCATAATAACCAAAAAGTAGAAACAACCCAAATGTCCATCAACTGATGAGTGGATAAATAAAATGTGGTCTATCTGTACAATGGCATATTATTCAGCCATAAAAGGGAATGGAGTACTGACAACACAGATGAACCATGAAAACATGATGCTCAGTGAAGGAAGCAGCAACAGACCACACACCGTATGATCCCATTTCTATGAAATATCCAGAAAAGGCATATCTACATACGCAGAAAGTACATTAGTGAATGCCTAGGGCTGGGGGAGGAGGTGATGGGAAGTGAGTGTTAATAGACACAGGGTTCCTTTTGAGGGGATAAAAATGTTCTAAAATTGATTGTGGTGATACCTGCACAACTCTGTGAATATACTAAACACCAATGAATTGTAAACTTTAAATGGGTACATTGTATGGTGTATAAATTATATATCAATAAAACTGTTTTTTAAAAAATGAATAGGAGGGACTTCCCTGGTAGCACAGTGGTTAAGAACACGGGTTCGAGCCCTGGTCCGGGAAGATCCCACATGCTGCACAGCAACTAAGCCCGTGCGCCACAACTACTGAGCCCTCATGGCACAACTACTGAAGCCTGCAACGAGAGAAGCCACCACAATGAGAAGCCCGCACACCGCAAAGAAGAATAGCCCCCGCTCGCCGCAACTACAGAGAGCCTGCGTGCAGCAATGAAGACCCAAAGCAGCCAAAAATAAATAAATTTAATAAATAAATTTTTAAAAAATGAATAGGATATCTATGAACAGATACAGGGTGATTTTCAAGACATACTGTTAAGTAAAAAAAAGCAAATACAAATATTTATAGCATGCCACCCTTCATATAAGAAGAGGATATAAGAAAATACACAACCATCTATTCTTTGTGCAAAAGAAACATGAAAGGACAATCCAGGTACCAGAGAGATCAGTTAGTTACAGGAGGTGAGTGGGAAGGGGTGCAGGGGAGAACGGGAACGGGTGGAGGGGATGCGGAGGGAAGGACCCTTCTCTGCGTATACCTTGTGCACAGCTCTGACTCTGAGAGCCACGGTCACGTGTCACATTCCAAAAATAAACAATCAAAATCAACTAGGATCTAGGGGGGATCCAAAATGGAATATAAATACTAGTAATGAACCTGTTGTATCACAAATAACATAACCACACTGAAGGGGATGAGGAAGAAAAGAACAAACCTGTATAAAACAGTATCTTGACTGGATACCTCAAGGCTAAAGACAAAAAGGAGCTTCAATTCCAGGGTTGGGGCAGAGAAAATACAAGACGAGCCTGGAACATCCTGTGGTGCCTGAAGGTAAGTAAGTACTCAAAAAAATGATGAGGGTTTGTTGATAGGACACAGCGGCTAACCTGAAGGAGACCCTAAATAGCCAAAGCCAAACAGTGAGCAACAAAATAATGGTAAGATTAGATTTTAACTCACAGAATAAAATGAATATCCTTGGGTCCATACTGATATAAATAAATAATCAAATAAATAAATAAATGAGAGAAGGAATAGCTCTTCCTTCAACTGAATTTCAATGAATAAATGCAGAAGGAAAGAAACATAATTACCTTTAGGCAAAGGCCACAAAGATCCACAGATGGATGCTAAGGTCAGTGAGTATAGATTTGCCAGAACCAGAATTTGCATCCTCTCAAAATATCTCCCCCAGAGATACCTACTAACTACAAGGGAAAAAACTGTAACTTTACAGTGTTGAAACCTGGCAGACACCAACTAAACCAAGCAATCAAAGTAAACATCACCAGTAATGAAACATGTCTACCTCCTGAACTCCTTGATACGATGCACTGAGGACACCATGTTTGTGTTATTCTGGCCTAAAATGCATAACTTCACTCCAATCATGAGAAAACATCAGATAAGCCTAAGCTGAGGGATATTAGACAAAATAACTGATCAGTACTTTTAAAAAGTAGCAAGGTCAAGAAGTTAAGAAAAGACTAAAAAACTGTTAAGGACTAAGGTGGAGACTATGGAGAAATGACTAAATGCAATACGGGATCTTGGATACAATCCTGGGATGAAAATAGACCACTGGAAAAACTGGTAAAATTCCAACCAAGTCTGTAGTTGAGTTAATAATATTGTATCAATACTAGCTTTCTGTTCCTGATAATTGTGCTAGGATTATATAAGATGTTAACATTAGGGAAGCAGCATGAGAGACACATGGAAACTCACTGTATTATTGTTGCAACTTTTCTCTAAATCTAAAAGTAGTTTAAAAGACAACCTACAGAATGGAAGAAAATATTTGCAAATGGTGCACCTGACAAGGAATTAATCTCCAAAATATACAAAAACAGCTCCTACAGCTCAATATCAAAAAAAACAAACAACCCAATAAAAAAATGGGCTGAAGATCTAAATAGACGTTCCTCCAAAGAAGACATACAGATGGCCAAAAGACACATGAAAAGATGCTCAACATTGCTAATTATTAAAGAAATGCATATCAAAACTACCATGAGGCATCACCTCACACAGTCAGAATGGCCATCATTAAAAAGTCTACAAGGCTTCCTTAGTGGCGCAGTGGTTAAGAATCCGCCTGCCAATGCAGGGGACATGGGTTCAAGCCGTGGTCCAGGAAGATCCCACATGCCGCGGAGCAACTAAGCCCGTGCACCACAACTACTGAGCCTGCGCTCTGGAGCCTGTGAGCCACAGCTACTGAGCCCATGTGCCACAACTACTGAAGCCCACGCACCTAGAGCCCGTGCTCCGCGACAACAGAAGCCACCTTAACAAGAGGCCTACCCACCGCAACAAAGAGTAGCCCCCCGATCGCCGCAACTAAAAAGAAAGCCCACGTGCAGCAACAAAGTCCCAACGCAGCCAAAAATAAATAAATAAATCAATGTATAAAAATAAAGTGTTAAAAAAAAAAGTCTACAAGTACAGAGCCCACGCACTCTGGAGCCCGCGCACCACAACTAGAGAGAAGCCCACGCGCCGCAACCAAGAGTCCGCGCCCTGTAACAAAAGATCCCGCGTACCAAAACTAAGACCAGACGCAGACAAAAAAATAAGGAAACTAAATAAACTAAATAAATATTTTTTAAAAAAAGAATGAAATAATGCCATTTGCAGCAACACGGATGAACTTAGAGGTTATTATACTAAGTAAGACAAAGAAAGACAAATATCATATGATATTGCTTGTATGTGTAATCTAAAAAAAAAAAAAAAGATACAAATGAACTTATATACCACAGAGAAACAGACCCACAGACATAGAAAACAAACTTATGGTTACCAAAGCGGGGGGGATAAATTGAGAGTTTGGGATTAACAGATACACACTACTATATATAAAATAGATGACCAACAGGGACCTACTGTATAGCACAGGGAACTGTACTCAATATTTTGTAATAACCTATAAGGTAAATGAATCTGAAAAAAAATAGATATATATGTATGTATAACCAAATCACTTTGCTGTACACCTGAAACTAACACAACATTGTAAATCAACTATACTTCAATAAAAACACACACACAAAGTAGTTTAAAATAAAAACTTTACAAAGAAATAACCATTTGAGATTATATATTTATCATCTGTAAGCAATGTGAGAATAAAGACCATAGCCATATTATTCACCACAAACCCTAGAAACCACAAAAAGGAGTTTAAAAAAAAAAAAAGCTACTGTATAAAGATGAGAAGGGAAGTATCTGGTACTCATTTCTCAGTCTCCCAGCAGAACAGTTGCATTTTCTCAGAACAGCACATTCAGGAGTTAAACCTCACAAGTTTTCAAACTCTTTATAGTTTTCATGTCCTTCAGAACACATAACAACAGCACACTTTGAGCACCTCGTACCCTGATCCAGTGGTAAGTGGTGATGTTTCCTAGCAGGCTCTGGCCTGGGAATCGGGAAGCCTAGGTCTTAATAAGCTCAGTTGGGGCACTACCCGGCTGTGTGACTGACATGGCATAAGATACCCACTCTGGGTCTCAGTTTCCTCTACTGCATGAGTCTTTGGACTAAATCAGGTGTCTGCAAGCTCACTAGCCTACTGTTTCCATACAGCCCAAGAGCAAACAATGATTTTTACATTTTTAAATGGTTGAAAAACTTCGTGACACGTGAAAATTACATAAAACTTCCATAAAATTCAAATTTCAGTGTCCCTAAATAAAATCTCATTGAAACACCACCACTCTCTTACATACTGTCTTTGGCTGTGACCACAGTACTGAGTAAAGTATAGCACCCAAATACTTATACTATAGTCAGTATACTCATACTTACTTTAGCCACAAGACATACTACTACTATAAAAATCATTATATCTACAACCAAAGTTTGCCGACCCCTGAACGAGACCACTCCGAGGATACTCCAGTTCTAAGAACGGTTATGAGTCACCCAGAAGGAAGCCCAGCCGCATGGAATCCGCATACACAGCACGACCTGTAGTAACCCAGGCCCCCAGAGGTGGAGGGGCCCCCAGAGCCCCTTGTGCAGACAGCTGCCAGCAACAGGAAGCTCTATCCGGCCCGGGTCCGCCTCCTCGGGGCGGTGGGGCAGTCAAGGCTTGCAGTTTGGAGCCAATGGCCCACGGGGGAGACGGGGACTCGGGACAAGCGGCTGCACGTCCTCTCGGCCTCAGTTTCCACCCGTGAGAGGCGCTCACCGCGCAGCGCCGCCGTGAAGGTGAAGTAGAAGGACACGAGGCGGTGGTCAGCGCGGGGCCCGGCACCGCAGCCGCAGACCGGACGGCGGCTCCCGCTGCGGCCACTGTGACCCCTGCCCCCACGCGGAGCCCCTCTCAGCCCCACGGGACGAGCAGGAGCCGACGAGAGGCCCGCGCGGCAGCGGGGCCCAGTCGGGCCGCTCCGGATCCCGGCTTCGGTTTCCCCACGAGGAGCCCCAGCGACCGCCCGGCCGGACCCCGCGCCCACCGCCCCTCAAGCCCCCGCCCCCGGCAGGGCAGAGCCGCGCCCCCACCCGGGGCCGCCCCAAACCCGCTGCCAGCGAACTCACCAGGCGTCTCCACGGCAACCGCCTGTCCGTCCGACCCCCGCGCCTGCCGGCTGCGCGCCTCACAACAAGGCGCGCTCCCATTGGCTCCGGAGCCGACTCCACCAGCCAGTCGGCAAGCGCTCACGCACCGCCCCGCAGAGCTGGCGCGCGAGGACCCTGCAGGCGGCCGGCGTAATCCTGCACTTCGGCCTGAACGCGGCTGGGGGTTCAGCGCCCGCTGCTACCCAAATCCCGCCCGCTCTCTCCCCACCGCTCGTCGTACCCGGGAAGCGCCGAGCTCGGGGCCTGGCCCGCAGCAGCTGCCAAGTGACGGCCGCACTACTGTTACAACCTGCGACAGCTGTTCTGAAGGCCGTGGAAACCTGGGGACACTTGGAGGGACCGGGGCCGGAAGAGCATTCTCACATTACCTGGACCTCACCTCGTTCCGAAAAGGATTTGAAACCGAAAAGTCACAGATACAAGCAACTACTGAAGCAAAAGAAAAAGGGGGAGGGGAGCGGGGGATGAACGGACCGGGGAGGAAGTGACAGAACAGAGCCGGAAGGAGGGCCCAGCGTTGACGGGTTTCTGACCAGGGCCTGGGACACAGGGAGCTAAGCGTTTTAGGGAAGGGCTTCACACTGGTTGACATTCATAGCGGCTTGAGTCCAGCAAGAATGACTTAAAGAACGAATGTTATGGCTTTTTCTTTGACTTTATTTATAGACAGTAAAACCATGGTGAAGAACTCATAGACGGTTCAGTACAGTAAAGCTTTAATGATATGCTAGTAGATAAAAAAATTGTCGCCAACCTTGATTTTTGAGAGGAGTATAAGGGGCAGGGTTGGGTTAAACAGCATAAACAGATGGTTTCAAACTTTCGTGGATGACTTGCAACCTTGTATGCAGCTCCCACCAGAGTTGTATCTTGAAAGATGCTCTGGAGTGAAAGTTGAAAAAAGATGGGAAGGGTGGTGCAAGCAGCAGGGAGCTAGCTGTGTGGCAAGGTTTTGAGTTGAGAAACACTGCTGGCCATGCAGGAGCCTCATTGCAGCATGGTGTTATCAGGGGGTAAAACTCAGGGCCACAACGGGGAGAGGTAATGCCCGCGTGGGGGGAGGGGCCAGTCCTCACAGTAAACAGATGATATCACTCACAATAGTGGGGATGACATTGAAGCTGGGAAGACCAGATCGGAGGCTCTTACGTTATGGTCCTGGCAAGGGTTAGGCCTGAATCCCTCCTTAGGCACTTCAACCATTCATTTGCATTCAACCCACAAACATTCCCTGAGCCCCTTTGGGAAGCAAGACATCCATGTTGGCAGAAGGAATGAGAGCAGAAACAGCTGGGACAGCGAGCCAGGGAAAGGAACTCCAAGCTATAGCTTTTAACAAGTCCTCAGCGGTGGTCAGGTAAACACAGCAGGCACAGGCACATTCTTTTGGAAACTAACTTATTAACCAGGTGGACTGCACAGACTGAAAATCTCAATTTGGTAGTTCATTGGTGCACAAGGATGATCAAAGCTTTAATTGTGCAGAGAAACATAGCGCCCAGAGATGTAAACTCTGCATCTGGAAGGAAACTGAAAAGGCGACTTCCTTTGGGCTACCCCCACCCCACCTGTATATCCTCTGAAATGCAAAAGCATGGTATGTTCTTTAGATGGGGGGGCGGGATCCCATTCATTCCATTTCTAGAAGCAGACGTTGCATTTCTGGGTTTGCCATTCTGGGACATGGATTTTTACAAGGCACGCAGCTACACTGAATTCTCATCAAGACTCACTGGAGAAGGTGAAGTTTGGCAATGTCCAGGGAAGGTCCCTGAAGCCCAGGCTGAGGACAGGAACATCTGGTCAGCAGAGTCTGCAGGAAGGCCCAGGCTGGACCAGCTGCCAGCTCCTCCCCACCAGCCTGAACATGGGCATCGGGAGCAGGGCCTCCAGGCTGAGCCCTCCACCCTCTGATTTGGGCAGCCGAGATACAAGACATGAAACAGAGGCCCTGAAGACAGGAACATCCCACCTCCCAGGTTCCCTAAGGTCCCCACCTCATAAACCAACCCTGCTGCCCAGGGTGGCCCAGAATGCCGGGGGAGGGTAAAGGGAAGTAGAGAAGTCATGTTTGAGAGACAACGCTCTTCATTTATTTGTCATAAGGATGGGGAAGAGGACCGTGAGGTCACAGGCCTGTCTGCACGTGGGGGTGCCAGAAGCTGGTATCCACCAGGCCCTCACTTTGACAGGAGGCCTCTCTGGAAGGGGCTGCCAGCTCACAGATGCCCTGGACGCCCTCCACGCCAATCATAAAAAGGTCATGACTGTCCCCTTCTTGCCGATCTGCCAGGGCTCCAAGGGGAGAAAGCGGATAATTATCCTTCAGGAGACAGAGAAAAAGATGTCATCAGCTCCTTGGCTAATGCCTCACATTCCAAGACCCCTAGCCAGGTACTCCCACCATGGGCTCCCAGGCCAGCCTGCCTTAGCCCACCAGCCATTTTGCAAGCCTGTCTCAACCCATTAATGCTCTCTGCCCAACCCCCGACAGGGCAGTGGGCATGTCAAGGTTGGAATGGTGACTGCACATCATCATCACCCACCAAGAACAGACTCTCAACATGGCGGCCTCTGTGGTCACTGTATGCTCTGTCTGCGTGTTCACAGGGGAGCCCTGTCTTCCAAACTGCAGGCCCCATGGGGGCATCTGCAGTGCCCAAGCTGCCTGTTTTCGCAAAGCCTGGCTCAAGAAGGCCAGGCACAGGGTGACTCCCCCCACCACCCCTGTAATGTCTGTGGAGTGAGTGAGTGTGCTCCTCTCACAGAAGTGATAGGAAGTTCCTTGTGAAGAAACAGGATACCTGGGATAGCCTGGGACCAAGGAGGTATATGTGACAACCTCAGTTTTCCCATCTGTAAATAGGCAAAATGGAGGTATCTACCTCATGGGGATGGCATGTCCACATGAGGGGTGTGGAGAGGGGGACAAAACTTCTAAGGATCAAATGGGATCAGGCATGTGAGTTACCTATGGAGTATCTGGCACATAGTAAATTACACATTACTTATGTTGTTAGAATTATTATCACTCCCCAGCTTGAGGACCAGGTCTGAGCACCCCCTAGAAGTAACCATTCTTCACCAGCCTTTCTGGGCCAATGAAGGCTCCATTCTGGAAGGTTCTTTCAAGCTTCTCATATACTTAGTTCCTCGTAGGCATGGAATTGGCTCAGGAATATTTTTCACCCAGGAAGAAACTTTAACCTTGCCACAGAATACCAGGTTTGGGAGCTGTAGGTGTTCTTGGGAATTGTTTAATCCATGCCTCTCCATTCACAGAAGAGAAGGCTACAAACCAGAGATGGTTCACTTCCAGGTTTGTGTGGCTCCTCCAGCTGCATGGGACCCAGAACCCAGGTCTCCAGACATTCAGGCCAATCCTCTTTCCACTACTCTGTGGCCCTCCCAGGAACCTTACCTGGGACCTAACTGGGCCATAGGCCCAAAGGTCACAGCCTCAGGACATACCCAGAATTCCTCGACCAGCTTGGAGAAGCTCTAGAAAATTACACCTGTTTCCCTAAGATGTGGGGAAGCCTGAAGGCAGATGATAAATGGCCTTGGTTTTGTCAGGGTAACAACATCCTGCCCTACCAGGTGTCAAGGCAGGTGCAGTATAGTGCCATCCCATGCAGTACCCCCAGGGAGTGGTTAAAGGAGAGCCTTCCCACTTCACAGATGGAAAAACTGAGGTCCTGGAGGCCACACCTTGCCCACGTGTCACAGGGACCACTACAGAGCCAGGAATTCACTCAATTCCACTACCACTCTCAAGGTGGGCCCACCACCGGGGGACGCAAGGCGCCCTGCGGCACCACATCCTTCTAGCGAAGGGTGGGGAATTAATTTTTTCCCCAACCTTAGGAAGGGCCTCAAGTCGGATCCCTGCCCCGTCTCGCGGAAGTCCCAACAGGGTCCTCTCCCTGCCCCTACGCACCGATCCTGGGCCAGGTCCAGCTCCTTGGTGAGAAACTCGAAGAGGCGGGCACTGTGGCCGCGGTTCTCCTCGGCCGTGCCCACCACACCGATGGAGGAGACGAGCAGTTGCGCGCCGGGCTCCGCCGAGCCGTTAACCGCCATGGCCAGGCCGGGCCGCACTGTCACGTTCACGCGCTGCGGGGACACGAAAGTTTCGCCTGAAGCCGGTGTAGGCCGGGATGGTGCTGAGGACCGGGGAGCGCGGAGTGGGGGAGCCCGGGCCCCGCGGGATCAGGGCTGGGGGCACGGGCCGGGGTCCTTGGAGGTCACGTCGGGGTCATGGCTGGACAAGGCGACAGGGAGCAGACGTGGCGGCTGGGGCCGCGGGGTCTTGGAGAGCGGGAGGTCAGACTTGGCGGGCGCGGAAGAGTCAGGGTCGCGGTGGGGAAGCCGAGGGCGGACAGAGCCCGACCCCATCCGCCAACCTCCTCCCTCTCCGTGCTCCCCTGCCCATACTCACGTCCTCAGGCTTGCCCAGGATGGCGGCAGTGGCCGCGCAGAGCCGCTTCTCTAGTCCCGCGGGCACACGGCCGGCGGGCAAGTTCGTGTCCAGCTCAACGAACGGCATTTCTAGCGGGAAGGCGCAAGAAAAGCCGCCAAGGAGAAAGCACGGAGTCCAGGTGGGTGATCTCCAGGATAGGGCTGTAGGGAGCAGGGGCGGGGCGCCGCGGAAACCCGCTCCTCATTGGCTGGGCAGGTACACAGCGCCCCCCGATTAGCTGCCTAGACTACACCCCCGGCTTCGGCCGACAGCCTCCGCGTGCGACGGCGCTGATTTCCGGAAGTGCTGTAGCCCGGCCGGCTCCGAGTAACCCCACCCCCAACGAGACATTGGCCGCTCCAGGCCCCGCCCACATCCAGGCCCCACCCCCGCTCCAGCCACACTGGCCGAGGTCTCCGGTCTCCTGCGGCTTTCCGGCGCTACTGCGGTCGTCTGCTTCTTAGCCAATATTTAGATGGAGGTCTGAACACCCCCCCCCAAACACACACACCTGTAGGAGCCTTCCCCAGGCTCCACCCTAAAAACGTTACATCGTCACGGAGGCTTAAAATTATTTTTAAATGGGTTGCCTCCAAGTCAGGCAACTTCACGTTCCATGTGTGAATCTGCACTTCTCTTGATCAGGACACCTGGTGATACGTGTGGGCTCGAGTGGGGCTGGGCAGAGACCCTCGGGCTCCCTGCATCCCTACCTGGCCCCCAAAGACATCTACCTTTGTGGCCTCTTGTGCCTGTGCCAACCTTGCCTCACGGTGAAGGACAGCCCACCGGGGGGTGAGAGCCGCCAAGTCCCAGTAGAATTACCCTCAATGTTTACGGGACCCTATGTTTTTATAGGTGAAACAAAAGTTATTTAAAATGTGGAAGTCGGACTTCCCTGGTGGTGCAGTGGTTTAGAATCCGCCTGCCAATGCAGGGGACACAGTTTCGAGCCCTAGTCCCGGAAGACCCCCACATGCCACGGAGCAACTAAGCCCGTGCCCCCAACTACTGAGCCTGCGCTCTAGAGCCCATGAGCCACAACTACTGAAGCCCGTGCCCCTACAGCCCATGCTCCGCAACAAGAGAAGCCACCGCAATGAGAGGCCTGCGCACCACAACGAAGAGTAGCCCCCACTCACAACTAGAGAAAGCCTGCGCACAGCAATGCTGCCAATGCAGCCAAATTAATTAATTAAAACAAAAAAACCGTGTAAGTCTGTTGAGGTAGCCAAACATGGTACTCTCATCTGCGTTGTAAAGTTGTTTGAATTGTAAATGACAAAGATAATTGAAATTGTATGGGTGTATATGAACAATTTCAATTACACATCTAAAATTCTATTTAAGTGCACATATTAAAGGAGCCTCTATGGGAGGCAGGCAGGCTGAGGCTCTGTCTGTCCATGACCCTGTCTCCTTCGTTTATTAGATGATTCAGATATCAGAGGGTCTAGGACACAAGACAGGTAGATTGTGACCATCCTGAGGGACAGGTGACAAGTCTGGGACCCAGGGTGTAGCTTGGAGAAGACAGTGGCCGGGGTTACGAGTAGGCATGGGAGAGCAACGCCCCTCAGCAGCACCAGGAGGGCCAGGAACTAACCTGAAATTTCCCTCCCTGCAAGGAGGTTCATGAACCAGCCCTGCACCCCACCTGTGGGAGACAGCGTCACCCCAGAGGGAGGAGAGAGACCTAGGAGACTGAGGTGATTCCTGATTGTGACTCTCTTTACCAAGTCAACTGTGACATGTGCCAGCCCAGGGGGCATGGAACCAGCTCCCTGCCAGGACTGAGGGAGGGAAGCATTGGGGCTGAGGAGCCCAGAGGGGTCACCTGACTTGGCCTAGGGTGAGAAGTTGGAGGAATTCTCCCTGGAGAAGGACGTGGTAACAAATGCCAAAAGACCAGGAAGAGCACCAGGCAGGAAAGGTGAGGGGGAGCCCGGTAAGCAGCAGAAATAGGCTGAGCCAAGGCCAGGAGGCCAAGGAGGAAGCTGGGAGTTGGTGCTGGGGCGGGGGGGTGGAGCCAGGAAAATGTTGGGCTACTGGGGGAAACCAGAGGGGGTGCCCTGGAGGGACGGGGTCAAGGCCTCAAATGTAAAGTTCAGTGACTCATCCTCTGTCCTTTAGCCTCAGGGCAGTGAGGCACCAGGGTAAGTTTCAAACAGGAGAGGGCCGGGGTCAGGGTCACATCTGTGTTTACTAAAGCTATTTCCAGAGGTCACATGGAAGTCAGCGTGCAAGGGGTAAGGGTGAAGTTGGCAGGCAGACAGAAGAAGGAACACAGGACTGGCGTGTGGAAGACACTGTGGACCGGACTCTGCGCAGGTGTCTCGCTCACAGCCAAGGGGAGGCAGTGCCATTTCTTTATTCTGAGGACAGAGCTCCGTCGACGGTGGCTCTGCAGGCCCACCCGGTACTCACTGCAACAAAAGCTGCGCCAAGGGCTTCAGCCTCTCCTTCATGGCAGTGTCGGCTGGAGGCAGGTCCTTAGCCTTCATGATGACCGCGTGGGCCTCCTGGAAGAGGTCCTCCCCCACCGCAGCTTCCACGCGCTGGCGCCACGCAGCCAGCTTAGGCCGGCTTTTGAAGATGTCACAGCCGGCGCTGACAGGCTATGGGAGAGGGAGCTGGGTGGAGGGGTGGGACCCAGGGAAGCACAAGGCAGCATGTCCCAACTTAGGGATCCCTTGGGTGGATTTTCCCTCCTCTGCCACACGGGTGATAGGCTGGGGCTTCTCCTCCAGGAAATACCGAGAAGCTGCTCAATATCCCTGCAGGGTGGGGTTTTTAAGCCCCTTTTTACAGATGAGGACGCTGAGGCTCAGAGGGGGAAGTGACCCGCCCAGGGCCCCCCAGCCAGAAAGGGCAATGTGAGCTGGTACATTGGCTCTCTCCCAGGGTACCTCAATGCCCAGCTGGCCCCCCACCCCACGACACTCACATGCATCAGCTCTGTGATGGCCACCAAGTCTGCCACTGAGATGTGAGGCCCAGAAAGGAAGTCCTGGTCCTTCAGGAACTTGTCCTCAAGCAGCTGCAGGCACCTGTCCAGCTCGGCCAGAGTAGATGCCAGTGTCTCAGGGGGCACCCGTTGGCCCAGTAACACAGGGAACAACATCTGGTAGGCGGGCAGGCAGAGGGAGGGCTCAGGGTCTGCCCAAGGCCCAGCATGGTTCCTGCTCTCATTCCACCTATCAGCCATCCTTCGCATTTCTCCTCACTCCAATCTACCATTTCCCGCCCATGGCCACTACCAGCCCAGGCCTTATCCCTTACTCAGGCACAGATAGCCTCCACCTCTTCCTGGGTCATCACATCGGGCAGCCGGGGGATACTTCGGCAATCCAAGTCTGCCCATATCTTCTCCCTGCATAAAGCCTTCCATGGCTCCCTGGTGCCCTCACCGCAAAGGCCTCAACACAGGGCAGCAGCCATCCTCTCCCACCCCACCTCCCACTCCACCCCAGGCTTCTCAAATGGGAATGTGCGTGCGGATCCCTCTGGGATGTGGTTCAAGTATACGGTCCTAATCAGTACACCTGGGTGGGGCCTGAGACTCTGCATTTCCAAGCTCCCAGGTGACGCTCATGCTCCTGGCCCATGGCCCACACTCTGAGTAGCAAACATCTATACTCACTCTCCTGGACTTCTCTCCATTCTGCCCTCAAATGCACCGGGCTTCCCCCCAACCCCACAGCTTGTAAAGCTATGGAAACCTTCTTTGTGCCAAATGGACCCCCGGAGGGAATTCCCTGGCCGTCCAGTGGTTAGACTTCAGCGCTCACTGCCAAGGGCCTGGGTTTCATCTCTGGTCAGGGAACTAAGATCCCACAAGCTGCACGGCCAAAAACAACAACAACAACAAATGGGCCCCCAGAACAGTGGTTCCATACAGGCAGCAGGGGCCAGCTCACACTCCCTCACACACACAGGGAGCCTGCTCTGTGCCAGACACTATGTAAGTGCTTTACCAATAATAACTCAGAGTTCACATTTCAAAAACCTCTGCACGTTTGATAAGTAAAAATGGTATCTGCATGCTCTTTTAATGTGCATTTGCTTGATTTTTACTGAAGTTACATGTTTTCATCCATTTATTGACCCTTTCTCTCTGTCCTTCAGTTACATCTCTGCTGGTTTCTTCTGCGCATTTTTCTCCTGTGTTTTGATGGGCTTCTAAGAGCATCTTATTTTTTTTTTAAAGCATATTTATTTATTTATTTAATTTATTTATTGATGCGTTGGGTCTTCGTTGCTGCGCCCAGGCTTTCTCTAGTTGCGGCGAGTGGGGGCTACTCTTCCTTGTGGTGCACGGGCTTCTCATTTTGGTGGCTTCGCTTGTTGCAGAGCACGGGCTCTAGGCGCGTGGGCTTCAGTAGTTGCGGCATGTGGATTCTGGACTTCTCCGGTGGCGTAGTGGTTAAGAATCCGCCCACCAGTGCAGGGGACACGGGTTCGAGCCCTGGTCTGGGAAGATCCCACATGCCGCGGAGCAGCTAAGCCCGTGTGCCACAACTACTGAGCCCGCACTCTGCAACTACTGAAGCCTGCATGCCACAACTACTGAATCCCGTGCACCTAGAACCGGTGCTCTGCAACAAGAGAAGCCACTGCAATGAGAAGCCTGCGCACCACAACGAAGAGTAGCCCCCGCTCACCACAACTAGAGAAAGCCCGCGCGCAGCAACGAAGACCCAACACAGCCAAAAATAAAAATAAAAAATAAAATTTTTTTTAATGTTCTTTCTAACATTTCTTTGCCAAGATCTTTCCCAGTTTTTTTGCTTGTTTTCATTCTTTTTTTTTCTTACACAGATTTTGTGTAAAATCGATTAGCCTTTTCTTTAAGTCTCCCACTGTTACTAGGCTTATAAATCCTTGCATACCCAGAAATCAGATCAACATTTAGTGAAATATCTTATTTCTTCCTACTCTGAGGTTTTTCGCTTAACACCTCTCCATCTGGAAAGTACATGTGTAGCAAAGTGAAGGTTTGATTCTTTTCTCTCCCAAAAGACGATATTCCCAGGCAGCCTGGAGTGTGCAAAAGGACACAAGATTAATTTCCAGCAGCTCAGGAATCAAGACATATTGGGGGAGTCATTCCCAGGCTCTGTGCCTTGGTTTCCCCTCTGGGAAACAAGTTGGTTGCCCTGGAGCATCTCTGGCATTCTAGAATTTAGTGTTCTCAGGTCTCAGGTCTGAATGGAATGCTTTCGACCGAAAGCACCATCCCCCGGTCACCGAGGAAGGGCTCCCTGCTCCAAAGCTCACCTTCTGCCACATGGTCCGGGTGCAGCTTGTTCGCAGGGCCGTGTGCTGCCACGCCAGGTACTCATCCACACGGGCTCGGGCCTGCAGGTCCTGGGGGTACCAGTGGTCGGGGGCCTCATACTTGCGGGTCAGATACAGCAGGATGGCCACACTGGGGGACACGGTGGGTGCAGGGGACATGCCCCAGTCACTCTTTAACCATTCCACAGGGGCCAGGCCCTGGGTGAGGCCGGTCCCTGCTCCTCACACATCTTTCCCCAGCTCCTGGGGGTGGAGCATTTCACTGTTTCTGGTACAGAGTAGGAGTGTGAGGCTCAGAGAGGTTAAGTGACAGCCAGGATCACACAGCTCTATGTTGGGCCATCCTATCATCAGAACTAAGGGCACCAAGTGAAAAACAAAATGTCATGAGATTTCAGAAAGTGGGCGTACGCTCAGAGAAATCTCCCATGAGGAAGCAGTGCCCAACATGTGTCCCGAAGGATGAGAGTGACTCCAATACCATTCCCCAACATCTCCAGGGCAGGGACAGCACCAGGAGGACGACCAGGCGCCCCTCCCAGCCCTGGGCAGCTCTGCTGACTTCAACCCACTCTCCACCCTAGGGCTGGCAAGGGGCTCAGGGCACACAAGCCATGATCCAAGCCATCAACGGTGGACACACAGATGGCTGACTGGTGCAGCCAGGGGACCCGTTACCTCTCAGCCAAGGTGAAGTCCCCATCCTTCAAGGCTGGCACCTTCCTCAGGGGGTTCACCTGGGCAAAGTCATCGCTGTAGTGCTGACCTGTGGGAGAGACCAGGAAGGCAGGTGGGGAGAACTCTGAGCCCTCTGAGGTCTCTGCCCACCCCCTACCCCAATGTCCAGGCACCAACTTTCTGAGGCCTCCATCCAGGTGGGGCATCAGAGAAGACGAGGCCACTCTGCTGGTCAGCGGATCACACACGCTGAGCCTGCCGGAGGTCCCCCCTTCCTGTGTCCACCCCCACCTTGGAACCTGGGTCAAGTAGCATCTCAGTTTGGACTTGGGAGGAGGGTGATTCACTGCAGCTGTAATCCACCCCAGCCCCGGCCAACTCCATCCACGCATCAGACACTCTAGCCTCCTCCCTGGGCTCTAGGCTTGTCCGCTGCAGTCCCCCTCTCTATGCCAACTGGGTGACCTGTCTACACACCAGAGCTCCAGTCACACCTGCTCCCGGCCCTCAGCAAACCTCGCTCTCACCAGCAATACCTGCCCGACTCAGCCACTCAACCTCCTGCAGGTCAGCTCCTCTTTCTTTCTTGTGCCAAACCTTCAAGGCTCCTCCCCAACAGGGATTCCCAGGTCTGAAACACATCTGCATACCTCCCTGGCCCGGGCCAGTGCAGAGGGTGCACCAAGTAATGTATGCGGAGTCGGAGGGCTTCAGTGGAGCCGGGATCCAGCCTGGCCGTAGGACCGCCTGTGGGCCTCTTTGCCCTTCTACTGCATGGACGGAATCACCCCTTCCCATCCTCCCTCTAGAAATTGCCTCTGTGCCCAGCCCCCACCCCAAGGAGCATTGAAAAGTCAGAGCAACCTGGCATCAAAGCAGCTGGTGGCTCACGCTGGGGCACCAGAGGCAGAAGGTGGGCAGGCTCAGCCAAGCAGGGGTCTCCCTCCGGGCCTGCAGGAGGGGCTCTGAATCCAGAGCTTATCCTACTATCCAGTTACAGCCCTGCCCCCTCCCCGGATTCTGTATAAGTGGAGGGGACCTAGGCAGGCATAGGTAGGAGTAAAGAGGAGACCAGATGCAGATGTCCAACCTCCTCCTGCCAGCAGACCCAGAAACTCAAGAGACGGGGGCTGCTTCCACTGGGAATGAGGAGGCAGTTCACTGTTTTCTCCAAGCCCAGGTGTGGAGGTGTTGGAGCTGTCACTCCACTTCCCGCGGCCCCACACCCCCACACCCCCACTGCTCTCTACCTGCTCTGCTCCTTCCTAACCTGTATTTTGAAGAACGGTTAGTATTCACTAGGCAAAGGTCAAGACTCTGAAAATACACAACTTATAGGCGAAGCCACGGTTTCCGACTGGAGTCTGTCTCTTGCCGTCTGTCTGCGCAGGCCGCCTGACCGTGGGGCCCCGGGAGTCCGTGTGCACAGAGGGACCCAGACCCCGGGCCTGCCTGCCGGGCCCACCTTTGAGCAGGTCCACGGTGCGCAGCTCGAAGGGGATGCAGTTCTTCTTGGCGAAGATGTAGACGGCGCGGCATGGCTGGGACAGCAAGTCCAGGTAGAGCTGCAGGCCCATGGCGGGGGCGGGGGTTAGGATTAGTGCAGGACTGAGGCAGAAACGGCGGGCAGGGACCACCGGCCACCCAGCCGGCGGCCGCGCGCAGCCTGATTACTCGAGCCCGGCCACGCCCTCCCCGCCCATTGGATGGTGCCGGAGAACTTTGGACCAATCAGCAGCGGCCTCGCTCTCCCGCCTTCCCTCTCCGGAGGTCTGGGCTGGGGTCCCTTTCCTGGTGGGGAGGGTACAGGGAGACGGACTCTGACAGTTTCTCGCCGCCAGGTCACTCCCCTAACCCGGACCTCAATGTCTACCTGAGTCAAATGGGGCGGGGGGATGATATTGTGAGGACGACGTTGAGGGCGCTTCCAACGCAGACACTCAATAAATTTAGAGTCGAAAGTGTTGGCCCAAGCCACCTTCCCCCACTCGCGGAGGGACCTGAAAGAGGAAGGACTTAAGTGTCCCCGGGAACACAAATAGAGGAGGAGAAAGGAGGTGCCACGGCCTCCCCTGGGCCCACTGCACAGGGTGGAGGCTGGGGCGGGCGTGTGGACCTCTGCACCCAGCAAAGACTAGGTCCACACCTCAGGAAGCCGCCCCTCCCCAACCTTCCTTACACTCCCGGCTACTCCCTCCAGCAAAGCAGAAGCCCTGTGGGGCCCATCTAGAGGTTTGCAGGGGGGCCTGCGGCCTCCCCACTTGCTTTTCAGGGCCAAACCCCTCCAACTACAAGCCTGGAGCTCCTGAAGTCTGTGGCTATGATGCCCTCATTCTCTAAGCAAGCCTCCCGGGTAAAAAACCCTGTCCCCAAACCCAAGACTCGGAGAAAGCCCCTTGGCAAGAGGATCGAAAACTTGAGAATAGCTTGGCCTTCCTGGGCCCCAGGCTCCCAGTTTAAAGAAGACCTATCCCCCCAGGGCGGGGCCATGTTCTCCACCCCCTCCAGTGGACTGCCCTCCTCCACATGTCACCCTTGGCCGGATTACTGCAATATCCAAATCTCCCTGCTTCCTCCCTGGCCACCGTCCAGTCCAACCCCCAACAGCAGCCAGAATATTATTCTAAAACGCAAGCTGAGCATTCCGTTCCTGTTCATGGTTTGCAGCTCCTAAGTGTGGCATTTAAGGCCCCACATGACTGAGTCCTGACCAGGAGAGCTGCTGTTTGGATTTCCCCTCCCGACCAATTCCTCAGGACAGATGCAGGACTTGTGATTTACAATACTTGGTGCCAAAGGGCCACGTCCTGGGTGACTGGCCCAGCAAAGCGATAGCTGGCATGCCTACAGCCAACACCAGTGGATGCCCGATACCCCTGCTGTCTTTCTCTAAGAACTAGAAGGCAAGGGGGCATTTGTTAATTTCACTCTTGACAACCATCAGGGAGAAACTGATCCATGGGGCCTAGGAAAGGGGGTTGTCTTTTGAATAGAGGCCAAGACCAAGGTCAGGACAGAAAGAAGTTCAAATAAACCACATGTCAGAGTTAGAAGCAGAGGCTCAGGCTGAGCCCAGGTTTATTTCCCAAACTGAAAAGAAGATGCAGTGATTAAAG
Source organism: Eschrichtius robustus (assembly GCF_028021215.1). Taxonomy (NCBI): domain Eukaryota; kingdom Metazoa; phylum Chordata; class Mammalia; order Artiodactyla; family Eschrichtiidae; genus Eschrichtius; species Eschrichtius robustus. The sequence continues at coordinate 26,368,041 of NC_090837.1, forward strand.
GAGACAAGGTCTGGGTATGCCATTCTCATCGTGGCTTTTAGGCAGCCGTGGAAGATGAGTGGGGACCTGGCCCAGGGAGCAGAGGGGCAGTGGGACTCAGGCAAGTCACGCCTGCTCTCTGGGTCTGCCTCCCATGGGACATGGAAAGGAAGGTGCTTTGTGAACTGCCAAGGGCAGAGCAGAGGCTTCCCGGCTCACTGGATCATGGACAGAACCCTAGGCATCAACTTCCGCTTAATGGTGGGGTCTGCAGGCTGGGAGTCCTTGGCCTTCAGGATGACCTCATGGGCCTCCTGGAAGAGGACCTCCCCCACTGCCGCCTCCACGCGCTGGTGCCACGCAGCCAGCTTGGGTCGGCCTTCAAAGACTTGGCAGCCGGCACCCACAGGCTGTAGGGAGACAGGGGACAGGATGGGGATGGATGGGTGAGGCCAAGTATGGCAGCATCTACTTGGTTTGGAGGCCACAGAACTCCAGAAGGTTTCTACACATAAGCACAGTCCCATGGCCAGGTGGGGCAGTGTGAGCAGGACTTCAGCAGCCACCTAGGACCTCCCCTGCCTAGTCCCCCCAACAACCGCCCACAGTACTCACATGCATGAGCTCCGTGATGGCTATCAGGTCAGCCAGAGAGATGTGGGGCCCAGCGAGAAAGGCCTTGTTCTGGAGGAACTTGTCCTCAAACACCTGCAGGGTCACGTCCAACTCTGCCAGCGTGGCTGTCAGCATCTCGGGAGAGACCGGCTCACCCAGGTAAACAGGGAGCATCACCTGGTGGGTGGGCAGGCAAAGTGGGGGGTTAGGGCCCAGCCCAGCCTCAGGGGCAGGAAGGCAAGCCTCCCTGCCCTTAGAGCTGCCTCCTGGTTCCATGCATTTTTTTTTCCTACAGGGAAATTCCTAAAGGACTCCTTTTCCCAGAACTATTCCTGCTGCCACAATCTGAGCCTGGGGCATCTGACAGAAGGCTTCAAACCCCTTTGAGAATGACTCAGAGGGGACCTGAACAATGAGTTTCATACTTTGGGGGGAGGGCCTGGCTTAGGAACGATTATTTTTTAACCTCTTTCCCCCAGATTATAAAATCAGTACCTCATACAGTATAATTAGGAGGATGGGCTTTTAAGGTCTCAACTTTGTTGCTTATAAACTATGTGAACTAGAGCAAAACACTCAAACCCTCTGAGTCTCGATTTCCACATCTGTGATATGGGAATAATAGTACAGGGCTCATCTTGTAAATGGAAAAGTGAGGCCCAGAGAGAGACAGACAGTTGCCTGAGACCACACAGCTAAGAAAAGACTAAGCCAAGCGTGGAACTGACGTCTTCTGACCCAGGGAGCTGCCAGGGACTAGGGAGAAGAGCCAGGAAAGGGTAGCGTTCAGGAATCTGGGAGGAGGGCATTTGGGGTGAAGCCATCAACAGCCTCAGGCTTGCCAGAGCTGTCAGGGAGACACAGTGGATGGGGAGCAGGGGAGGGAGCTTCATGCTCAGTCTGGTGTTTTGTTGGGTAAAGTTGCTTGGGGAGGCTGGGACTCTGGAAAGGTAAACGGGACTAGGATTGTGCACAAGCCCTGGTGGCTTCTGTTTCTTCCCCCAAACAAGGTAGACAGGGTCAGTGATCACCCACCGGTGGCCTGGAGGCCAGTGCTGGGCTAATGACATTCCTTCGGCTGCAGACTTTTTAAAACTATGGATCACTTGCTGACATTTAAAAGTGGAGACATTTCATATAAAAATTCTGAAATTTCCAGCTTCTTTTTAACATAAAGGTGCTGGCCACACAGGGCCAGCATTCCTACCTGGCCACCAGCGCAGCATCTAAGGCTGCTGCTGGGGAGAAGCTGCTCCTTGGTGGGGGAAGCGGGAGGGTGGGGGGAACAACGGCTCTTAGTTTGCCAAACCCCACATAAGCCCACCTCCCGTGTATTCTCTGCCTCACCCCAGCAGCGGACTGTCTACATTTCCCTTCTGTTCCCATGGGGTGGTTCCAAAGTTCTTAGGGTTTTAAAAAGTGTTTTTATTCCTCTTGAAATATAAAAGACCATAAGAGGGTAATAAATAAATTCTGATTTACTCTTATCAGGAAATGCTATAGAGTAGTTAGAAAAAAATAAATTAGACCCACCCATAGCACTATGGAAAAATGCAAGTTCCAGAATGATATGAGAGCATTTATATAAAATTGTAAGCACTCAAAGCAAAACTTTATTTTTATGGCTACACATAAATGTAATAATGTAGAAAATCGTGAACTGAAAGGACTTGAACCAGATCCTGGGGAGCAGGGGGCCCCTCAGGAAGGAATGAGGGCAACAAAGAGGTCTTTTGACTTTTGTTCTCTAATGTTTCCTTTTTTATATAAAAAAAAAATGATAGAAGACACAATAAAACTCATGACCCAGAATTAGCCATACACTTTCAAAAATGAGGAGTGCACTTCTGATAAGGATATGACAGTCCCAAAAACCACTGCTCCCACCATAACACTGAAAAGAAAATAACCTTATTTTTCTTTAAAGTCTTCAAAGAATATAGAACTTTAAAAAAAAGAAAAGAAAGAACAAAAAAAGAAAAAAAAGAAAAAAGCCTAAACCTGTTCTGTCCAATATGGAAACCACTGGCAACGAGAGGTTACTGAGCTCTTAAAATATGGCTGGTCTTAGGTGAAATGTGCTGTGCATATAAAATACACACCAGAAAACAGACACAGATCAATGGAACAGGGTAGAGAGCCCAGAAATAAACCCACGCACTTATGGTCAATTACAACAAAGGAGGCAAGAATATACAACAGAGAAAAAACAGTCTCTTCAATAAGTGGTGCAGGGAAAACTGGACAGCTACATGTAAAAGAATGAAATTAGAACATTCTCTAGCACCATACACAAAGATAAACTCAAAATGGATTAAAGACCTAAACGTAAGACCGGAAACAGTAAAACTCCTAGAGGAAAACATAGGCAGAACCACTGAGGGGCACTTAAGTGTCATTGTTGATGGACACTGGGGTTGCTTCCACAGCTATTGTGAATAATGGCTATTGTGAATATTGCTGCTACGAACATCTCTTCGAGACCCTGCTTTCGATTATCTTGGGTATATACCCAGAAGTGGAATTGCTGGGTCATGTGGTAATTGTATTTTTAATTTTTTTGAGGAACCATCATACTGTTTTCCACAGCAGCTGCACCACTTACCATTCCCATCAACAGCGCACAAGAGTTCTAATTTCTTCTTATTCTCACCAACACTTGTTATTTTGTTCATATATATATATGTAATAGCCATTCCAGTGGGGGTGAAGTGGTATCTCATTATAGTTTTAATTTGCACTTTCCTAATTAGTGATACTGAACATATTTTCATGTGTTTATTAGCCAAAATGATACTATTTTGAGTACACTGGGTTAAGTAAAATATATTCATTTCAGCTGTTTCTTTTTACTTTTTAATTGTGGCTACTAGAAGATTTAAGACTGCATATGTGTCTCACTTTGTACTTTGCTGCAGCACTGGACTAAATGAACTAAATTCCAGAGGGCACGAGTCCTCCCTAGGTAAGCCACGTTCATCCCTGGGGTCCAGGCAAGCAGGGGTGCAAGCCTGCCATCAGCATAGGAGTTTTCTGATGAAGCAGCCACGTGGGGAACTTAGGGCAGGGCTGAAAAGCAGAGCCATCTCACGGTGGTAGTTGATGCTTAGATTCCAAATCCCTGCTGGAGGAAAGGGAGCAACCTGATTCCACCCTCCAGATACCTGAAACCAGAGATGAACTGAAACTAACTAATGCCACATCCCAGCCCCACTCCTGACTAGCTGGAAGGGAGGAACCTGCCACCAAGACTGCCTGATAGAGGAAAGTGCAAGCCCTTTCTCGGGTATTTATTATGTATTCAGTCTCTACTCTCCTTTTGTACATAATGTGCAGCACATAATAATAAATTATAAGACATACAGAGAAAGAGGAAAATGTGGCCCATAATCAAGAAGGATAAAAAAACAACCAATAGAGACAGACTCGCAGAGAACCCAGGGGTTGAAATTAGCTGACAAAGACTTTTAAGTAACTATTATAAATATGTTAAAGAATTTAGAAGAAAAGATGGACCAAGTGGGTGAGCGGATGGTGAATCTCAGCAGAGACATGGAAACTCTAAAAAAGAACCAAATGGAATTTCTAGAACTGAAAATTACATATCTCGAATAAAGAATGTATTAGATGGGCTTACCAGCAAACAGAAGAAAGGATTAGGAGGTCAAAGTCAGATCAATAGAAGCTATTCAAACTGAAAGGAAGAATGCGATGTTGCCCGAGCCCTTTTGGGGCGATGTCCTCACTGCCCCTGCCTGGGGAGGGGCACCTCACCTTATGACACAGGAGCCGGAGGCAGTTTCTCCGCAGGGTTGTGTGCTGCCAGGCCAGGTACTCATCCACATGGGCACAGGCTTGTGTGGTCCTGGGGGTACCAGTGGTCAGGGACCTTATACTTGCGGGCCAGGTAGAGCAGGATGGCCACACTGTGGGGGAGGGGAGGACATGATGGGTGGGGGAAAGTATGGAGCTAGGGGCTTTATACAGAGTCCCTTCCTTAACCTTCCTGACCATGTGCCAAGGTATTTGCTCGGTTTCCAGACAAGGAAGCTGGGCTCAGAACAGGGATGGGAGTTGCCCAGGGCACACAGCCTTTGGTGGCAGAACTGAAAGTCTGTCTGTGGGTAATACCCAAGCTCATCCTATCACCAGGTGAAATCCCACAGCAAGTCCTGCCAAGTGTTCTGAGACAGCTTCTGATGGGAAAACCAGAGAGAGCTTCCTGGAGGAGTTGGCATCAAAGCTGAGCCTTAAAGAAGCTCAGTTCTTTCCAGTCTGCATCTACTCTCGTCATCCGACATTCAGCCCCTCCCAGATGGCCTGGTGGTTCAAAAAGGCTTTCCTGTTGCCCCTAAAGCACCTGCTGGAAACACCGGGGGTGGGGGGAGGGTGGGTGCTGCGGGATCACGGACCAGCAGGGCAGACAACGCTCCCGCAGCTCCCCTCCTGCCCTGGGTTAGGAGGGCTGCCTTGGTGTTGGGGCAGTGGTGGACCTGGAAGGGCACTGAATGTGGGAATTTGGGGCCATAGGAAGGCCTTCGGGAACTCGGGATACCCCAGGGGCTGGGCACCCCAGCCAAAGGGGCAGAAAACCTCTGTATCTGCCACTGGCCTAGGTTCCCTGCACCCACACCCAGCTGAACAGCTCACTTGTCTTTTTGCTCCCAACTAATTGTTCAAGGAAGCTCCGAGGAGGGCCGCAGGTCCCTGGGAGCCATGCACCTCCCAAAGTAGGGGAGAAGAGACAGAGAAATGCAGAGATTGCACGCTGCCCCTGGCAGGTACCCTTGGGCGGTCAACAGTGGGCAGCACAGGACTCAGGACAGTAAGGGCAGCAGGAAGGAAGATGGCGTTGGCAGAAGGTGGGCGGAATTCTTTGGGGGTGCATCCACCTCAAGATTCCAGAGATGAGTTCAAAAGTTCCAGGTTCCCCTTGTTGTGGGAGGCATGACTTAGGTGATGAAGAGGGCGGAACTGGAAAAAAATTTCACCCTCCCTAAAGAGATTTCTACTTCTTGGGACTGTTGTGATGCAAAACACACACATGTCTGGTGGTCCTCCCACGGGCATGGCCCACCCAGGGAAGGGGCAGCCCAGAGATGGAACCACTGGGGCATCAAAACACAAGTTTGGCCAGCAGGCAACCCTTGGAGGGGATGAAGCCGCCTTGCCCCGCACCCCTGCCCGGGGACCCATCACCAACAACCACAGGATTGGTACAGATGTAAAACAGATGCGTTCTTTTCCAACCATCCCTGTGAACTGAAACCGTGGACAGGCAGGAGCCGGGGGTCAAGCCCTGACTCTCTGTAGGATGTTGGGCAAAGGGCCCTTCACCTCGGAGGACTTCAGTTTCCTGTCTATGAAATAGAGAGCTAGGACAAGATGGTTCTAGCGAGGTCTGGTAGCAGCCCTGGGTCCCCAGTTACCTCTCGGTCAAAATGAAGTCCCCGCCCTTCAAGGCAGGCACCTTCTGCCGGGGGTTCACCTGGGCAAAGACATCACTGAGGTGCTGGCCTGCAGAGAGCCCATCGTGGTGGGTGGTGGGAGGAAAACGCCAAGCCCTGCCTGGCTGCGCCCACCCCCCACGCCACCCCCCTCGCAAGGCCCAGGCCCCAATTTCATGGCTCTTCTCCAGCCCCGGGCTGCTCTCCGGTGTGGGAAAGTCTGCTGTGGGAGGAGTGGGAGGCTGTTCTGCCAGCTGGTGCAGAAGACCTTGACACCCCTTGCCAGGTCCTGGTGGGCATAACCTTCCCCCAACAGCACACCCCCAAAACAGAGCTCAAGAAGCTCTGGCCAGGGTGGGGCCTCTCCTTGCCCAGGCCCTCACAGACACCCAACCCACTGCCTTTCCACCATTGCCAGCATCACAAGCGCCCATGCATGGTGTCCCCAGCTGCAGGGGCCGGGCGGCTGGTGCCCTGAGTACTGTGATTTCCTACGGTGCCCCTTTCCCTGTGGACTCTAAGGTAGGGTCACCAAACACAGACAAGTGGCCTCTTCCTGGTGTCCACTTATTGCAACCAACTTCCACAGGCCCCTGTGTGTCCCCTTGCTCACCCTGCCCAGGGCACCGGGGACAGAGCTGGCCCTATCGTTAGGCTCTGCATTCTTGTCCCGCCACAGCTCCCCAGAAAGGTGCAGCCCACTGTCCCCCAGGACCCTGACCTCTGCTCAAGCTCATATGAGTGTTTTCTGCTCCTTCAGATGCAGCCAGAGAGAAGCTTCTGAAGGGCACTTAAGCATCACTGCTGCCGTGCTCAACAGCCTTCAGTGGCTCCCCATTACCACGGGAGCAGGGGGAAGCTGCTCAAAGCCATAAACTATCCACTACCGCCTCACCCCTCCAGCCTCAGCCCCACTCTCTCTCCTCCCTTTCCCTCCCTTCAGACTGTTCCTTCACCAGGGACCCTCCCCTCCTCTCCTAGTGAAACACACCTCCTACTGCACCCTCTATTTGACAGCCCAGTTTGGACATCCCTTTGTCCCCATGCCCTCTCCCCTACCCCACACTCTGCAGAGGCAACCCCTGGGCAGGACAAGTGGGCAGTCCCCAGAGGAGGCTGGGAAGAGATGGCGATTCAGGCAGAAGGACAGGCTGGCACAAAGGCAGAATGGCAGGCGAGGCCCACCGAGCTGGGGGCGCTGGGTGGAAGGCTCAGCCAGGCAGAGTTGCCCTACTTGCCCCACCAGCAAAAAGGGAGTTCTGCTTTCCCCTACCCCAGCTGCCATGCCAGCTGTGCCCTTGGGACCTTGGGGACTTGTCAGAGAAACAAACCCTCTTGCTAAGAGTGCAGGGCTTGCCAAGCCCCTGCAGTCCCCCTCCCACTCCCAGAACTCCCCATCGGCTGCCCCCCTTTCCAGTAGGAATAAGGGAGGCAGAGGACAAGGTAAGTGAAGGCAAAGCAGGAGGAGGAGGAAGGGACAGAGGAGGACCCAGTGCAGCCCAGGCCAGAGCATCAGCAGTTGGGGCCACAAAGGAGGGACTCACTCTGCCACACCCCCCATGCGGCCCCCTAAAGCCCTCTCCTCCTGCCCCTATCTCTTTCCCTGGGGCCCCATCCCTATGCCCAGGTGCACCGCCTCTGTTCGCAGCGTCCCTCCTCCTTTCCTCATGCCTCCCCCACTTTTTACTCCGCTTCAGCTGAGCCCCGTGGTCCATTCCATGGGATCAAGCAGAGTTTGGGGATCCCCGAATCTCGTATCTCCTTGGTGGCTCACCTATTCGGCCCTGGCCCCAGGACAGGGGTGGCTCGGAGGGGGGTCCCCCTAATTGGTGTTCGGCCTCCTCGTCCCTCCCTGACTTCTCGGTCCTCCAGACCCGGGCCTGGCCCACCTTTGCGCAGGTCCACGGAGCACAGCTCGAAGGGGATGCCGTTCTTCTTGGCGAAGATGTAGACGGCGCGGCAGGGTTGGGACAGCAGGTCCAGGTAGAGCTCCAGGCCCATGGTGGGGGCGGACCAGCCTCGCAAAGCAAGGGATACGGAACATAGCAAGCCCAGCGCTGGGTCTGAGGAGCAGCAGTGCAGCCCGCCCCCCTGGTAGCTCCCCATTGGCCCTCGGGCCGCGCACTTGGGTGCAATCGTGGATGCCCGGCGGGTCTGCAGGCTGGGCGGGGGCTCCGCATGGTCCCCCTGGGGGAGGCGGGGGGTGGGGGCTCAGAGGGCCCCCAGGCCCAAGCTCATCTCACTGAGCATAAAGTCTTCAAGGCTCATCCTAGTTGTAGCGTGTGTCAGAAGTTCCTGTTTTATGGATGAGAAAATTGAGGCCCACAGTGATTACAGGTCCAGAAAGTCTGACTCCAGCATCTACGCTCTTGGCCACAAGCTGCAGAGATCCTGGCGCCAGCAAGAGGCAAAGCCTCAGGGCTTACGGTCAGCGTGGTAGGCTAACTCACTTCGCCCCAGTGCGCGTCCTGGACTCTGACAGCAGGTCTTCCTGCTCCTGCCAGCACAGTGCCTCAATCTCGTTCCCTGGGTTTGTTTCTTCCCTCCTCTGGGCCTCTGTTTCCCCATCTTTAAAATGATGGAGCAATCCCACTGAAAGATCCAGCAATCCCACTTCTGGGCATATATCCAAAGAAAATGAAAACAGGATCTGGAAGAGATATCTGTAATCCCATGTTCATTGCAGCATTATCCACAATAGCCAAGATATGGAAACAACCTAAGCGTCTGTTAAGGGGTGAATGGATAAAGAAAATTTGGAGAATATACACTGACACATACAGAGGAATCTTTCATTCAGCCTTTGAAAAGAAGGAAATCTTGTCATTTGCAACAACATGGATGAACCTGGAGGTCATTATGCTAAGTGAAATAAGACAGGCCCAGATAGAAATACTGCCTGATCTCACTTATGCTGTGTGGAATCTAAAAAAAGTGGAACTCTAACAAGCAGAGGGTAGATGGTGGTTACCAGGGGCTGGAGGGGGAGAGGGGAAATGGAAACATATTGGTCAAAGGGTATGAAGTTTTGAATACCCAAGATAAGTAAGTTATGGAGATCTAATGCACAGCATGGTGACTATAGTTAACAGCACTGCATGGTATACCTGAAATTTGCTGAGTAGTTCTTAATTATTCTCAGCAACAACAAAAAATGGTAACTGTCTGCTGAAAGGAAAAAAAAAAAGCACAACCTGAGTGTTGTGAGTGAAGTTTGATCCAGGGTCTTGCTGAAAACTACAGCACAGGAGACAGCCTTTTCAAAAATCCAGTTTTTGTTTCATTGATCTTCTCTACTGTTTTTCTCTTCTCTATTTATCTCCACTGGAATCTTTATTATTTCTTTTCTTCTGCTGGTTGTGATTTGAGATCTGTGTGCCTTTACAGCTATAAATTTGCTTCATAGCCCTGCTTCTGCTGCATCCCATAAGTTTGGGTGTGTTGTGTTTTTGTTTTCATTTGTTCTAAGTACTTTCTAATTTCCCTTGTGATTTCTTCTTTGATCCACTGGTTATTTAAAATTGGATTGTTTAATTTCCAGATATTTCATTTTCTAGTTTTCCTTCTGTTGTTGATCTCTCATTTCATTCCACTGTGTTCAGAAACACACACTGTATGATTTCAATCTGTTTAAATTTCTTGGGATTTATTTTATGGCTTCACAAAGGGTCTAAACTGGAGAATACTGCATGTGCCCTTGAGAAGAACGTGTATTCTGTGTTGTGGGTGCAGTGCTATGTGTAGTTGGCAGGCCGATGGGTTTAGGGTGTTGCTCAATCATCCATTTCCTTGGGGATCTTTGGTCTCACTATTTCATCCATTAGTGAAAATAGAGCACTGAAGTCATCAACTCTTATTATTGACAGTTTAATCATGTTTAACCTTTAATTTTCAAATTCTTTTTGGAAGCTGGGGGGACTCGTGACCGCCCCCCAGACCCACCACATCAGACGTGCGTCCCAGGCTCAGCAACCGTGGTGGTTGTTCCAGTTCTTTATTAGGCAAACAGTGATTTTCAGCGTCTTCCCTAAGGTAGGAGGCGCCAGGGGCTGAGCCGGCCAGGCCCGCAGGCTGGGCTGCTTCTACTTGAACTTCTGCAGCAAATCGCAGATCCTCTCCTTGACCATCGGGTCCAGCGTGGAGCAGTCCCACTCCACCAACTTCACCAGCCGGTCGTGGGCCTCCCAGAAGAGGCCGGAGCCGATGGCCAGCTCCACCCTCATGCGCCACTCGGCCAGCTTGGAGCTGTTGAGGAAGACGTTATGGTTGCCCGCCATGGGCTGTGGAGAGACAGAGAGGAAGGCATGGTCAGCCTGTGGACCAGCCCCACCTGGGTCCCTCCTACAGCTGCAGGGCTCTCCCCATCCGTCCCTGTGGACAGTGAGCTGGCTAACCCCCGAGGCCTGGTCGGGGGTCGCAGGCCATGTAACACATGTGGGGTGGGGATGGAAGATCCCTGGGGGCTCTCAGTCGCTGGTCTTGCTCCAAGGCTCCTGAATCCCTCTCTAAGGGACCCCTGGCCCAGGGGTTCCCACTTCTCCAGCATGAAACCTCCCAGGGGTCCTGCCCTCTTCCAGGGAAACCCCTTGTCCCCACATGAGGGTGGGAGGAATTCAGTTATTTTTTCCCCCCTGTTGAACCTCCCTCTGTGATCAAGCACAGGGGCTGGGACGAGAAAGCCATCAGGCAGCCTAAGAAACATGCACACAAGATGTTTGGGGGGTTGTGGGTTAAATTTAAGGGGTTGGGGGGTGAAACTTAGGGGACTGCACCACCTGGGACAGAAAGATTGGAATGTTTTTTTCCCGGTGCTGGTCCACACTGCACACTGACCAGGGCCACTTTGCATACTGGCCAGGGTCTCAACACCGTCCTGCACACCAGCTAGGTCAGAACTGGCCACCCTCCCCTGCACATAGAAACCACATAAATGCCGCCCCACACCCAGGTGTGTCCCCCCATGCACAGCGGATGCCCCTCAGACCCAGAGCCAGGGAGCTGCTCTGTACAACCATCTGTCTGGAGCTCTGGAAAAGAGGCACTTTGGCTGGAAGGACACTTTGGAAGCCTCTGGACAATTCCCGGAGAGTCCAGCGGGAGGAGGAGGCATCCAGGATCCTGGCCGACTGACCAAGAAACACTGTGTTCTTCTCCTTGTCCCACACTGACCCTCCAGCTCCTGCCCCCACAGAGGACTCTTGGTGAAGCATGAATGACCACGATCCTCCCTGGTTCAAAACCTGTTTCCTGTGGCCCCCGGGTCAAGGTCAGACACCCAGGCGTGGCTCCCACAGTCCCCATATCTCCCCCTTCACCAGCCTTTCTGAAAGTTATGGTCACAGAGGAGTCCCTCCTCTGCCCAGGCTCCAACCCCCCATCACCCCACCGCACACCTGCATCATCTCCACCAGGGCTACCAAGTCGGCCAGGGAGATGTTGTCCCCAGTGATGAACATCTTCTCCTGCAGAAACTTTTCCTCGAAGAGCTTCAAGTTGTTCTTCACCTCTGCCAGCACCTGCTCTGTCTTCTCAGCTGGAACTTCCTCACCCGCGATCATCGGGATCAGCAGCTGGCCAGGGTGGGGGAGGGGAGGGAGAGGAGGCCATATCTGACCCTCCAGGTCTCAGTACCCTTTTCTGCTAGAGAGGTGGTAGACAGTACCAAGGATGTAAAGTGGTGTCACCTCTTTTAGCAGTTCTGATTGGTAGAAGTTGCCTGGGGCCCTTGTTCAGAAGGATTTGAGGTCCCAGCAGGAAAGAATCCTATGACTGATTACTGATATCTGTCACAGGCATAGGATAAGAAGTAGGGACACATGTACTGGTTATTTGTCATCTTCAAATTTGGTAGTCTTTATGGGCCCTTCGACTCTGGGGGTTTTCTGCTGGGTTTTTTTTTGGGGGGGGGCGGTTTTGGCTGCATGGCTTGCGGGGTCTTAGTTCCCTGACCAGGGATTTAACCTGGGCCACAGCAGTGACAGTTCCAAGTCCTAACCTCTGGACCACCAGGGAATTCCCAACTCTGATATTTTCTAGTTTGGAATGAAATGTCTTGAATCCTATCCTGGCTTCAGTGATACCAGCCCCTCCTGGGCACCCCTCACCTTGTCTTTATAAGGCTCTTTCCTACTCAGTGGTTCACATTCCCCACAGCTCTGTAAGGCAGGCAGGAAAGGGAGCCGTGGAAATGAGGCTCAGGGAGGGAGGGACACTTGCTTGAGCCCCCGCTGTGGCCCCGCTCACCTTGATCCAGAGTATCTTGTTCATGGGCAGCTGAATGGCTGTGTGCTGCCAGGCCATGAACTCATCCACGCGGGCGCGCGTGTGCAGGTCTGGCGGGTACCAGTGCGAGGGTGCACTGTACTTGCGGCACAGGTAGAAAAGGATGGCCACGCTGCAGAGAGGACAGTCAGGGCGCTCCTCTGGCCTCCCCAACCCTCTACACGAACCATCCAGCGGGGCTGGGCCCAATGTGGGCCCTCCAGCCACAGGTGGGCTCTAGGCACTGGCATCCCACCTGGAGCAGGATGAGCCCCGAGGGCCCTGGGAAAGGCAGTCAGTCCGCCCCCATCAGCGAGGGCAGGGAGGGGCCCTGCGGGGCAGGTGGGAGTTGGTGGATGGCGTCAGGAAGGGCAGTCCAGACAGGGCACAACACATAGGGAAACACGGGATAAGAGGGGGCGCGGGAAATCTGGAGAAAGCAGAACCCATGAGTGACGGGGAGAGGGTGGGCGGTGGGGAGAGGTCAGGGACAGCCGGAGATGGCCTGCACCGCTCTGTCCATGCCCACCGCCCACTGCCCCCACCGCCACACCTTCCGTGTCTCCTGATCCTGCACCTGGAGGTTGCGGTCCTCAACGCTTATTCCCTGCCTTCAGCCCTCCCGGCTCCCACACTGGGAGCTCGGATACCAAGCGGGGCCCACACACACCAGCACGTTCTCTGACACCCCCTGCCCCCAGGGTGAACCAGAGCTTCCTGTGACCGGAGGAGCCCCACCTCCTGGGGGACAGGCGCCCGGCCCACATCACAGTCCCTGGGATGACCCTGGAATGGGCATCTGGCCTTTTGTCTGGCCAGCACCCTTTCCCCCACTTTTCCCGCAGGGACCCGCTCCACCAACAGTGATTCTGGCCCGGGTGACTGGCAGTCATGGGTCCCAGTGCCCTGGCCAGTGAGAGGCCCACAAGTAAGCAGGTGACTCGACTGGGCCCATCCCTGTCCTTCCTGAGAACTTCAGATCACCCACGAAGGAGGGGTTGCTCGTTTTGCGAGGACCAGGTGCTTCAAAGATGAGGCTACAGAGCTGTTGCTGGTGGTGGGAATAGGAGAAAATGCTGAGAAAAGCTGGCAGGTGGGATGGGGGGGAAAGCATCAGCACCACCATAGCCAGGCCCAGATTCCCCTGGCTTGTCACATCCCCCAATAAACTCAAACTAGTTGAGCTGAGTTTCTGCCTTGCATGGCTGGTGTCCTTACCCCTCACTCAGTGCCCTAACAGACACCTGTGGGCAGAGGGGCCAGGAGGCTGGAGGGATGTGGGAGGGGTGGGTCTTTGGAGAAGGCCTAAGGGGGATGGTAGTGGATTCACAACCGTTCTAAGGCCCAGGACTGGGAGGTGGGAGGGAAGGACCAGCAGGGTGAGAAGGTGGCATAATAAGAAGGCCAAGGGCAGAGGTGGGGTCCCTGCTCTGGAGAGAAAACCAAGGGTGTGGCTGGACAATCACTTGGTAAAGATATTAGGCAGGTGACTTGTGGATCTAAGGGACCATTTCAGCAGAAACACTGACAGCTTGTAATGAAGGAGACAGATGGGGTGAAATGAAAGAAGGTTGCCAGACACCTCTGTGAAATGGGCTGATGGGGCTATTCAACCTTCAAGAAAAGGAAAGAATAACCCAGAGGGAGGCTCAGGGGCCAGTAGGGCTGTCCTGCCACCACAGGCCTGGGGTACTGGTTCTAAAAGGTGGGGCCAATACCCTGATAGGCCCAGAGGACAGAGTATGGAGCTAAAGAGGATGATTTTGTTAAGAGAGAAATGAAAGGCCCAAAATGGAGTCACTTGTGCTAAGCCCCACATCAGCAAACCGAGACTCAGTACCTTAACCTAACTGCAGTTTCAGCCTCTCCCAGGAATGTGACCTTTAACCAGTTAATCTGGAATTACCTGGCCAGCACTAGTGAGGTCATCTGCCTGATAGACCCCTGGCTTCCCCAAAGAAAGGTGATCTTGACTAAAACAATCCAGTCTTTGCTAGAAACTTCCTTTTCCTGCCTCCTTCTGCCTATAAAAAGCCTTTCATTTTGTACAGCTCATCAGAGCTCCTTTCTAGATGGGATGCTGCTCTGTTCATGAATTGTTGAATCTTTAATTTTACTCAGTTGAATTTTGATTTTTAACAATGCTCAAGCCTTAAAATCGAATGCAATTTGTCCTGCCAGGTTTCAGACGTGCTGGGGATGCACGAGCCTTTTTTTCCTTCCTATCCTTCTGTTTTGAAATGGTAATGTCTAGCCTATGCCTGTCCCCCCACTGTATGTTGGAAACAGGATAACTTGTCGTCTGGTTTCACAGGTTCAAAGATGGAACGGAATTTTGCCCCAGGATGAATCAAACCCTGAATCGCACCCATACCTGATTTGGATGATTTAGAGGAGGGCATTTTGGACTTAAAGTTGATGCTGGGATGATTACGACTTTTGGAGATGCTGGGATGAGGTGAATGTATTTCACACATGAGCAGGACATGAATTTGGGGGGGGCCAGGGAGCAGACGGTTATGAGTTGAATTGTGTCTTAATACCCAGTACCTTAAAATGTGACCTTATTTGGAAAGAAGGTCTTTACAGAGGTCATCAAGTTAAAATGAGGTCATTGGAGTAGATGCTAATCCAAAATGACTGGTGTCGGGACTCGCCTGGTGGCACAGTGGTTAAGAATCCGCCTGCCAGTGCCGGGGACATGGGTTCGATCCCTGGTCCGGGAAGATCCCACATGCCTCGGAGCAACTGAACCCGTGTGCTACAACTACTGAGTCTGTGCTCCACAACCTGTGAGCCACAACTACTGAGCCCATGTGCTGCAACTACTGAAGCCTGTGCACCTAGAGCCCGTGCTCTGCAACAAGAGAAGCCACCACAATGAGAAGCCCGTGCACCGCAACAAAGAGTAGCCCCCACTCACCGCAACTAGAGAAAGCCCGCGCGCAGCAACGAAGATCCAATGCAGCCAAAAAAAAAGACTGGTGTCCTTAAAAAAAGGGGAAATTTGGACACAGAGACATGCACAGAGGGAAAGCGATGTGAAGAGACACAGGGAGAAGATGGCCATCTTCCAGACAAGGAACACCCTAGGCTACCAGAACCTAGGAGAGACCTGGAACAAATCCTTCCTGGCCCCTTCATGGCGAGCATGGCCCTACCAACACCTTGATTTCGGACTTCTATCCCAGAGCCATGAGACAATACATTTCTGTAGTTCTAAGCCAGCCAGTCTGTGGTACCCTCTTACAGCAGTCCTAGAAATGTACCTAGCCCTGGGCCACCCAGAATTCCATGGTCCACTTGGGAGATATACTTTAAGTTATGAGACCACCTGTGAAGCAGGCTGAGAAACAATGAACCCTGAATCTTACCAAACCTTGAGATCCAACTACCAATTTACAGGAAATGAAGGGACAAAAACCCATGTTACACGGCACCATGAGGATGCAGTCAGCAAAATTTAGACCATTGGAAATTCCACAGGACAAAGGAGCTGGTTTCTTCAACCACGGCAAAAATGCAAAGGTCCAAGGTGGGGCGTGGAGGGGGCTGGAGATGAAAAGAGACTGAAGAGGTGGATCAATCAGCTGCACTCTTTGCAGCTTATTTGGACCCTGATTCCAAGGCACGAACTGCAAAGAAAATATGTCTGAGATATTCAGAGACTGTCAAATATGAACAGGATATGTGATGAAATACAGGAATTATTGTTAATTTTATTAGGTGTCATCATGGTATTGTGGCGATGCTTTTTTTTTTTTTTAAAGAGCCTTTATCTCTTAGAAGGTCATTCCTAAACATTTACAGGTGAAGGAATGGAGTGGCCAGGAGGCAGGGGAACAGAGTGGAGTATAGATGATGCAAAATGGGCCCTTGGGTGGACCACTGTTGGAACTAAGGGGTGGGTACATGGGTTCGTTATACTCCTCCTTATTTACTATTTACTCTACTTGTGTATGTGTGAACTTTTCCAGAGTAAAAAAAAAAAAAAAAAATCAATAGGCACCAGCAGGAGGGCTGCCACTGAATCTCCCAGGAAGAGCAGACACATGGTGGGAGACCCAGGGAAGACCGTTACCTTTCGGATAAGACAAATGTTCCATCCTTGAGACTGGGCAGCTTCCTCAGGGGGTTGATCTCGATGTACTCCTTGCTGTGGTGGTGACCTGAGAGGGGCAGGAAGGTCTGAGGCTGCTGGGACCCCAGGGAAGAGAGACCCAGGCCTCCCAGAGGCAGAAATGCCTTTCTCTCCATTTTCTCAAGAAGGGATAACTGAGTCCCAGAGGAAAACCATGGCTCACCCCAGGTAAGGGGGCAAATCAGCGGTGCAACAGGGACTAGGTCAGGACGCCTGCCCCCATCCCAGGCTCCGTGACCAGGACAACCTTTTGGCTCACAGAAGCTGGAGGCCTCCAGCCCTCACCCCCAACTCTGGGCCTAAAGCCACAGCCTGTGAATCAACAGAAGCCCTGGGGGCCTGGATCCCAACCCTAGGCCCCCTGCCCCTCTAAGGGGAGCAGGGCAGGTGCCAGCACAGGAGCCCCAGCCCCAGCACACAAATGGAATCCAAAAGAGAGCCTCCCATATGCACTCAATCCAGGTGATCCGAACAGAGAAACCTATGTGTGGGTGGGGGGTGGGAGGGGGAGTTTTAACTCTTCCTTGGCCAGCTGCCTCCATTGAAAACACTGCCACCCTGATAATGTCCAGGGCTCCCGGGTCTCCTCTTCTGTGTTCTGGAGCCTCCAGCCTCTGCAAGCTGAGGTTTTAGAGCCGCTTGGAGTGGTGATGGAGAGTGGGGCCACGGACCTCACCCAGGCTTGGCGGTCACCCTGAGCAGGTCTGAACACTTGGAGCGGGGGAACGGGTGTGGATGGAAATAAATGAGGAATAACCATGCGACTCTGCGACCTCTGCCACCTCTGCCAACCTAATTGGCAGGTGCTGCAGCTGACGAGGTACTGGGCACCCTCGAGGAGAAGGTGGGATGCTAGGTGGGGGCCCCTCCGCCCCTCTTCCTCCCACTTCCCCCCGGAAGAGCCTGTTCATCACAGTGGGGCAGAGTCCGTGGGGACCAGCAAAGGCAGGCGGGGCAGGAGCGCCACCAACAATTCCCTTGGGAAGCTTTTCTTCCCCTCTGGATTTTGTGGGGGTCTCCTCTGTCTCCGTCTCCGCTTCTCAGAAACGCCCCAACCTTGTGTCCTGCCTTCCCACCCGGGCAGCTGCAGGTGCCGACCTTTCAGCAGATCCACAAACTGGAAGTCGAAAGGGATGCTGTTCTTCCTGGCGAAGATGTAGACAGCGCGGCACGACGCGGACAGCAGGTCCAGGTAGAGCTCCAGGCCCATGCTCGGCCCATGCTGGGCCCCTGCTGCGGCCGGCAAACACCCAACCTCAGCCAAAATGCAGCCTGTGCCCTGGTCCTGTGCCCACCAGCCCAGGCCCAGGCCCCCACGTTCTGGAACCTCTTGTTCACTTAGTGTTGTCATGAGGCCGGGAAGCTTGGAATTCTCACAGCAGCAAAGATTCTGAAGAAACCCAGGAACAGGCTGGGGAGAGGCCCGTGGCTTGGGGCCAAGGGGTCAGGGGTGGCTGTGACCTTGCCCTTCCCCTCCCTGGGGGTGCCCGTTTGTACTCCTGGCCCGGGTCTGAGAAGAGCTTCCACGTGGGAACTCCCGGGGCCAGGCCTTCATGGCAGAACGTAATCGAAGGGGCGTTGCAGGGTCCAGAGTGAGGACGGGATGAGAACTAACCCAGGAAGGTTCCAGAAGCAGGGAGCGGGGGTATCCACAGGTCAATCTAGCCTGAACTGTGGCTAGAAACGGGTGGGGAGAAAGAAATAGGAGCCCAGGGGGCTGTCAGGGCATTGGGGTGACGCCACAGGGGACTCAAGGGGCCACACAGAGGAGACCAGAAACTTCCAGCCTAGGTTGGGACCGGCCGTGGCCAGGCCGAGCACCTGGACTCGGCACCTGGCGGCAGAGGAAGGTCCCTGTGGGGGCCTGAGTGCTGCTCACTCTGAGCTGCGCGACTTCAGGAGATCCCCTGACCATTTGGAAATGGGGAGAGCCCACTTCCCGGGACAGAGAGAGGCTGGACACGAGTTGGGGGCACACAGAGTGTTTACTGCAGATGGCAGAGCGCAGGGGCGTGGCAGACCCTCAGCGGAGCCGCTCCTTCACCCTCTGCACAAGCTTCTGGGCCAGCTGGGGGTCCCACTGGGCCTCTTGGGAGTCCCGAGGCTGAAGCACTCACCTGTGGGCCTTCTGGACGAGCTCAAGGCCCAGGGTGGCCTCCATACGGGCGCGCCACACAGCAAGCCGGGGCCAGTCTCGGAAGAGGTCGCAGCCGACGGCAGTGGGCTGGGGAGACAGGGCAGCTGGGGCTGGGCTCAGCCTGTGCCCACAGCAGCCCCAGAGGGCAAGTGGGCAGGAGAACCTCACCTGCATCAGCTCCGTGAATGCCATCAGATCCGCCAGGGAGACCTGCTCAGTGGCCAGGAAGGGCCTGGCCGCCAGGACCTCCTGATCCAGGTGCTGCAGAGCAGGCATCAGCTTCCCCAACAGCTGCTCCAGCTGCACGGCATCCACAGGCTGCCCGGAGAAGTGGGGCAGGAGAGACTGGGCTGGGAAGAGAGGCGGCAGCTTATCTTGGGGCCCTCCAAGCTTCCTCAACCTCCTCTTCACCTCTCCCTCAGCAGCCATTTATCAGCGATGCCCTCTGGGGCTCTGCGTTCAGAAGGATTCTGAGGTTTCATTCAGGCTCAGGGGAAAGAGAGCTGTGATAGATTAGTGATGTCTGCCCAGGGCAGTAGACGGGAGTTGATATAAGGGCCAACCGGTCCCTTCCAGCTCTGGGGGTCCTGGGTCCTACCCAGGCAGGATAGGGCAGGGAGGCTCACCTTACACAGGTAGACGTTGGTGGCAGGCAGCTGGATGGCCGTGTGCTGCCATGCCAGGTACTCATCCACACGGGTGTGGGCCTGCAGTTCAGGTGGGTACCAGTGTGCCTCTGTCTGGCACTTGTGGCTCAGGTATAAAAGGATGGCCACGCTGCGGGCAGGAGGTGTCAGAGATCTGCCCACCCCGCCTGGGCGGCTCCATCTCTTACTAGCAGGGAGATTTGACTGTGCCAGTGCTCCAACTCCACCCCCTGGGGAGGACCTCCCCACAGCCATGTCCCCTCCAGCTGGCATCTTCCCCCACCAAACTGCTCCATTCCTCCCTTCCAAGCTCTGCTCCTCCCTGGGTTTCAAGCCCCCTCCCCCCTACTACTACAGCCTGCTCTCTGCCTGGGGACCCAGCTCTCTGGTATCAGGGTCCCTACTCAGAGGGAGGGAGGCAGACCTGCCACAGACACCCCATCCTAGGGGGTCTCCAAGTTCCCTTCCTGGGCCAGTTCTACCTGGTGCTCAGAGTCTGGGGGAGGGGCTCGGAGGGTCCCCCACTCTATTGTTTTTTGGCCGCACCTCACGGCCTGTGGGATCTCAGTTCCCCAACCAGGGATCAAACCCGAGCCCCTGCAGTGGAAGCGTGGATTCTTTTTTTTCTTCTTTTTTTTAATAAATTTATTTATTTATTTATCTTTAATTTACTTTTGGCTGTGTTGGATCTTCGTTGCTGTACACGGGGTTTCTCTAGTTGCTGTGAGTGGGGGCTACTCTTCATTGCGGTGCGCTGGCTTCTCGTTGCGGTGGTTTCTCTTGCTGCGGAGCACAGGCTCTAGGTGTGCAGGCTTCATGAGTTGTGGCACGTGAGCTCAGTAGTTGTGGCTCGTGGGCTCTAGAGTGCAGACTCGGTAGTTGTGGCACACGGGCTTAGTTGCTCCATGGCATGTGGGATCTTCCCAGATCAGGACTCGAACCCGTGTCCCCTGCATTGGCAGGTGGATGCTTAACCACTGCACCACCAGGGGAGTTCCAAAAGTGTGGATTCTTAACCACCGGACCACCAGGGAAGTCCCCTGACTCTTGATCCCCCTTGGGCTCCAGGCACTTGGTGCCCAGTTTCCATCCTCCGACAAGTTCTGGGAGGTGGTTACCTTATTACCCCATTTTACAGAAGAGAAGCCTGGGGCATGAAGCTCTGTGACCTGCCCATGGGCAAAAAGTGAGGACAGGGGACGGGCATTCAGAGCCCAGTGCAGCCCCAGGGCTGCCCAGCTCCTGTGACTCTGAAAGGACATGTTCAGACATGTGGGGAGGGGCTCCCCTCAAGCCTGGGTCTTCCCCGGTTGCATCCAGGTTGTCCAGGCCTAGGGGGTGGCCTACACCCACTTCCACTCTGAAGCTCCCAGCTTTAGCCCCAAAGCAGCCTCCTGGTCCAGCTCCCAGCCCTCCGAGCTGGATTGGCTGCAAGGAGGAAGGGGTCCAGCAGTCTGGAAAGATCTTCAAGCCAGGGGCTACCAGCTTTCTGTCTGCCTCCTTCTGCCTCCCCCCAGCAATGAGCCCCAGACCCAGGGCACCTTACCTCTCGGCCACCAGAAAGTCCCCATCCCTGAGGGCAGGCACCTTCCCCAGGGGGTTCACCTTCAGGAATTTGGGTTTCAGGTGCTCCCCTGGGGGGCAGAGAGCAGAGGAGGCTCAGCGCAGGGTCTGGCCCCTAGGCGCCCCCTCCATGGAGCCCACCTAGCTCTGCCCACCCTGTGCCAGCTCCACAGGGTGCATCTCGAAAGGGATGCTGTTCTTCCTGGTGAAAATGCAGATGGCACGGCAGGGGGCTGAGTACAGGTCCAGAAAGAGCTCAAGCACCATCCCTGTGCTTCCCATCGGCCCTCTACTCAGGTCTACAAAATGGGGGCCATGGTCTGGTCCATGCCCCTCCCCGAAGCCTACTCCCTCCACAACTGGCTGGGCGCCCAGCCAAGCCGCCACACCTCATGGCCTCTGCCCCTGTGAGGGGCTGGTCACTCGTTTTTCAAAAGCAGGGTCCCCAGCCTGGTCCTTCTCCACCTTCATGGGGCGGTGCAAGCCGGTGGACATTCCCATCCCTGCTCTCTTCACCTGGCTGGGACCACCTCCCCACTCCCACCCCCACCCCCGCTTCCCTTCAGTCTAGGCAGCTTTCACTGTTCTTCAAGTCCGCTGCGACGCGCACGTCAGGTTCTTAAGGATTTCTGTCTTCCCTCCCACCATGCCTGTGCCACATACACCCCACACACACAATCCCACACACTCACAGAGTCATACACACACAGAGTCTCACACACACACACACAGAAACACACACACAGACACTCCCATGCCCACCCCACCCCTCTGAGTAACTATCCCAACTTCCTACTGGGACCTCCCTCTGCCCTCCTCCCGTGCCCCCCGAACCCCCGCCCCTCAGGCTCAGGCCAGACCCTCCATCACCAAGTGCTGTCCCTCCACCTCCTGCATCTCTTACCCCCCAACCAAGACCCCGATGGCCTGGCAGCCTCACCAGCTTCCAGACTCAGCCCTGCCTCCATCGAGACTCTCACCCTGGTGCACACAGCACAGGACCAGAGGTTTCCTTTCTTTCTTTCCCTTTCTTTCTTTCTGTCTTTTTATAAATTTATTTACTTTATTTATTTTTATTTTTGGCTGCATTGGTTCTTCGTTGCTGCGTGTAGGCTTTCTCTAGTTGCGGCGAGTGGGAGCTACTCTTCTTTGCGGTGCGCGAGCTTCTCACTGAGGTGGCTTCTCTTGTTGCAGAGCGTGGGCTCTAGGCACACGGGCTTCAGTAGTAGTGGCGCATGGGCTTAGTTGCTCTGCCGCATGTGGGATTTTCCCGGACCAGGGATCGAACCCATGTCCCCTGCATTGGCAGCAGGATTCTTAACCACTGCGCCAGCAGGGAAGCCCCTCCCTCCCTCCCTTCCTCCCTTCCCCCCTTCCCCTCCTTTCCTCCCTTCTTTTCTTTTCTTTCTTTCTGAATTTCCTCTTTATTTCTTCTTTGCTTCCTTCCTTTCTCCCTTCCTCCTTTCTTTCTTGATTTCCTTTCTTCCTTTCTTTTCTTTCTGGATTTCCTCTACCTTTCTTTCTTCTTTCCTTCCTTCCTTCTGTTTCTCCTTCCTCCCTCTTCCTTTCTTTCTCTTTCTTTTTTTCTGGATTTCCTCTTTCTCTTTTTTCCTTCCTTCATTCCTCCCTCCCTTCCTCCTTTTTTTCTCTTTCTCTCCTCCTTCCCTTCTCTCTTTCCTTCTTTCTCACGTAAGGAACCCTGGGAGACTGCCCTCCCTTCCCTGCCCCACCCCACCTATAAGCAAATAAATCACTCTGTTGAAAATAGAAACGTGGGGACTTCTCTGGCGGTCCAGTGGTTAAGACTCCCCGCTTCCACTGCAGGGGGCGCACGTTCGATCCCTGGTCCGCGCGAACTAAGATCTCGCATGCCCAGGGCGCAGCCAAAAAAAAGAAAGTAGAAATGTGGGTAAGGGAACCCCGAGAAACTTGAAAGCATGGTGTGCTTTCACCTGTGCTGTTTCGGACGCTTATGGGCCATTCCCTAAACGTTTGTGTTTGGGCTCGCGGTTGGTTGTAAAGAGCCCTTGACTATAACACAAAGCGAAGGCTTTGTGATGATTAAAGACCGTGCGTCGCGTCCTCTCGAGACCCTGCTAGGATGCAGCCACGGAATAAGAAGCGTTCTTCACAAATGACAGGAAAAGGCCACCGGAGAGGAAATGCAAGAAAATTCCCCAGGTTTACGCCTAAAAATGTAAATCCCCAGTGAAACCAGCCTGAGAATCTATCGGTAAGGAAAAAAGCGCAACGCAGTAGAAAACTGGGCAAAAGATAAGAACTTTTTTCTTTAAAAAAAAGAAAGAAAATCAGTGTTTTTCTTGCATTTGCTGTTTTTCCAGCGTCTGACTCAAAATAGTCAATATGCCAGAGTAGCATATTTGGGGGTGACTGTTCTGACTTCCTTCAATTATAAACACATACCTAACGGCAAACACCAAATTCCCGAGTGTGGAGGTTGAGGTGGAAGCACCCGAGGGCTTCACTTAAGCCCGACCCACGTGGGGGATACAGGAGTAACTTGTATATTATTCTCTATAGTAATAAATTAAAACCTCCATACTAATAAAAAGGTCATTGCAAAAACAAAACTTACGCCAGACGGCCCTTCTCTTGGACGCGTGCCTCATGCCGGCCCTTGGCACAGCATTTTATCAGACCTCACTTTGCCCCTCTGGCAGACACCACCAGCACACAGACCCTCGGCCGCCAGGCTCCAGGGCCCCCCCCCGGCTCCACGGCCCCCCTCGGCCCCGTCCCGCCGCGCGGAGCACGCTGGGACCTGCCCGCCCCGCCCCGCCCCGCCCCTCAGAGCACAGTCTCTCAGAGCATCGCCCGGAGCGCGGAGCATGCTGTGGGCGGACCCACCACCTCTCAGCCCTCGCCCCTACCCGCCCCCGCGGCCCCGCGCGCGGAGCTTGCCGGGAGGGGGGTTGCCATGGCAACGGTCGGCGCGCGCTGGACCGTTATGGTCCGCTGACACGCGCGGCCATTGTGCCCAGGGCCCCCGAGAGCGGTGGGTGGTTCCGCTATTGCCGGGCGGCGGCCTAGGCTGAAGGGAAGGGGCGGGAAAACCACCCGGGAGGGGGGCCTAGAAAGCGCCGGGGCCTGTGGGGCGGAAGGGAAGGGTCTGCGGCCTCGGAGCTGAGACCCCGCCGGGCGAGGGCAGAGGGTGCAGTCTCCGGCCGTGTCGAGTGGAAGGAGCTGTGCAGGGTCCCAGAGGGGGAGACAGGAAGGCGCGAATAGAAGAAGGTGGACTCAAAAAGTGGAGGGAAAAGGGGAGGTGGAAGAAACAGAGCTGGCAGACCTCCCAGCAGAGCTGAGTCCATGGCGTCATTCCCCAGCCCTAGACGCCCCATCGCTGAGCAAAGCATAATAGACCCCTACTCATTTTTGGAATGTCAATATTTTTTACGCACAGGATAGGGGAGGGGAAGAACGGTCAGGGAAAGGGGAGCGGGCAGGGAGGAGACCTGAGTCAAGAGCCCAGTTCTGAAGCAGGAAGGGTCCTCAGAGGTTGCGTTCACGTGTAGGTGGAAGTCTGACCACAGCTCTTTCTGGCGCCTAGAGCTCTCAACCACTCTGAGTCTTCCCTCTACCTGTGGGAGACTTACCTTTGGGTTAAGGAGGGGAAAGAGGAAGGGACAGATGGACAGTAGCAACGCAAGGAAGGGATGCCAATGGGAGGAGGAGAGATCACCATGGAGGCCCACCCTGGTGAGAACTAGAGACTGGTTTTAAGAGAAGTCCCTGTCATGACACCCCAGTCCCACCCATTTCAGGGCTTCTGGGTGAGGTGGACCAAGTCTAAGACTAGGGGGTCCAGGCAAGAAGCCTCACAGTAACCCTTGTCAATAAGAAACTTCACATGGGACCCCCCCCCCATCTTGTTCATGCTTTGTGGACACGTTACCACTCATCACGCCAGGGAACATCACAGTTGGGAGGTTATTGAGCTCCCCAAAGTTTTCTGAGGCTGCCCTTGTCATCTGTAAAGTAATTGCAGCTCTACCCTCTCCGGAGGTGGTTACAGAGACCTAGTGAGATGCTGAAAGTGCTTTTAAAGGGTGTGGGGCCCTGTAATGCAAGGACGTGTTACCAGAAAGCCCAGTCCACGTGGCTTGGGGAGCCACTGGGGAAGGAAGGGACTGGAGCCAACCTTACCCAGCCAGGGCCTGCTGCCACCACTTGTCAGCAGGGCCAGGTTGGCTTGATGGGCTGCCAGTCTGTTTGCCCTCGTTCTCCCTGTCCATGCTCTGGGTCCAGAGACCTGGATTTGAATCCTGGATTTGTCACTTACTAGCTGAGTGATCTTGGGCAAGTCATTTCACCTTTCCTGCTTAAGTAGAGCTAAGGTGGCCTGTGAATGAAACCATATAAACGGAGGCATTTCTGGCTCCAGAGGAAGGCTGCTGCTGTTGGGGAGGAGCCCTGGCCAGGAATCTGTTAGAGACAGTTATTTTGTCACCAGCTGGAATGGCATGGGACAAAGCACTGCAGCTGTCCTGACCTCACCAATTGCCTTGACCTCATCCCTCATGTTATGCTGTCATTTTCAACACTGTCACCTCCTTCAGCCTTAGCATTGGCCTTGGCCTTAGTTTCCTCCTGTGTGACTTGG
Source organism: Eschrichtius robustus (assembly GCF_028021215.1). Lineage (NCBI taxonomy): Eukaryota > Metazoa > Chordata > Mammalia > Artiodactyla > Eschrichtiidae > Eschrichtius > Eschrichtius robustus. Next base: position 26,393,452 of record NC_090837.1, read on the forward strand.
GGATGATGATTCCTGCAGGAATCAGTAAGCTTGGAATAAGGAAGCTTTCAGGTCACATTACAGTTCACACGCATTAGGTGGGGTATTCAGTGCTGAAGAGCAGCAAATGGGATGGCCTGGTGTGAGAACAGAGCTGTGGAGAACATCAGGGGCCCGTTAACAGCCAATAAGAGTCTGACCCATAAGCACCAGGGCGGGGTGGGCGGGGTGGGGGGGGTGGGCGTTGAGTCTTGACTAAAGAGTCGGTTGGAAAAGCAGGCTTAACAGAAAAACCGGGTCATTGTCAACACACTCAAGATGATAAGCAACCTTTTTTTATGTATAAAGCGATTATTTAGATTGAGAAATTATGAATTTTAAAAACAAGTACCACAAGCTCAAGAAAAATATCCTGACATTCTTCTTAACTGCTGGACACACCTTCACCTTTCAAATACCCCCTCCCCCAGCCCCACCCCTGTATTTTTGGACTGCAGACTCTTTGATTACCTTTCATTGTGACAATGATTTTAGATTTCCTACACAGAAGAGGTGATTCCCCCACCTCTCCTTTGGCAGTAAGTGTGTCCCAGGAAGCCGTTTATGCACCAAGATGTCAGACACAGGAGTGACTTCAAATCCCGTGGACATATCCCACTCAACCCATATGTTAGTGATCCCCCAGTTTTACCTTCCCCCTTAGCCACATCCCAAATGCCCAAATGCTCACGGGATATGTGTGATGGAGGAAATTTGCAGTGGAAAAACACAATGGGCCTCAACCAACTTGTAAAAGTATTTTCTGCAAATTTTCCAAAAGCACCTGACAACTGAAAGCATGGCTAGGGCCCCTGAAGGGATAAGCACATGCCCTGAAGCTTCAGCTCTGTTTACTTTGGCTGTAAATCCCCCTCTGCTCTGAGTAATCACAGCTGTGCCAGGCTCAAGTTTAGCGCCACCGGAGAGTTCAAGGGAAGATAGTGTACACCTTTGACCATTGCCAGGCACTGGTTCACTCTCTAATTTTGCCTCATTTTGTGTTGACACACAGGGTCCCACACCTACCCACCCTGCTCTCCTCCTCCAGTACACACAGCAGGGAGGTTCCTGGCATTTGTGCCCACCCCCCCCCCCAAAGCCCTCCTCTGGACAAGAAGAGGGTCCTTGGCCCTGAGCAGAGTTCTCCCTGCTGGGCCCACCCCGCCCTCTCCTGCACACACAGGGCTGGTCAAGCTGATCCTTGAGCCACAGGCCACTTCCTGAGCGGCAGAGGGGTGGGAGCCGGCAAAGCTGATTCCCGTTCAGGTCCCAGACAGGTCTGGCAGAGCCCCAGGCCAGCTCCCCTTAACCTGCCTGTCCTCTGATAGGACAGGGGAGGGGAGACGGGAGAGGAAAAGTGTAGAAGAAGAATTGGAAGAAAAGCAAGAAGGCCTCGGCTTGGGAGGGAGGGCAGGGGGGTGAGGACGGGCACCGGTCCTGCGGCTAACTTGCTGTGTGACCGTAGGGGAAATCTCCTACTTTACCTCTCTGGGCCTCAGTTTCCCCTTTAAAGTAAGGCCACTAACACCTACCTCACAGGGTTGTTGTGAGGATACCACGAGGTAATGTCTGGGGAAATTGCTTGGGAAATTGGGAAAGGCCACTCACATGGGAGCCCCTCATTATCCTTTTGGCTGAAGGGGGACAGGAGACCTGGAGGCCCTGGACCTGGCCTGGGCCTTGCCTCTTAGGGGAAGCCGCCCTGGCCTTTACTCAAAGCCGACCCTGCCTTAGGCGGAGCAGCAGGCGGTGCCCCTGAGAGCGCTGGCCTGAGGTCAGAAACTCCAAGCTCAGTAAGTGAGTGCCCCAGGCCACTGGAAAAGCCTGGAAAACTGAGGGGTTGCTGTTCTGGTGCAGCCCCAGCTGCCTCTCCAGGGACTGCAGGGAAGATGAGCAGCAGAGGCCGGGGACCGGGGAGGACAGCCAGCACAGGCGGTGATAGGGCAGCCGTGGGGCCCGGGCCAGGCAATGAGGAGCAAGGGGTCCAACTCAGCAGGGGGCTGCGGCTTGGCGCTGACGGGCACTGGTGGGAATGGGGTACAGGGGCCTGCTCGCTTGCCCCCCTGGTTGGTTTTCCTCCACCTGGTACCTGGTGCCTCCATGATCTGACCACAGTCTGCCTCTGCCAATGTGTGCAGAGTGAGCCCTTTAAGAAACAAAAGAAGCTTACCTGAAGTGATAGTTTGGAGTTCATTTCCGGCCAAGAGCATGGGTGTTGGGTTCTGGGGATGGGCTGGCAGCGGTCAGGGCAGCGAGGCCGCATGGACGAGGAGGAGGAGGAGGCCAGGGAGGAGGTGGGGACGGGGCGTGGGGCTGGGACGATAGGTCAGCAGCCTGCTGGGGGCCTGGGGCGATGGAGAGAGACCGTCCCACGCTGGGCAGCTTGCACCCCTTCACCCCCAAAGAGAGTGAGGGCGGAGCTGAGCACCCACAGGGCAGGCTGGGCCAGATCCCAAGAGAGGCCCCAAAGGAGCCGAATCAAACCTGCCCACTTTCTTTTCCCAAATTCATGGGTCCGCGCTATTGCTGCTGCTTGCTGAGCAGAGTGGTGGGTGGGAAGGGGTGGGAGGGAAAGGGCCCTCAGGGCCGCCTCAACTGTTTCCCAGGGGGAGGGGTGCGGGCCCCATTCCATCCATTCCCCTTTGGGGCCCGTGGGCAGATAATATTCCCCCACCTCAGCCGCCTCGGGATGGGCCAGAACCGGGCATCATTGAACTCCAAGGGCACACTAGAACCCAAACCAAGAATTCTCTCCCTAACCTTTCCATCCTGAATTAGGGCCAACCTCAAAGTCCAAATTTGGCTCAGACGTTCTGCAAAGAGATAAAATGACAAAGATACTCCAATTAAAAGTCAACATAGGGCTTCCTTGGTGGCACAGTGGTTAAGAATCCGCCTGCCAATTCAGGGGACGCAGGTTCGAGCCCTGGTCTAGGAAGATCCCACATGCCGCGGAGCAACTAAGCCCGTGTGCCACAACTACTTAGCCTGCGCTCTAGAGTCCACGAGCCACAACTACTGAGCCCACGCGCTGTAACTATTGAAGCCCGCGCACCTAGAGCCCGTGCTCCGCAACAAGAGAGGCCACCGCAATGAGAAGCCAGCGCACCGCAACGAAGAGCAGCCCCCACTCTCTGCAACTAGAGAAAGCCCGCGGCCAGCAACAAAGACCCAACGCAGCCAAAACTAACTAACTAACTAGCTAACTAACTAAATAAATAAATCTATTTTTTAAAAAAAGTCAACATAGAAATGCCCTCTCTCGTGAATTTCCTAGGGTGAAATTCATATCAAAAAATTAAATTCCTTTGCCCTTTTAGGTTAAAGTTCAAGGAAATAAAAACTAAAAGTCTTAAGGTCCGAGGATTGAAGCCCAAAGCCTTCCCAGAGAGCCCAGCTGTTAACTCCCTCTCCAAGCATCCGTGCCAGCCCAGCCACACGCATGGCTCCTGGAACGGGGTTCTTCTCCACACCTCAGGATTTCCGCTAGCCTGTCATGTGCCCCACTTTTAAAGGATTCAGAGTTACTAGGCCCTGCCCGCCACAGAGAAATCAACCCCTCGGGCAGCCTGCAGGCTGCTGGGTGTCCTCAGAATCCAGCCAGTACTCAGCCCCATGTGGATCTCTCTTCCTGCTGGCTCAAGACCCAGGCAGGAATGGAAGGAGAGTGGACAGGAAAGAGGATGCCAGCCCCCGACCCCACTCCCTGAGGGTTGGACCTGGTGGAGGGTTAGCTTAGCCCAGTGGACGCTTTGGGCGGGGCAGGGAGCAACTTTGCGTTCCTTCTCCTCTCTGAGTGCATCTGTGCCACTCCTGCCTTCTCACAAATGGCTGTGGACAGCCCAGCTGTAGAGTCTCATTTACGATACCTTCTTTCTTCCAGAATGTTCGAAACCTCGTAATTTTCGGTTTCCCTCTGGGCACCCAGGGCTGAGCTCTGCCCAGTGTCTGTGCATCCTGCCTGGAGCAGGTTCCTGAACCAAGGGCCAGGGAGCAGCCGCTCTGCCCGGTTGATTCTCAGGACACTGTCTGTTCTCCATCTGGGATACTCCGGCCTGGCGTGGCAGCTGTTTCTGCAGCCTCGTTTCCGGTGCGAGGCTCTGTGCCCTGGGAGCATGCTGGCTGTGCTGCTGCCTGCGGCTCCAGGCTGAGCCCCGTGCACTTGTGCTGTGTCGGCTCCTGGCGGTGGTTTCATCCCTTTTCCTGACCACACAGAGGGCTGGCCGTTTTTGTTGGATTCCAGTGCCTTCCCTCCTTTTAATACTTTCTCGCCCAAACATTTTACTTTTTCTGACATATTCCTCTAGATTTTGTCTCTTGGGGTCTCCCAGGGCAAGAGAAAGAAAAACCAGTCAACTCCGGCTTGGTCACAGCACCCACTGTTGAAATAGCCCCAGGGCTCCACCCCAGAGACCCAAGAGTGACGGTCCATCGGCCACTCTCCCCGCTGCCGGCTCCTCTTGTGCCTGGCTCTGCTCGCCTCTGGTAGGGCTCAGCTGAGCCTTCCTGAGACGTAATCCCTACATTTAAAAACATGTTCCCTTAGGGCTGTGTGATCCCGGACCCTGCCCCCCAGTCTTCCCGTCCCAAAAGGCGTCCCCAGATCTTCTCAGTGTTTGGTGCTGATCTTCCGTCCTTGCATTTGCCCGGATCCTCCACAGCCTCTGAGAACTGCTGGCTCGTGGATGGCTTCTGGGTCTCACAGAAGCCATCTTGGCCCTGAGCAGAGTTCTCCCAACTCTGTGTGGAGCGGCAGCCCCTCAGGAGTGTTCTGAGTCACCTGGCTCCCTGGGTGGCCTTGCCTTGTCCCGAGCCTTGCCCCCCCACCCCAGGGAGCGTTGCTGGCCCCTGCCTGAGTTGCTCTGTTGGCCTGGCCACTCCAGGGTCCCATCAGCCCCTTCATGTCTGCCCAGGCTGTCCCCTGACACCCCATGTTCTTTTGAGGACATTCCTCTTATTTCCGCTGCTCCTGTTCTGGGAGTGAGACTAGGGTGTGTTTTTCAAACCACTCCAGGCCCTTCTGGCTCTCCTCAGTGAACCTGACGCCTGTCCAGACGGCTCCCACTCACGCCTTTTGCTCTGCCTTGCTAGCTTTGGGTGTGCAGTGATCTCTTTGAGTTGTTTTACTATCTCAACCCCTCTTCTCTGAAGGGCCCCGACTGCTGGCGATGCTGTGTCAGTTAACAACCCCGCACCTCCTGCAGGCCAGGCAGGCTCTGTCTCCCAGCTCCAGGGATGAACCTCGGATGTACTTGGAGGTGCAGGAGGACCTTGCACAGCCCCTGTTCTGGCAGCAACTCATGGGTCACCACCTCCCTGTGACTGACCCAGGAGAACACCCACCCCCACCTCCGCCCAGAAGGTGGAAGCTCTCTGGAGCCCAGGCGAGGCCTCCTGCGGCTCACAAACCTGCCCACAAGGACCCTGCTTACATAGCAGGTGGAGATTCTCATCAGGACCACACAGCCTAGGCATCAGCTCACAGCACCAAAACCCCGTGGGGCACTGCCAAGGCCCCCGGGCAACCCCAGAGCCTCAGACTTCACATGGGCTACTGTGTGGGGTCACTGGTGTGGACTCAAAGCTTGACTCCAGTGTGCAACATGGTGGGTTTGAGGGGCCTGCGTAGACCACTGCTTTCTTCCAATTCCAATTTTGGGGCCTCGGCCGTAGCGTGGGAGTCATAGGGTGTGCCAGAAGGCAAGCAGCACACGGCAGAGCCCAGGACGGCCTAGCCGGCAGGTTATGGGGGGGGCAAGGGTGGGAGGGCTACTTTAGGGATGGAAATACCTCACAAGGAAATGTGAGGCCATGAGGGGGAAGGGCCCCCCACCTCAGCAGGCCCACAGTGGCTGGAGGCTCAGGGAGGCTGGGGGTGGGCTGGAGAGCAGGCAGCCAGTGGGGCAGCTCTTGTCAGGCCAGAGTCGGGCAAGGTCTCGGAGGGGTGGGGGCCTGGGTAACACCTCTGCATGGTATGTGGTGATGGTCTTCCCTTCCCTTTCCTTTCGTGTGTGTGTGTGCGTGTGTGTGTATGTGTGTGTGTGGTCACTCGTACTGTGAAGTATAACATACACACAGAAAAATGCATAACAGTTTAACAAGTATAACACAGACACTTGTAAGAAGAGTGAGGGAAAAATATCACTGCAGCCCCCATCCACTCCTGTGTGCCCTGGCCCGGTCAGCTCCCACCCTCCCCGCCAGCCAGCCCACTGTCTTGATGGGAGGGGAATTGTTTCCTGGCTTTCATCACAGTTTTACCACCTAGGCCTGGACCTCTGAACAATGTAGTTTGGGGCTCCCTGATTTTGAACTGTAAATAAATGAAATCGATTCATCCATAGTGGTAAGTGTCCCTGTAGCTTGTTCATGGCACTGCTGTGTTGTATTCCATGCCGTGAATAGGCCACAATTTATTTATCCATTCTGTTCTTGATGGACATTTGGGTTGTTTCCAGATGCAGGTTTCTTTAGGATCTATACCTGGAAGTGGGATTGTGGGCGGATTAATTACAGCCAACACGATGGGTGGCAGTAGCATCTTGTGGTGCCTTTAATTGCATTTCCCTGATCTCTACTGAGGTTGAACAACTTTTCCATTTGGATATACTGTTCTGTGAAGAGGCTTATAAAATCCTTTGCTAATTTTTATTGGGTTGTCTATTACCAATTTGTAGCAGTTTTTAATACTATCTGGATGTGAACCCTTTAGGTGTAGCATGTCTTTTGACTGTTCATGGTGTCTTACTAATATAAGGTCAGATGTGTCCATCTTTTCCTTGGTCATTTGTGCTTTGTGTACCTCATTTAAGAAATCATTAAGATGATATTCTCTTCAATGATCTTTATGTCTTTAATTCACAGAGAACTGATTTTTGTGTGGGTATGAAATAGAAGTCCAATTTGCGCTTTCTCCCCATGTGGTGGCCAGTGGCCCTGCACAGCTAATTGAATTGTGCTTCCTGTCACACAGATTTCCAAGCTGCCCTGATCCTGTATCAGGTCCATATGTGTATGTAGATGTCTGCCCCGTGCTGATTTCACTTCACCTTATTTATATAGCTTGCTAAGAAATCTTGACATTGAAAAGCAAGTCCTCCCACCTTGAAAATGTTTTGGCTCCTCTTGGCCCTTTGGAGTCTCATAAATGTTAGAATTTGGTTGTCAAATTCCACCCAAAATCTGTTGGAATTTCTATTGGGACTGTGTTGAATCAGAGGGCAGAATGGAGAGAAGTGAAGACCACACTGCCTCCAATCATGGACGTGTGTGGTCTCCCCACTTATGTGGTCCTTCATTGACCACCCCGCACCCAGGTGTTAGTTTGCTCTGTAGAGATTGGCACCTCTTGGCTTCATTCCCTGATACAGAGCAATGTACTCTCGAACTGTTCGTTTCCCTTACTCCCCGGCCAGCTTCTCTTCTCTGCACGTATGAAGTCACATTCTGTATGGTACCTGTAAAGTCACATCCTATTCTGGAAAATGTCTGTTTCTGCACCAGTCTTCACTGTATTCTAACTATTCTTTGTCTTGCTTGTCTGGTAAATATGGTATTGAAGTGACTCAACAGGGGCTTTAAATGTCAAACTTGTATGAATTTACACCCTTCGAGTCTTCCTTTGGCCTTTTTTATCCACCCATGATCACCAGGGTCCTTATCCTTGTCTACACTTGAAATGCCGGTAGGGGGGCTATAAAGCCTGCACTTGCTTCTCGGCTTTGTCACTGTGTTTTGTTCTGACTGGCGGCAACTCACCAAGGAATCAGCCCTTCACGGAAGGATTCATTCCTGGAAATGGGGCTCCCCTCCTGAACCTTTCTCAGAGCACAGCTCTCCTCGTGCTTTGCTGTTGGTGGTGTGGAGGCCCTGGGCTCTTTGCTGTGAGGTGTCCCTGGTATCAGATCAGTCACGCAGTCTGAAAGGCTGATCAAGCTGATGGGAGGCTTCTGCCACCTCTTACTTGGCTGCTTCCCTGGGGGCAGTGTCACCTGGGTGTCACAGCCCCATGTGCTGGTGGGCAGGGTCACTCACCTTCTTCTCCGAAGCCATGCACTCACCTCACCGGAAGGGGCCTAGTTCCGGCCCCCCACCCCCGCCCCCGCTCCCAGTGCTGGAGTGGAAGTCTGGGCGTTCACCAGAATTTAAAGAATAGTCGAAAGGCATGAAATCCAAAGGGTCTTTTCACTTCTTTCTGAACAAGAAGGAAATGGGCTTATTTTAGAATCAAGAATATTATCCTCTGAATTACCAGAGAGCAAAAGAGGAGACTTGCTCCCTGAAGAGTTGGGTTCTCCCCGGGAAAATACTGGAAGGTTCTGACAGAGAGTCCACCTGATTTCCCCGCCACATTGCCTTTTTTTTTTTTTTTTTTGGCCGTGCTGTGCGGCATGTAGGATCTTAGTTCCCCGACCAGGGGATCGAACCCGTGCCCCCCGCAGTGGGAGTGCAGAGTCTTAACCACTGGACCACCAAGGAAGTCCCCACATTGCTTTTTTGACTGGCCAATTTTATCCTCAGGAAGGTCTAGGCTTATGTGTTAAAGTAACAGTTCAGATGGGCATCGCCCCCCCCCATCTCCCGCAGAGCTAGTGGTGGGAGGGAAGAAGCTCCTTAGGGAGCAGGGCGCTGGCACCAACAAGAGGTCCTAATTCATAAGCTAAGTTGACAGCTTTGGAATTTGAGGCAGCTCCTTTTTACTGCTAGCATCATCGATGTGGCCCGTGAGCACTTCATCCACGCAGTACTCGGGACATCTGAGGCCCTGGGGCCCAAACTGGGAAGACATTTGCAACTCATGGTAAAGGGTTAAATTCTCTGATATATAAAAAGCTCTAAAACAAAAAACAGCCCAGTGGGAAAAATGGACTTGAGGATTTGACTTAGTTTCCAGAAAAGGAAAAGGTAATGGCTATTCACTAGAGGAAAAGACACTCCATCTCTGAAGAAGAGAAATGCAAACTAACACCTTCTGGGGAAAAGCCTTTCCCCACCAGGCAGCCCAAAGTCAAAACAGGTGGGGATGCTCCTGTGCCAGGTGGGTTGGTGCCCTAGACCCCCTTCTAGGAGGGACATCTGGCCATATTAAAACCGCATCGATTTTGACTGACTAATCCTACTTCTAGGAACCTATCCTCCAAATATACCTACACATACGTGGACGCCAACAGCGCAGAGCTAAGAGCGGAGGGATGGAAAGAGCTCGAACGTTCTCAATAGGGGCTGGCTAAGTAAGTAACCATGGCCGGTCCCAACAAGGGAATACTGGAGACTCTTCAGGTACTGAGATAGACTTTTAAGTAAAAAAAAAAAAAAAAGTGCAACCTAGTGTAGAATATGCTACCATTTGTGGAAAAAAAAAAAAAAGTTGGGGGGAGGGGTGGGGGTGTTATATGTGCATAAAATAGCTCTAGAGGGATTTGAGAGAGGGCTGCCTGGTGGAGGGAGGCGGCAGGAGGGAGCTTTCTCTTTGGGGATCCTTGGAATGCTTTGAATTTGAGCCATGTAAATATATTACCTATTAAAATGAGAGCAGAATTAGGAAAAGAAACCAGGTGGCAGAGGGGCATGGTGGCAGAGACTTCCCATTTGTAGCTTTGGGATTTGGAGCCCTGTCTGGATGTTTGGGGGGGTAGACTTATGAGAATATCAAGTCCAGACCCCACTGTCCCCAGATGGGGGGGCTGAGGCTCCAGGAGTGAGGGGACAGAGCCAATTTCTGAAAACTGACCATTTTTGTCTCTTTTATGTCGGCTTCAAACACAGAAGTGAGGTGTGCTCACTTCACTAGGAGGGGAAATCTGGGCAAACGGCGGCTGGTGGGTTTGCAATATGGCCGCTCCCCCCTCCCCCCACGTCTTCCAAGCCCATTCTGGAATTCTCCCTGGGAGGCCTGGAGGACTGGAACCTGGCTTTGCACAGCTGGGAAGAAGGGCTGGGTGGCAGGAGAGAGCTTTACAAAAACAAAGTTTTGGGGGCCAGCACTTAGTGCAAAGGGGGCCAAGGAGTCAAGGAAGACATCAGCAGCCCAGAAACACTGGAAACTTCCTAAGCTCTGGGATTGGCTGACCTCCCCAGATAATACCAAGACCTGTGTGCAGGCACGGGCCCGCTGCTCCCTGCTTCAGCTCCCCTGGTGATCCACATTACTCGTGTCCCTGAGGCTGAGCTGTCCTGTCAGCTCCGTGGTTTAGGGAATATGTAGGAAAGACATGTGGTGAATCTCTTCATTTCACAGATGGGGAAAACTGAGGCCCAGAAGGGGAGCCAAGCAGGCTCTCGACCCCAGGGTCCCTAAGATCAGGCTCCCAGGGGAAGCAGGCCCTGAGGCAGGGGTCTCAGACCAGGGGACAGGGCAGTGGGGCAAGCCTGCAGAGGACAAGGTGGGAGGCCTGGGGGGGAGCCTACGCTGCCCAGCTCTCCAGAATGGACAAGCCCCAAGTGGCCTCCGGGCCACCGGCGCAAAGATCACAGAGCCGGGTGCAGCCACCCAGAGGGTGCTGGGGGACACAGGACCCAGGAGCAGCTCACAGGGCCTGGGCTGAAGCAGAGGGGACTTGGCATTGTGCAGCACTGGGTGGCCTCAGGGAAGGCTTCCTAGAAGGGTGCAGTGTGGGGCTCCCAGTGGGCTGGTGGGGGAAAGGCATTCGATGCAGAAGGAACGGCACCGGCAAGGGAGGTGCCAGGCTGCAAACCGGGGCTGAAGGCGCTGGTTGCCCCAGAGGCCAGGGGTCTTTGCTGGCAGGTGACGCGGTACCACTGGGGCAATGGTGGAGAGCGGGTGGCAGTCTGTGCCTCCACCCCCGTCTGTCCCACATCTCAGTTCGAGCTGTTATTTGGAAATGAGTTTCTGCTGCTGTTTTGAAGGCTGACGACACCCCTGTGGGCCTTGGGGCAGTTGGTCCCGTCAGGGGAAGGGACAGGCTGCTTGGTGGGCAGCGGAGCCCATGCTTCAGAGGAAATGGAGCTGGCCGGGTGCGGGGCGGGGGGTGGGGGAGGACTGGGGTTGGGGACAGATGTCTTGAGAGGGAGGTGCAGCAGCTGCTCTCCTCGGCATGCAGGGACGATTATTAGCTCCAGGGGGCTTGGGAGCATGGTGGGCAGGGTTAAGAATGTGGGACCCTGATCCACAGATGCCCCCTTTTTCCTATCCAAGGAGCCACTGCTGTGTGACACCCCAGCTGACCAGAGCCTCTGGCGCTCCCTGATTCATGGGGGCAGCGAGCTGTGCTCTGCCCTCCGGAGCCCCTCCATCCTCCCCAACACAGCAGGCGCCCAGCCTCCTTGGCCCTCAGAGACCCCTGCAGCTGGGGAGACCCCCATGGCTCATGTGAGGCCACAAGGTGAAAGTCCTAGCTGGGGGCAATGGGAGGGAATGTGAGGTCGGACCCTGGGAGGTGGTGACCTGGTGTTGACACACCCCGGGAACTGGGATGGTGTCCTCACCTGTGAAATGAAGGAGTCGGATGAGATGCTCACAGACACCTAGGCCCCTGCTCTCACGACCTCGTGTGGTGCATCAAGGTGAAGGCCAAGAGCAGGGGGAAGAAGCTGTGTGCTGGGAACTTGGGGGTTGGGGGGCACACAGCTGGGGAGCTGAGGGGATGTGACAAAGGCCAGGCCGAGGCAGGAGCCTGTCACAGGGCAGGTGCTCATACCCAAGAGGGAGGCCCCAGGCCGCGAGCCAGGCTGAGGGATGTTTGGCTGCAGCTGGAGCCATGCCACCCCCCACCCCCTCCCCCAGCATGGAGACTGACTCCAGTCCCCTCACTGAGGACAGAACGAGACTGAGGTGAGCTGGAAGACCTCTGTGGAAGAGGAGCGTCCCCTCCGAAAGATGGGCCACACCCTCCAGACTCCCTTGAACCGATTCTCCTCCTTTCAAAGGTCACGACTGTCCCCACTGTCCTGGAAGTAAATCCTCAATATCCAGGGAGCTGACTGGGGGCTGAGGGTGGAGAGTGCCCCCTGAACCTGGACTGAAGGAGAGCAGCCCTCAGGCATCTGAATGAGGAAGCTGGCACTGGCAGACTGCCCCAGAGGTGTGGGGTGGGGGGTGGATCCAAGTGGAAAGTGCCAAGGGACTGGGCTAGGCAGCCCTGGGGCCTGGGCTGTTCTGAAGTTACCATAATCAGAGGGCAAGTGTGACCTGCTACAAGCCTGGGATGGGCACCCGAAGCTTCCTGCCCCTGCCTGCTGGGAGTTCACACTGAAGCCACAGTGGGTGCCACATGGGCTGGGCCACTGGCAGCCGTCCCAAGGAAGGAGCCCGTGGCCACCCCAGGCCCCAGCACACATACAAGGTGGCCCTTGTCACTGTGTATCACTCAAAGGTGGGCCTGCTCCTCACTCCCAGCATCAGAAGGGAAGAGCTCCAGAGGCTTGGTCCAGGTAGTAATAACCCTTCTCCCCAGAGCCCCTCAGCTTCCCAAAACAAATTCACTTAAATTCTGTGGATTTTTAAAAAATCACCTCCATCTAGGATGTTCTTGTCTATCTCAGGGGCTGAGGAAGAACAAAGGGTTTCAATGGCTCGGGGCCAGCAGGAATCCAGAGGTGAGGCCCCCAGGAATGGGGTTCATGTGGCCAGAGGAGCCCCTTCTCTGTGCCAGCAGCTGCAATGAACTGGACTTCTCCCCCAGGGTAGGCAGTGCAGAAGGGGTGGAGCTGGCCCTTCACACAAATTCCCAGTGCTCATGGCTGGGCCTCACTTGGAAGGAGTCGCTGCCAGGGCCCATGGAGGCGCTCATGCTGCAGGGCGGTGAAGTGTTCAGCCCAAAGGCGACCGGACCCGAGCAAGCAGCACTTCGTGGCTGGAGGACTGCCTGCTGCCCTATCGCTGCCCCCACGAGGGAGCACGAGGGAGCGAGCCCCTGCACTTGGAGAAGGGATCCTAGGCCAGGAGACCCCAGTTACACTGGACCTTGACACTGATTTTGTTTTGACAGGGTACCCTCAGCGCCAGGACCTCCAGAGGCCTAGTGGGGTTAACTAGCCACCTGGAGGCTTTCAGAGCTGCTGCGCCATAAGACCTGAATGGTACCCAAATTACAGGGGATGTTCCCTCAGGGAACTGCTGTGCCTGAGGGGAGCAGAGCCCAGGCCCAGAACTGGGGTGAACAGGGCAACATAACCAGGAACTCGACCTCCTGGGCACCTTCCCTCCTACCAGACCCAAAAGCTGTTGCAAAGTTCCAGAACAACGGGATTTCCCAAGTCAAGACACTGAGGCAGCAGCCTATCGAAAAGTGACCCTGGACGGAGTGGGGAAGGCTTTCTCTCCGCCCCCCCCCCGCCCCCACTCAGATTCTGACCCCTCCCCCTTTCCCCGCCAGCCCTAGCCCAAGAGGTAGTCCGGCCTCTGCGGGAGGTGGGGGGTGGGGGACGATCCAAAACGAATTCCCGTAGGATTCCGGGGTCTGCGGCCTCGGGCAGGATGCCAACCACAGCTGGGCCCTCTGCTGGGGGCTGGGGGCGTGGAGAGGCTAGGCTGCAGATTCTGGGGACACCCCTCCCGATCTCGGTTGCCCAGTCACTGACCCAGCCCTGCACCGATTCCTCCGCAAGCCAAGGAAGCCCGAGGCAGCCGCAGTCTCCACACCGTTTATTTCTCCGTCCTGGTAGGTGGGGTCGCTGGGGGCGGGGCGGGCAGAAAACCGCGCTTAGGCTGCGGGCCCGGGGCAGGGGAGTCCGGGGCGCGACACTCAGGCGAAGGTGGAGCCGTTCCAGCCCACGTTAGCCGCGTTCATGTCGTAGTAGTTGATGTAGATCCTGCGGGGGAGGAAGCGGGTCTAAGCCGGCTGCGAGGTGGCCGCCGTGGCCGCGCGCCCCCCGTCCCCCGGCGCCCACGCACCTGTCCGGGCTGATGCGCAGGCGTTCGGCCAGCAGGCCGCACAGCAGCTTGCTGTAGGAGCGGTTCTGCGCGCCGCCGATCTTGCCGATGCTGTGCAGGCTGCAGAGCGCGCACGGCTCGCTGGAGCCCCCGAAGGCCATGAGCTGGTCCGGCACCACGTGCACCGCGATGTACTGCGGGGGAGGGGCAGCGGTCAGCGGGCCTCCTGGCCTCGCCGGCCCGGACGCCCCCATCCCTTCCCCTCCCGGAGCCCCATCCCGGAGCCGCCTGCCCCACCCAAGCCCCATCCCGGAGCCACCTCCCCCGCCCCAGCCCGGGACCGCTTGGCCGGGCCCTCCCCGCAGACCTGCGCCGGCTTGCCCGTGGCCTGCGCCAGCTGCTGGGTGAGCTCGGAGAGGAGCCCGTCCGGCACAGAGGCGCGGGGCACGTTGGTGTTCACCAGGAATATCGGCATGACGGCGAAGACAGGGATACAGGAACCAACCGACTCGCGCGGAAACACAGCCGGGAAATCTCTGAGCTAAGTGACCGCCGCCCAGCGCCCCTCCCAGTGCGGCTGCGGCCCAGCCTCCCGTGACGCCACAGCCGGCGGAGACCCCGCCCCCGAGGCCGCGGCGCGCTCGCGCCTGGTGACGTCACCGCCTGCGGAGGTCCAGCCCGCCCGGCGGAACTCGGAGCCCCTGCAGAGTCGGCCCTTGGCCCTGAGCACCTCCTCAAAGTCGTTCTCCACGCGGCGGCCAGAAATCTGCCTGTCCCTCGTTTGTCAGTCCTTTCATCTAGTCACAGCGACGTCTGTGCGCCGGGAGCAGCAGGGATGCGTCTTTTAGCGGGACAGACGGCCCCTGGCCCTCCATGAGATCACAGCCAGACAAGCAGATGGAGTCCCAGCTCATTCCACTAAGCCCTCCTGTGTCCGCAGTCTCCGCGCGCGTGCGTGTGTGTGTGTGTGTGTGTCTGTGTGTGATGGGGAGGGGTGGTCATTGCTGCAGGTGGGAGGGGGCTGCCACAAGTGAGTCACCATCCAGAGGCCTTCCCTGCACCCCTGCTCTTCAGGGTGGGTGAGGATGCTGGGAGGTGCCCAGGGGGGAGGCAGGGAGTAGGAGGGGTTCCAAAGGCAGTCAGCAACTCCGTCTCAGAGCCCACCCCAAAGCCCCATCCGGTCCCCTGGGCAACCCCTTTGCAGGTCTGGAAACTTGAGCTCCTCAGGGAAGCCCCACCCTAGCCAGGCCCTGTGGGGATGCCCTCTCACAGAGCCCTGGGTGCAGTCTCTCTCTTCCACTGTTGGTCAGCTCAGGGGGCACCTAGTAGGTGCCAAACATACAAGAGACATGGACTAAATGCTGGCTGAATGAATGAAGTTAGCCATGACACGGCAGGAAGAGGACAGGGCCAGGGAGGAGCCTGCAGGCCCTGCCATTACTGGGCAGGAGGGCCACCCGACTCCTGCTCCGAGGAGACCCTGGTCAGGGGGCTGTGCTGGGGAGCAGAGCTCTGCAGGCACTCGAGGGGGTTTGGCTCATGCTGGTTTGGCCAAGTCTCAGAGCTCTCCAGGGAGGTCCTGTCCTTGGTCTTTGGCAGGTGTGGTCTGGTTAAGGTGGCACAGCACACACTGGCCTGGACACTGGCCATGTGATAGAGCAAGACCACCATGCCTGTGGGAGCAGGCGGCCTCAGGCAGGAGGTCACATGGCCCAGCTGTGCAAATACTCTGTAAAATGTGGATCCCTCCAGGTGGGCCCCAGGTCATATCCCTCCCCACTCCCACACCCCAGCAGACTTCCTGTGCCCAGGGCTCTGTTACCACTGATGCACTGATGCACCCCACGCATTGTCTCCAGCCTGGGGCGTTCCTCTGAGCCCCAGCAGCCAACTCCGCATGTCCTGCTACCTGTGTCCAAATCCAAGTGCATGACTATTCTCCCACCCCTGATCGCCTGCCAGTGAAATGTGCCTCCCTCCACTGTCCCTTTATCCTCACTTCTCCTGCCCCCACCCCGCCTTAGTCTAAGTTAGCTGGCACCGCCTTTGGCCTGGCCTGGCCTGCCTGGGGGAGGGGTCTGTCTCCCCACCCCCTGGCAGTAGATCTGGCCATGTGACTTGCCTTGCCCAGTGAAATGTGAACAGAACTGACCCAAGTGACTCCAGCCAGAAGACTCAGGAGCCAGCACCTGGTTGGCGGTTCTCTGATAGTGGAAGTGGGTGACACAGTGAAGCCTCGCCAACAAATAACCTGCGACGCCCTGCAGGTGAGCCACTGTTCGGGGCCGTGCTCCTGGCTCCTGGCTCCTGGCTTGGGCGTTGGTCCTGGAACGCTGTAGGCCTGTACTCTCCCTCATCTGCCTCAGGCTCAGTTCGTCAGGAAAGCCCCAGAGCTCCTGGCCCCGTCAGGTCCTCTCCTTCAAGGCCGTCACCATATCTCTGCTTGCGAGTTACTGATTCCTTTCTGGGCTGCATGAGGTGGGGGACATTGCTGTGGCCTACCTTCTGACCTGTTACTAGGTAGCAGGCGGAGGGCCTCCAAAGATGACCATGCCCAATTCCCTGGAACCTGTGAATATGTTACCTTACGTGGCAAAAGGCACTTTGTAGATGTAATTAGGGTTACAGACTTTACAGTAGGGAGGTTATCATGGATTATCTGGGTGGGGCCAACGTAATCACATGAGCCCTTAAAAGCAGAGAATTTTCTCCAGCTCAAGTAAGAGATGCAGCAGGAGGGGCGGTCAGAGAGCCTCGAAGCAGAAGGACTCAGATGTGCCGTTACTGGCTTTGAAGATGAAGGGCCCTCAGTCGTTCAGCCGCAAGGAACTGAATTCTGCCAGCAGCCTGAATGAGCTCAGAAGTGGGTTCCTCCCTACTTGACCTGGAGACGCCTTGACTTCGGCCGTGAGACCTGAAGAAGAAGACCAGTCACTTTGTACTCGATTGTGACCCACAGAAACTGAGATAATAAACGTGTGTTGTTTTAAGCTGCTCAATTTGTGGTAATTTGTTCTAAGAGCTATAGAACAGTAACACCCCCGGCATCCCCAGGGGCTCTATAATCACCTGCTGAACAACAGCACACACGCACGAGGAGCCCTTGGCCCCCAAAATCCTCTCCCCCTCCCTCCTCACTGACAGCATCCCAATTCTGTTTGCTTAGAACCTTCACCGCAACCACTGGCAACCAGGCATGGCCACCGGAGGTAGCTGTGGCCCATGTGATGTGCAGGGTCCACAGGGAAGCAGCTGCCTGCAGATGGAGGCTCTACCCTACGCCCTTCCTCCTACCCCCACCTGGAACCTGGGCAGGACTGCCAGATGTGCAGCAGCTGCCAGGCAACCCTGAGCTGGAAAAACACAGGCAAAGGAGGGGGAGTGGCAACCCCGAGGAGCCTGGGGCTCTGGCGGCTCTGCCCATCCCCTTCAGCTGCCTTTACATTACAGGAGAAAAGTAAGCCCCTCTCTGCTTGAAGCACCACTGGTCAGGGTTTCTGATGTTTGCAGCCCCAGGGCAGCTCCTAGCTGGTACAGAGGACTTCTTGAGGGCCACGCCCCACAGTTGAGGGCTGCTGGGCAGAGAGGGGGTGGGAAGGAAACCTCAGGATGTAGGGAAACGCCAGCTAGATGAGGAGGAATACGGCCCATACGAGCACCCGGCAGGCCCCTAAAGCTGGCAGCCGTGCCCCCCACCCCGGTTGAACATCTCTGTGGGCAGGACGCAAGTCACCCACGCTGGAAGGGGTGCATGGGGAGGGGGAGGGCCTGCTGACTCCATGATGCAGGGCTACTGCTGTCCTCTTGCTGCCTCTCCCTGACACGGACCTGGCCATCGGTCCACGTCCACGGACGGTCCACCTGACCACCGGCTCCCACAGCCCCTTCGCCAGCTTTATTCCCCTTGCCATCCCTCCCCCGGGCACTTGCGGTTCATCACTCACAGCAAGAACCCAGCCAGCCTTGAGCCCCCGACTGTCCCCCATGCACCAGTCCCTGTGCCCTTGTTCGCTGAATGTGGTAAAAGTTGCAGCAAAGACAAGCAAAGGAAACACCCTCCCCCTCCAGTCACAGCGGAAGAAGACCTGGGAGGTCATCATCCCTGCTGGAGACCCCCCCCCCCGAGCTGTACCTGAAGGTACAGGATTTTAAGAGGGGTGTCTGCCAGGAGACCACCACACTGCAAAAGCAGGGCCTAGGCTTGTTGGGGAGCTAGCGGTCATGGCCAGCTCTCCCGCACAGGATGAGACATGGTTCAGAGAGGGTGATCTGGGCTGAGCCTCTTAAACTCTCTGAGGCTCAGCTGCAAAATTTCAAACTGGGGGAATTCCTTTTCTATAGATTTGTGTGAAGATTTAACGAGATTAAGGACAAGCGCAAAGTGCCTGCATTCAGAATGTACTCAGTAAAAGCTACCTGATCTTATTGCTTTGTCATCAAGTGTCCTGGAGCAGAAAACGGACTAACAGGCCTGACCCTAATGGTGGCACTGGGCAGTGTGGGTGACTGTGCTTTCCCTCCCTGGTGGCCAGGTCCTTCCCCACCCCCGCCCCTCCCCCATCCCATCAAACCTGAGGCCAGGCTGCATCTCCCCCACCTCTCCTGGCATGGCCTCTCCTGTCTGCGGGGTCCTGTCCCTGTTTCCTTGCCCTGCTGAGGGGTTCCCTGGGCAACAAGGACTCCCAACGCCCACCCCACACTCTCAGAGACAATTTGGCTGGGTGGACAGCAAGTGGGACACGGCCCAAGGGCTAGGCCCGGGCTGGGGGCATCTCTATGGTCCATGCTGGGGACCAGGGCACCTAAGTGTGACCAATGCAGTCCCAGACCTGGGACACAGCCTGACGCCTGCCCTGCTCACAGCCTGTGCACCACGGGATTTCGAGGGATGGATCCTTTCTCACTAATCTTCACCAGGGGCCAGTAGCGGCCAGGGTGGCCACTGGTGCCGAGGGTGGGGGGGCAGCTGGGGAGCGGGTCAGCAGAGGCGGAGATGGGGCAGGTGGCAGAGAGAAGCTGGGAGAACACACAGAGGGCTCCCAGAGTGCTCACACCTGCCTTCCAGAAAGCTCCACATCTACCGGACCCACAGGCCTTCAGTCCCATCATTCAACACTCCTGCCTCCAAAGGAACCCCAGCTGGGCCTGTCCTCAGGAAGCCAGCTCCAGGTGACTTCTCCATGAGACCTCTCCTGACCCCGACTCAGAGAGTTCTCGCTCCCCAGAGAACCTACTGCTTGCCACTTCTGCTAATATGGCGGTTACTGCTTCCCACTGAAAGCCAGACAAATTCTTTATGATACAACAATGATCAATTGTTTTTTTGACCGAAGTGCCAAGGTAATCCAATGGGGAAAAGATGGTCTTTTCAACAAACGGTGCCGGCACCACTGGACATCCATTAAAAGTAAATGAATAAGGGAATTCCCTGGTGGTCCAGTGATTGGGACTCGGCGCTTTCACTGGGCCCAGGTTCAATCCCTTGTCAGGAAACTGAGATCCTGCAAGCCATGCAGCGCAGCTTAAAAAAAAAAAAAATGGTGGACACTAGATGACTGTGGATGTGGTGATGACTTTTTAGATACAACACGATCTATGAAAGAATTCATAAGCTGAACTTCTTTAAAATTAAAAACATCTGGGGACTTCCCTGGTGGTCCAGTGGTTGAGACTTCGCCTTACAATGCAGGGGGTGCGGGTTCCATCTCTGGTCCACGAACTAAGATCGCACATGCCTCCAGGCCAAGAAACCAAAACATAAAACAGAAGCAATATTGTAACAAATTCAATAAAGACTTTAAAAATGGGCTTCTCTGGTGGTGCAGTGGTTAAGAATCCTCCTGCCAATGCAGGGGACACAGGTTCGAGCCCTGGTCCAGGAGGATCCCACATGCCACGGGGCAACTAAGCCTGTGCACCACAACTACTGAGCCTGCACTCCGCAGCAAGAGAAGCCACAGCAATGAGAGGCCAGCGCACCGCAAAGAAGAGTAGCCCCCGCTCACAGCAACTAGAGAAAACCCGTGCACAGCAATGAAGACCCCATGCAGCCAAAAATAAATACAATAAATTAATAAAAAAAAAAAAAGGACTTTAAAAAATATATACAGGGACTTCCCTGGTGGCGCAGTGGTTAAGAATCCACCTGCCAATGCAGGGGACATGGGTTCGAGGCCTGGTCCAGGAGGATCCCACATGCCATGGGGCAACTAAGCCCATGCACCACAACTACTGAGCCTGCGCTCTAGAGCCCGCGAGCCACAACTACTGACGCCCGCGTGTCTAGAGCCCATGCTCCACAACAAAAGAAGCCATCGCAATGAGAAGCCTGTGCACCGCAACAAAGAGTAGCCCCCGTTCGCCACAACTAGAGGAAGCCTGCATGCAGCAACGAAGACCCCATGCAACCAAAAATAAATTAAATAAATTTATTAAAATATATATATACATTTTATAAATAAATAAATAATAAAAACGTCTGCTCTGTGGAAGGCACTGTCAAGAAAATGAAAAGGCAAACCACAGACTGGGAGAAAATATCTGCAAAAGATGCATCTGATCAAAGACTGTTATCCAAAATATACAAAGAACTCTTAAAACTCAACAATAAGAAAACAAACAACTTGATTTTTAAAAACAGCCAAACAGTTTTTTTTTTTAATTAATTAATTTATTTATTGGCTGCATTGGGTCTTCGTCGCTGTGCGCGGGCTTTCTCTATTTGCGGCAAGCGGGGGCTACTCTTTGTTGCAGTGTGCGGGCTTCTCATTGAGGTGGCTTCTCTTTGCTGCCAAGCACAGGCTCTAGGCACGCGGGCTGCAGTAGTTGTGGCACGCGGGCTCAGTGGCTTGCAGGCTCTAGAGCTCAGGTTCAGTAGTTGTGGCACACGGGCTTAGTTGCTCCACGGCATGTGGGATCTTCCCGGACCAGGGCTCGAACCCGTGTCCCCTGCATTGGCAGGCGGATTCTTAACCACTGCGCCACCAGGGAAGTCCCAAAACACTTTTAACAGACACTCACCAAAGAAGATATATACAGATGGCAAATTAGCATATGAAAAGATGTTCCATGTTTGTCATCTGGGAAGTGCAAATTACAAGAAAATACCACCACACACTTATTAGAATGGCCAAAATCACTGACAACACCAAATGTTGGTGAGGATGTGGAGCAACAGGAACTCTCATTCAGTGCTGGTGGGAATTAAAATGGTATAGCCACTTTGGAAGAGTGTTTGGCAGGTTCTTACAAAACTAAACATACTCTTACCCTATGATCCAGCAATCATGCTTCTTGGTATTTACCCAAAGGAGGTGAAAATGTATGTCCGCACAAAAACCTGCACATGGATGTATATAGCAGCTTTATTCATAATTGCCAAAAGCAACCAAAACGTCCTTCAGTAGGTGAATAAACTTTGGGACATTCAGACAACGGAATTTTACTCAGTGCAAAAAGAACTATTAAGCAATGAAAAGACATGGAAGAAACTTAAATGCATATTACTAAGTGAAAGAAGCCAATCTGAAAAGGCTACATACTCTATGATTCCAACTATATGACATTCCGGAGAAAACAAAATTGTAGAGACCATAGAAAGATCAGTGGTCGCCAGGCGCTGAGCAGGGGCAGGAAAGGGATCACCATGTAGAACAGAGAGGATTTTTAGGGCAGGGAAAATACTCTGTATGATACTATCATGGTGGATACATGTCATCATACATTTGTCCAAAGCCATAGCATGTACAACTACAGGAGTGAACCCTAATGTAAACCGTGGACTTTGGGTGTGATAATGACGTGTCAATGTAGGGTCGTGGATTGTAACAAACGTCCCACTCTGGTGGGGGACGTTGATAACAGGAGGCTGTGCATGTGTGGGAGAGGGGGCATATGGGAAATCTCTGTACTTTTCTCTCAATTTTGCTGTGAAATTAAAACTACTCTAAAAAAATCTTTTTTAAAAAATAGTGGGCAAAAGACTTGAACAGTCTTCACAAAAGAAGATACGTGACTGGTCATATTAGCACATGAAGAGATGCTCAGCATTATTAGCCATCAGGGAAATACCTCAATAAAACCACAAGACGCCACTACACACTCAGTGGAATGGCTAGATTAAGAAGACTGACAGTGCCAAGTGCTGATGAGGACTTGAAGCATCCAGAAGTCTCATCAAGTGCTAGCGGGAATGTAAAACAGTATATGCACTTAGGAAAACAGTTTCTTCTACAGTTAAGCATACATTCATTATTTTTTTTAACATCTTTATTGGAGTATAATTGCTTTACCATGGTGTGTTAGTTTCTGCTTTATAACAAAGTGATACATTCATTATTAAACTCAGCAATTCATTTACCCCAAAGAAATGAAAGCATACGTCTACACAACTTGTGCAGGAATGTTCATAACAGTTTTATTCATCATGGCCAACAATTAGAAACAGGGCTTCCCTGGTGGCGCAGTGGTTAAGAATCCGCCTGCCAATGCAGAGGACATGGGTTTGAGCCCTGGTCCGGAAAGATCCCACATGCCGCGGAACAGCTAAGCCCATGTGCTACAACTACTGAGCCTGCGCTCTAGAGCCCGCGTGCCACAACTACTGAAGCCCGCGTGCCTAGAGCCCGTGCTCCGCAACAGGAGAAGCTGCCGCAATGAGAAGCCCGCGCAACGTGGCAAAGAGTGGCCCCCACTCGCCGAAACTAGAGAACGCCTGTGCACAGCAACGAAGGCCCAATGCAGCCAAAAATAAATAAATAAAATAAATAAATTTATTTTTAAAAAAAAAACCAACCAATTAGAAACAGCCAAATGTCCACCTGCAGGGAAATGGGTTAACAAATGATGGTATATCCATACAGTGGAATACTCTTCAGCCATACAAAGGGATATATGCTAATACATGCAACAACACACATGAACCTCAAAAACTTTATCTGGAGCAAAGCCAGACACAAATGCATACATACGGTATGAAATTATATCAAATTCTGAAAAAGAAATCTGACTTATAGTGACAGAAGGCAGGTCTGCGGTTGCCTAGGGCCTAGGGCCTGATTGCAAAGGGGCACGACGGAACTTTGGAGATGATGTGACTGGTCTACCTTGATGGTGGTGGTGGTTCATGGATATGTACACCTGTCAAAACTTATCAAATGTAAACTTAATATGGATACATTTTATTGTATGTAAATTATACCTCAATAAAGTTGATTTTTAACAATCAATTCCTCAGAAAATCCTTCCCTGACCACTCCCCTCTCAAACATCCCTTGGTATACACACCCTTCACAAGCTGTATTTTCTTCCACTTCATTTCCCCAAGTTTGTTTGTTTTGTTTTGTTTTAAGATTTTTTTGATGTAGACCTTTTTTAAAGTCTTTATTGAATTTGCTACAATAGGGCTTTCCTGGTGGTGCAGTGGTTAAGAATCTGCCTGCCAATGCAGGGGACACGGGTTTGAGCCCTGGTCCAGGAGGATCCCACATGCCACGGAGCAGCTACGTCCATGCGCCACAACTACTGAGCCTGTGCTCTAGAGCCAGTGAGCCACAACTACTGAGCCCACGTGCCACAACTACTGAAGCCCGCGCGCCTACAGCCCGTGCTCCGCAAGGAGAAGCCACCGCAATGAGAAGCCAACGCACCGCAACGAAGAGTAGCCCCCGCTCGCCGCCGCTAGAACCGCTAGCCCGCTTGCCGCAATGAAGACCCAATGCAGCCAAAAAGAAAGAAAGAAAGAAAGAAAATTTTAAAAATTTGTTACAATATTGCTTCTGTTTTATGTTTTGGTTTTTTGGCTGCGAGGCATGTGGGATCTTAGCTCCCCATCCAGGGATCGAACACGCACCCCCTGCATTGGAAGGCGAAGTCTTAACCACTGGACTGCCAGGGAAGTCCCGCCCAAGTTTGTAATTGTGTTTTTATTGGTTTCCTGTTAACTGCCTCCAGACAGGGAGCACCGAGAGGTCCCAGACCCCATCTCTCCAGCTCACCGCTGATGGCTGAACACCAGGCCTGCACACAGTAGGTGCTCAACAAGCACCCATTAAACAAGGGGATGCAGGGCTGGTGAATGGAGAGGGCCCGAGGGAAGAGCAGCGGCCGGCTGGGCCCCAGCCAAACCTGCTGAGCTAGAGTTCTGTAGACCGGATGACCTCCGGCCCGTCCACGTGGGGCCCTGGCTCCACCCCAGGGAAGTTGAGTCTGTGCAATTCCTCTGAGATGTCCACGAAGCTCTTGCCTCTGGTCTCAGGGAGGAAGAAGCCAGTGTAGACGGCCCCACAGACACAGACACAGAGGAAAGGCACATAGAGGAAGTGGGACAAGCTCTCCTGTGGGTTAAGAGACCCAAGATCTGGTGTGGCCCGTTCAGCCCCCACATGGAAGGCCCCACCACAGGTCCTGATGAGGGACTCGACCCTCTTGGCTCAGATAAGCCCCATCCCCTTCAGTCTCACGCCTCCTGGATGGAGCCTCCCCTGGGGTTCTCATGCTGACAAGGACAAAACCTACGGCAGGGCCCCCGGGAGGGAGGGGGGGGGCAGGCCTACCATGATGAAGGGGAACCCCAGCCCGACTAGGAAGAGCATGGTCCACATGAGCGCCCCGCAGACCATGTAAGCAGCAGGCCGGGTCATCTGGTCAAACAGCTCTGTGGCCAGGATCCCGGTCACTCCGGCTGGAAGGAGGAGTGGGGACAGGAGGCTGCCAGCCAGGGCTCCCTGGCCGGCCTTCCCCCAACCTTGTCCCAGACAGGAAAGTGGGGCCCTTCCAGCGCTCCTCCAGCCATTCCCTCCCAGAAGCCTGTACGGTGAGGGGAGGGCACACCCAAGCATCCTTCACCCAGACATCTGTGCTCCTTCAGCCAGGCCCAAAGGCAGGAGCTCTTCCCACTCACCAGGGCCAATGCCAAAGCTGAGGATGAAGGCAAAGACGCAGGACATGGCCAGGTAGGGCATCCAGGGGAGGGAGCTCTGAGGCAGAGGGGCGGGGGTGGGGGGGTGGTGAGGGGAGGTCAGAAGGGGCCCAGCCGCCCGGCCCTCATCCACGCCCAGCTACCTGCAGGCACAGGGCCGCTGTGAAGACGCTCCCCCAGCAGGTCATCAGGCCGTACCCCCCCATCAGCAGCATCCGTCGGCCCACCCTCTCGATCACCACACACTGCAAAGGAAAGGAGCCCTCACTGATTCACTGGTGTGGGCCACGGTCGCGGGTCCCTCGGTTTGCGGGCCAGCAGTGGGGAGGGGCCTCATGAGGAAGCTGGGGAGGCGGGCGCGAGAGCAATTTACCGCTTCAGTGGATTAAGACATTATTAACTTCTCAGAGGACCTCAGTCATTCAACCTCATTCAGTTTCCCCATCTCAAAATGGTGGTGGGAGTGCCCGGCAAACTAGGTGCTCGATAAGCGCTTGCTAACTCGCCGTATTTTAACATAGCGACCTGAAGTGTCAGTGGCTTAGCGCCGAGGCCTGCGGTCCCCGGAGGGCCAGCACCCCGAGGGCCAGCACCCGCAAGGGTCCGCCGCAGGGCTGGGGGATGGGGTGTCATCCCGGAGGCAGACTCACGCTGAGCAGCGCCGCCAGCAGCTCGCAGCCCCCGGTCCCGATGGAGGCGTACTGGACCTTCTCTGGGGGAATCCGCGCCTGGCTGAACACTGCTGACGCATAGGCGTACACCTGCCGGAGGGGTGGGGCGGAGGGGCGAGAGGCCGAGGCGCACCGTCTCCCTCATGGACCCCGCTCCACCCCCTTCCCCCTCCCCTCTCCCCCCCAACCTGGGCCTGGCGCGGACTGCTCACCGCGTCGTTCCCGCACAGCTCCATGACCCCGCCCAGCACCACCAGGCTCGCCACCTGCCTCCGCAGCGCGCGGTCCCGGAACAGCTCCCACGGGCGTCGCGCGCGCCGGCCCTGGCAGGCGGCGCGCTCCCGCTCCAACTCGGCCAGCTCCCCGGCCAGGTCCGCGGGGCCCCGCAGCCGCTGCAGCGCTGGGGGAGGGGGCAGGGCAGAGGACGCTGAGCTCCCCTCCCCCAGGCCCTCTGTGGCCCCCACAGTGAGCTGCCCACGCCCACCTCCTTTCGCCTTCCCGGGGTCCCCTTGGTCTGATAGGGATGATCAGTTCACAGCACCACGGAGCAGAAAGGGCTTTAGAAACTCAGGGTTCTGCGGGTGCATCACACAGGACACGACAATTGTGGCAGATCTCCACTGCCGTCTCAGTTCTCCACCCCTCCCTGGGCCATGGGATTTGGCAGTTGCTCCCACTAAGGAGGCGTGTATACATCCGCCCCTTGGTGCTGGGCTCCGCCCTGCGACTCGCTCTGGCCCGTAGAATTAGGCTGTAGGAGGGCGTGCCGCGTGTTCCAATCCAGCCTCAAGAGACCTGCTGGTTTCTATTTGGTCTTCTGTCATCATCATAAAAACTTGTGGTGGGGCTGGCCCACTGGTCCCAGGAAAAAGCAGAGATGGCCCAGCTGGGGCCGTCCTAGATCAACCAATGTCCAGCTGACCCACACCAGTGACAGAGCCTCCAGCCAGACCCAACCTTCATCAGCCAACCCCAGAGAACTCAGAGGCTTGGGCTAAGTAATTGCTGCCTTGGTCTCCTGCGGAGGTGCGACTGTTAGGCAGCAAGAAAAAAAACGGACTAAAAAAACCCCTGGTACGGGAGTAGGTGACGCCATAACTAGGACCTATGACATACAGTGTTGGTTCCTAACCAGGCAGAGGACGGTGAGGAGGCTGGAAGAATGAAAGCCCGTGTAACGTGCAAGAAACAAAACAGGTCTAATGAACTTCTGGACTTGGGCAAAGAGATCTCCAAGTGTCAAAAGCATGAACTAGCTGCCTTTACCTGAGTATTCTAAGCTGATTGTAAGGAAAATGAGCTCAAAAAGACCTTCAGAGGGAACACAATTTAATCAAATTTAACTTATTCCAGAGCTTGCTAGGTTAATTAAATAAAAAAGAAAAATCTGTTTCTCATCTCTAGCTTCTCCATCTAGCAGAGTCCTAAGTTAAATCACAGCCTGAGAGCAAAGACTAAATCCAGAGCAAGGCCAGCGAGCCCTGGTCTGAGGGTAAAGATCAAATCAAGGGTATGGCTTACTGCAGTGCCTCATAGACCCTCCTGGCTGGAAAAACAGGCATTACAGAGGCTTAAGGGTATTGGTCCGCCGCAGCTCGACATGCCCTAAATTCCAGTAATTAGGTTGCAAGAGAGAAGCATGTCTAGAAAAGAATTGTGGGTGTGGCTTTCTGGCACATAAATCAAATGCACAGAAAATTCACATCATTTTTGGAGAAAGTTGTATTGACAGAAGCTCTGCCAGCCTGGATGAAAAGACACCAAGACAGTTTGAAATGTAAAGACTTCTGTGCCCCAGTTTTCTATAGGTACATTTTCCAGGGCCCTCTTCTGGTGTCAAGGAAGGTGATAGAAAAGGAAGGACTTCTCGGTGGCCTGGGGGGCCCCTCCCTGAGGGCAGAGCCAGGGCTTCATGCAGGAGCACTCTCCATCCCAGGGCAGGGGAACCTGGCAGCGTTCTCCCAGGGGCACTCAGCATTGCTATGGACTGGCAACTGCTTTCTGCCTCCTTGTCGCCTCTTTTTTGAAAAACATTTTTTCACCAGTGTCTGCTGAGTGCACGCGAGGCAGAAGACTTGTGTTTATCTCCTAGGTCTTTGGCTCAAGAAAAGGCATATATAGACTTGACATGATCTTAAGATCCTGGACTTCAAGCCTGATGCCATGATTGGGTGAGACTTGGTGGGGGTGGGGGGTGTTTCCGGATAGCACTGAGCATGTTCCTGCTCAGGGGAGGGACATGAATAATAATTGTGGCCACCATGGCAAGCTGGGAAGAATACATTAGTGGGCCCTGGTCTTCGCCCCTTGCCACATGAGTGGAGATGCCATGGATTTTCCCATCTCTGGACTTTGGGTTCAGTGACGTGACTCTCCTTGGCTAATGGGAGTTTAGTGGGCAGGAAGGGACCAAAGGTTTGGAAAGTGCTTGTGCAGTTGGATCTGCCTTCTGGGCTACTCTGTCAGTACCAAGAGTGCGAGGAGCAGCGTGTGCAGCAGAGCTGAACTGCTCCAGCCCAGACCAGCCTCGACTGGCCAGCCCCAGCTGACCCCGACACCATGAGCCAGCCCAATTGAGATCAGCAGGGTCGTGCAAACAGCCCAGCAAGTAAATGAGTAGAAGATGCAGTAAAGGATTGCGTGCTTTAAGCCAGAGATTTTGGGATTGTTCCTTCGGCATCATTATTGTGGCCATAGCTAACAGGGAAGACCATCAGCCCAGCTGGCATTGGGCCCTTGAGGTCTTACTCAGTGTTTCTTCATCTTGCATGTCAGGCAGGGGGCAGGTGGCGCTCCTTCTCTGCACCACCCTGGGGGTTCCCAGATGGCAGGTGCTGGGTCTGTTCCATCCTACTGCCTTGGCGCTTGGGACAGCCCCTTGATAAAGAGCTCTGAAGGGATGGATGGATCATGAAATTGAGGCACAAAGAGAGGGATAGCTTTTCCTGAATAAATGCGACCCAGGAAATGAGGACCCACATGCTCTGGCCAGATGTGCCCCATGGTCAAGGGTGGTCTGGGGGCCCGAGGTCAGGGACTCACCTGCCAGACAGGCCTCGGAGTCTCCACAGTCAATGAGGAGGTAGCGTGGGCTCTCGGGGAGCAGGGGCAGGGAGGCCAGCTGGAGCACCCCAGGCACCAGGCAGCTGGCCAGCAGCAGAGGCCAGGCCTGCGGGCCACCCAGGAGCTCCCTGGGGAGACAGAGGAGAGGCTGGGCCAGATGCCTCCTTGTCAGAGCTCTGTCCCCTACCGGCCCCCCTGATGGCAGAGGGTCTGCATTACCCTGTGCCTCTTCCCAACCAGCTCTGGGTCTGGACACCCAGGTAGGGACCCGCGATAGGACAGGGTCATGGCCCCACCTCACCCCTGGCAACTCCTCTCCCCAGGGCTCTTCCCAGGGCACAGGGCTCTGCTCTCACCTCCCTTTTCTGGGATGAACAGGCCACGCTCCCTTTAAAAGCCCAAACCTGCACCCTCTCCTCTTTGCTCCCTGATCCGGAGAGGCGAGAAGAAGGTGACTCACACCAAGTGTGGCTGACTGACACCACACTGGCCAGATGCACGTGGACAGGGTTTCAACGCCTTCATACAAGGAAGCAACGCCTTAATCCACTTGGGGGGTAGGGGAGAAATTTAGGTGAAGAAGGGCTTTCCCTGGCATCCCTCTAACCTCTCAGTGCACGTGGGGTGGGGCGGGGGGGGCGGCGCTTACCTGAGTCCAACCACCTGACCCATCACGATCCCCAGGGCGGTGAAGATGGCTGAGGTCATGGCCACAGCCCCTCGGAGCTCCTTGGGGGCGCTCTCCCCCAGGTACATGGGCTGGACGTTCATGCTCACACCTGGACATGAGCACAGCAACCGTCAGCCACAGGCTGGACTCCCACAACGCTTGGGCCCGCCTCCCCCCACCCTGCCTGCCCCCGCCGCGGTCTTGGTGCCACCAGCCCATCATCTACAGGCACTGAGTGCTGCTCCCTCAGCTCAAGCGCCCTGAGGGGTTCCTGCCCACCAGATGTAGGGCCAGCAGGACTCCAGTCAACTCCCAGGACTTCTGAGAGAGAAGCCCCGTCACCGGGAGGAGTGTGAGGGGCTCAGAGGGAGCAGATGCCCACCAGCGGCCCCGGCTCTCACCTCTCACGTCAACTACCACTGCATGTTCTCCCCCATCTTGGCTTCCCTGGGGACGCACCTTGCACCCAGGGCAGCCAGTGGGAAAATGGAATTGGATGGCGCCCCCACTGCCCACCCCAGAGGGTGACAGCCGGCAAAAGCTAGGAGGCCGCAGTACTGGGTCACCATCCACCTGGGAACACGTCAGGGAGTGCTGCCCCATCCCCTCCCTGACGTGGGATCAGGAAACAGCCCTCAGCAAGGTCCTGCCTCTCTCTGAGCACTGGGTGGGGGGAGCTGGGAGGAAGGTGGGTGCACTGATTGCCAGAAGCTCTCCCACAGAGGTACACCCACTCTTCCTACAGAAAATTAGGGAGGGATTCCTTCTGTGCCAGATACTCAGGGCACAAAGTTTGACCTGGTCCCTCTTCCCTGAAATGTGGGCTGTTCTGAGTGACTCACTTCTAATAAGTAGTCTGTGGCAAAACTGATGGTGTATGACTTCTGAGATCAGGCCATAAAATGCACTGGGACTGCATCCTTGCGCACACACGTGGGCTCCCTCTCTCCCATCACTTCCTCTGGAGGAAACCAGCCGCCACGCTGTGAGGACACTCAAGCAGCCCTACGGGGAGACCCATAAGCTGAGGAGCCCGGGCCTCCTGCAAACAGCACACGAGAGCGCCATCTCAGAAGCAGGTCCTCCAGCCCCAGCCAAACCTCAGGTGACTGCAGCCCTGCCTGACAGCTTGATCACAGCCTCCTGAGAGGCCCCAAGCCAGGACCACCCAGCTAAGACACTCCTGGTTCCTAACCCAGAGAAACCATGAGTTAATAAATGTTGCTGGTCTTAAGCCACTAAATTGTGGAGTACTTTGTTTCACAGGAATAGATAACTAACTAATAAAGACATCAGCACCTGGCTGTATAAACAGTAGGAGTCAAGGGGGATTGTTGATGGGTGCCCCTAAAAGCCCAGGTGGACACGCTCAAAATTCTGCTCCCTCCCGTGACCCAGAGCCTGAGGGGTCCCTAACAGGCTACTCTGCTTCTGTAGGGAAGATCAGAGAGCTCGTCCTAGATGCCTTTTCATCTTGACTGCCAGGAAGCTCCCAGCTTAGAGGACTTCTGTTGGTTTAAGTTTGGGGATGTTTGCCCTCCCATCCCTTACAACTTTTCCATTTTTCTAGATCCACTTTAAGTACCTAGTTATATGACCCTTTTAAGATAAATCATATCTAATCATTCTGCAAAACAAAAAAATGGTGGGCATGAATGGAAAACAAATCAATGAATGAAGGGAATAAAGAGGATACAGGAAAGAGTAGGAACAGAGGCAGGAGGGGATCCCCCCCCACACACACTGTACCTGCGCTGACACCCACGAGCAGCCGTCCCAGCATGATCATCTCAAAGGAGCCTGCTCTGCGGCTGAAGCCAAACAGGGTCGCTGCGGCCACCACGAAGATGTTATTCACCAGCAGGGACTTCTTCCTTGGGGAAGCCAAACACAGGCGAGAGAGGTGGGTTCAGTCCTGAGGACCACCCCTGGGGACCCTTCTCTGAAGCTGCAGCCAGCCCTGATCAGACCTGTGTGTGCATGAGGGGACTGAGTCAGGAGTGTAAGCTACACGAACAGAAATGACGCTGGCCACTGTAGCTGGGGTCACTTGTGGGATGCCCCCAGGGGCCTACTCCCACTCCCCTCCTCCAATATGTCCCAAATTACTCTCCTTTCTGCCTCCGCCACTGCTTGAAGTGACAGAACTCGTATGGCTTTATCCCTACAGATTGAGCATTGCTCTCCTCAAACTCCGCTGTAAAGCGAAGGGCCTAATATCTGATTTCTCAGGCTCAAGGAAACCCTGGGGAGGAAGAACAGGGACTTCCGGAGTGAGGGAAGGGACACGTGGGGAGCCAAGTCCCTTCCCGTTTCCTCCGTGCATTGCAGAGTCACTGCTCAGAACCTTCAGCATGGCTGGGTGGCCTCTGCGAGGCTGGTTCAATGGGACAGACGGCAAAACAGGAAGGGGCACTGGGCATGTCAGCAGCTCCACACGATGAGGTGTCAGCTCTGGGCTCCTGACACCGCGCTCAGAGGCGCCGTCATGCAGGTCACCCAAGAGAGGCCACAGGAGGTCATATGGCTCATGTACTGACAAGGAAATGAGCCACAGGAAGCCGCTGGCCTGCTCCAAACCAACAGCACAGGGGTGAAAGATGGGCCAAAGCTCAGATCCCCTGGCCTAGAGAATGGAGAATGACAGTGGATTATAACTTGATCCAGTGGTAACTCCAGTTGTGACTTATAAGCCACATACGGCTTCCTCACTGGTATAAATTAATAGAGTACTTCCAGGACTTTCCTGGTGGTCCAGTGGTTAAGACTCCACGCTTCCAATGCAGAGGGCACGGGTTCAATCCCTGGTTGGGGAAGTTCTGCATGCCGATGCTGCGTGGTGCAGCCAAAAACAAACAAACAAAAAAACACAGTACATCCATTGTAGCTATTTATCTGGCGAATGCATTTTGCTGCATTTCAGTACACAGACGACAGCAGAAACACTTTACTTCCGCCCGGCAGGGAGCGTACTGCACCTTTACCGACCTCCTTAGGGACATGGCAGCTCTCCAGCTCTGGGCCACACCTGCTCCATGGGGAGCTGCCCGCCTCAGGCAACTTGCTGGCCCGCTGCTTTGATGACTTTATGCTGAAAGGACCTGGGGAAGAGGAAGCGGCAAGTGCACCCGACGTCATGGTAACGTACAAGCATGACAGAGTGGGAGCCGCCACACCAGTGGAGTTCCTGACGTGCGAGGGCACATTTCCTCCAAAGTGCGGGATGGCTTGCTGCCCTTCCTCTAAGAAGGATGGACAAATCTCAGATGGCTTCTTTCTACTTTGGAGGCAGCCTGTCCCACAGTGAGTGTCGCGATCTGATACCTACACTTGGTGATTTGCAAACCTGGAAGCTGTGAGTAGAGTATGCCCTAGTGGGTCCAAACCAGCTGCCAGATGCTCCGCCCCTCGACCCTCTAGACCTGAGAGATTGTGGTGCTCAAAGTGCCTCCAAGGAGAATCACAGTGCAAGACCTAGGATTTTGGAGTAAAGCCACTTCTTCAGTGAATTACTACCCCCTTAATCAGAAATAACTCTAAGCCCTAGTGGAGAATAAACACCAGAATGGGGTGGTTGGCTTTTGTTTTAGCCAGCTGAGTCCTGGTTTTCTGTTACTTGCCGTTGATACTCCTGCTAAATACACAAACATGTTATCTTTGCAGTTTTGCTTCCAACAAAGGAGGTTACATCAGTGAAAGCGGAAGGATGGGTGCCCATGGAACTCAGTATCGCATTAGGAACCCCGTCATTCAGAAGTAGATGACCTCAGAGGATAATAACCTGCTGAAGGACCCACCATCAGGACTGCCATGCCCACCCAAGCATGAAGATGGGTGTCACCCCGATGGGCAAACAGCCTCAGCCGGTGGAAGTGCTGAACCAAGACAGGAGGAGAAAACCTGAGGATGGACGTCCCCGAGGCAGGTTTTGGAGTGACCAGCTCCAAAACCCAGGAGCAGGCCCTCTACCTATGTTTCCAGGTTCTGGATCATACGCTTTAAACTAAATTCATCCACTAGTTTCCTTTTCTTTGATTAGTTTCCCCTACACTTTCTTCTTTCTTCTTCCCATGAGGTGTCTTGAGGGCAGTTAAGTTTACCATTAAGTGTGTAGATTGCAGAATATCAACACGTTAATGGCAGGGCTGGCAGATTGGTCGTCACGTGGAAACTCTGCACTCAAGGAGGACACCTCCGTTGTGTCGTCCCTGGTGGCTGTGACAAGGCAGTGCCCTGGGTGGTCTCAGGAAGGACTGAACCAACTAACGTGAGGAGGGGCACATGGGGAGCTGAATATATGGGCGAAAGGCGCTGACACGTGCTGGGTGGCCAGCCAAGGGGGGGGACAATGAGAGCCGCTTGTTTTTCTGCCCGGCCCTGCTTCTCTCCTGCTGTCTCACGGGTGTAGGCGTGCTACCCAAGGTGGGCCAGGAACAACCCATCTCCCTTGATTCTGAGAGTGAGTGAAGATGCAGGAGGTGGAACGAGGCTGGAGCTGATGCGCTGAAGGCATCTCCCAAGAGGAAAGCCCAGGCTAGGGTGGCCTTGCATCCTGCCCTCCCCAGGCCTGGCTTTTGACCACTTCCTTTTGTCCTATGAGCTGCCCCAGTATCCTTTGCATTATCACAGCTTTCCATTCAGTCTGTCAGTCTGTCTCTCTTGTTTGCGACCCAAGATCTGCATCAGTTGGATACAAAGGGGGGCACTGGGGAGAAAACACCTGTTCACAGTCAGACAACGTGTGTTGTATTGGCAGCCATGGGTCCTCCCTCCCTCCCAGCATGGGACTCTTCCCTCTGCCACATCTGCTGGGAAACGTGAGTCACCCGGTGAAACTGCAGGCAGAGCGGGAGGCCGGTGAGGAGTTGACTCGGGCCTGGGCCTGCCGGGCATCCTGCCCACACCCGGGGTGCCCCTCATTGAAGGGCATTTGGGGGTCCACAGGAAGCACTTACCTTCCCAGTGTGATGGCCATGGGGCCAGCAAGCAGCGCTCCCAGAAGGCCACCCACGGGGTACAGAGACACGATGAGGGACCACAGGAGCGGGACCAGCTGGTCGGGCAGCGGCCGGCCGGTTCGCATCCGCCACGTCTCATTGGTGAATTCCTGAATGTGCTGTGGACAGAGATGCCAGTCAGCCCCCCGGGGGCGGGGGCTCCCTCCCCACAACAGGCCTTCTCCCCACAGGCCCTGCCTCTGCAGAGCAGGCAAGTCTCCCCAGCAATCCTACTCCCTTCGGGGCAGGACCGA
This sequence comes from Eschrichtius robustus, assembly GCF_028021215.1. Classification (NCBI taxonomy): domain Eukaryota; kingdom Metazoa; phylum Chordata; class Mammalia; order Artiodactyla; family Eschrichtiidae; genus Eschrichtius; species Eschrichtius robustus. The sequence continues at coordinate 26,427,874 of NC_090837.1, forward strand.
ACTCACCCAACTGCAGGGCACTGTGCCGTCTCTTTCAAACACAGTGTGTCCTGGAGCTCAGAGCTGGCCAGTCTCTATGTGCCCCTCTGAGTCCACTATCAGCCCCCCTCCCCCACTTTTGGCCTGGGAAGCCACCTGTATGGCCACATCAGCAGGCTCCCTTGATGACCAGCTTTCTGATGGACTTGGCCATCAGTGAGCATCAGCAGAGCAACAGAGGAGGCAGGAGGGGTGTTTGTCCCCAGGGCTCCTTCGCTGGGGGCACCTCAGGATTGCTGCAACGCCTGACCAAAAGACCCAGATACCCTCCTCTTGGTCAGAGATGAATGTCAGTATCTGGCTGGTCTTAGGCCTCCCAACAGGGTGTGAGGGAGGACGTGAGGATGACCAGGGGGTGTAGGTGAGCAGGCCACCTCAGGGTAATGGCTGTTAGCCTGGTGCCCGCCAGGCCCCTCTGGGGGAAGGACATGCCCGGGGGAGCTGGGACCAGGGCCAGCCTCCCCTGACATTGGCTTGAAATCCTCAAGGGTGACCATTCAAGGGGGTAGGGGAAGCCTCAGAAGCCAAGGAAGTCTCATTTGCAGGAGCCAGTGATGGCCCATGGGAAGCAAGGCCTGAGAGTGTCCTGCTGTGGGCAGATCCTTCTCCAGCCATGAAGTTTGCACTGAAGTGGACACTCGCATGCTTGTTGAATAAACAAATAAAAAAGCAAATGGAGCTCAGACCTCCCTTTCTAAACCCTTCATTTCATCCTCTTTTAAGGGATTGGGCAGCTATAGTTGTTTCTGCCCAGAATGTACTCCCATCCCCAACTTCTAAGCACCAACATGCTTTGAGAGAAATTCTTTCCCCTTGACAATTACAGCCCCCTATACAGTTGGTCACCTGACCCAGGCCTGGCCAATCAAAGTGCTCCACCCTCCTGACCACATGATTGGTCTAGTGGGCATGTGATCCAAACCAGCCAATCAAACTCTTCCCCAGCCTTTCTGCTGGAACTAACAGGGAGGATTTCTGTTTGGGGGTTCTCAGTCCAGGACAGGAAGTGAGTCTGGTGACTGCTGCTCTCTTGCACTGGGTGGAGGATGATGCCCCGCAGGGATGGGAGAGCCCCAGTTCCGTCCTGGGACCTGTTTCCTGCAGCCCCACCTCCTTCACAGCTATGTGACAGGACACTTGCCCTTCTCACTTAGGTGGGATAGAGGTGGCTTCTATCAATGGGGCCGAGAGATTCATCCTTTCCACAGGCATTTACTGAACATCGGCACAGGCCAGGACAGTGTCAGGTGCTGGGGACTCAAAGATGACTTGGACACTGAGAGGAGACCAGCAGGAGGCTGAGACCAAGGGCTGGGGAGGGAGGGTGACTCCAGCTGGGGGGCTGCTAAAGGAAGGCTTCAGGGAGGTGATGGCATTTGGGTGGCTCTTGAGGGGGTTCTTGCAGGGGGGGCAGAGAGGGCTTCCCATCAGAAGGAGACTTCAAGGAAGGGCTGGGTGCATTTGGGGAACTGCGTTTAACCTGCTTTGGTAGCAGAGTTGGGGGAACGAAGGTGGGAGACAGGTGGACAGGTTCTGATCCCAGGATGCCTTGGACTTCAGGTGGATGAGTCTGTCCTTATTCCTGTAGGCACTGGGGAGCCACAGAATGTCTCTGGGCAGGGGAGTGGTTTGATCAAACTTGAGAGGATCTAGAAGGGGGAGGTCAAAGGCAGGGGGGCCAGTGATACAGGCAGGAGAGACGGGGTCTGAACTGGGATTGTAGAAGAGACCTGAGGAGAAATGGCTGGAAGCCAGAGGCAGTTAGGAAGGACTTGGTGTCCAAGAGGGAGGGAAGAGTCAGGGCGGACCCCAGTCACTGGGTGGATGGTGGAGTCATCTACTGACGTCAGGGACTCAGGAGAACTTGCGAGTTTCAGGGGAGGATGCAGAGCTGGGTTTGAACTCTCAGGGCCTGTGGGACATCGCAGCGGAGGTGGACATGTGGGAGAAAGCGCCACCAAGTGGATGCTGGCCTGAAGATCTGCTGCAGGCAGCTGCTGGCCCTGGCCCAGCACCCACTGGGATGGTGACAGTGGGCACAGAGGGTACATACCGAAGTCGGGGCATTGATGATGGAGAGGTTGTAGCCAAATTGAAAAGTCCCACCAATGCCAGCCGCACAGATGGTCAGGAGCAGGACCCTGCCCTGGAACTGAGGAGAGAGGAGAGGACACAGAGTGCCTGATTACAGCCTCCACCAATCCCAGCACTGCAATCTATCTGAACCAGGCAATGATGGCTCCACTTTGCAGATGAAGAAACTGAGGCAGAGAGGAGTTGCCTAGGTCATATGGCTGGCAGGTAGCAGAGGCACCCCTAGCCTTCTGCTCTGAGTCCAGGATCTCGCTGCCCCTTCACCCCTGACAGCATTTTCCTGAGATGGACAGCCATTCCCGGCCCTCCTTGCTGGGCTGCCCCTGGGCATGCCTGCTGTGGCTCAGGGGACAATGCTTTGAGCTGGGGCCCCACAGGTGTGAAGCTCTGCCTCTGGCAGGACAGGAGACCCTGAGCTACAGTGACTCGCCCCAGTGAAACTCTCTCAACAGAGTGGCTGGGCCTCCCTCTCTTCCCTCCCAGCCTGTTCTGCCAGGAGGCTAAGAGGAGGGGCCACACGGACCTACATGTGTGGGGGCCTGGGGGGCACATGGAGCAGCAGAGAGCAGCCTGGGTCCCAGTGCCAGCTCTGCCCTTCCTCCCTCATCTTCTCTGAGTGGCTTCCTCGCTGGCCCTGGTGATGATAATGCCTACCTTCAGGCTGGGGGACAGCCAATGCGCACGTGCACTACACACACCTGGTACAACAAAGGGCAGCTTTTCATCCTCATGCAGCACCCTTAGAGATGGAGGGAGAACTCCCCAAGGCACCCAGCTCAGCGCCCTGATGCCCCATCATTAGGTTGGTATTTTTTCGGGGGATTCACAGTCTTATTTATATTTTTTCTCTTATAATTTTTAATTGCAAAATAACATGCTCGTTAAATTTTTTGAAAATCCAGTGTACTCTGACAGTTCTCCACTCTCCCAAAGAGCAGTGAACTGCTTCCCTCAGATATTTTCTGAGACATTCACAAAGTAGTTAACTATACAAAAATCAAATTGTTGATCTTTTCCTAGTAACTCTATACTACCTTTCTTGCTCGGGCAAATTGTCCCTCAAATATAAAGCACTGTGTCATATTTATTATTTTTTTAATACTTAAATACAAGTTTCAAGTCAGAAGGATGTTTGGCTAAGGGCTCTCTGAAGAATTTCCAGAACCTGAAGACTACTTACTTATTCATCGGTGAAATACCAAGTGCCTGTCCCAGCCAGGAACTGAGCTGGGAGGCAGATACAACGGGGCAGGGGGAGGCGGGGGGACGACAGACCTGCTTTCACCGTATTGTGAGAACCTGGCCTGGGGGTGGGGAGGTAGAGGAAGAGGCTCTGAGGGCAGGATCCTGCCAAAGATCTTGCCACAGGTCTGCAGGCAGGTCTATGACAGGCACCCTGGCTGCCCGCAAGTTCCTACAAGGTCTAAGTAACTTCCTCCCAAGCCTGAAGCCATAGGGGGATGCCAGGTGAGAACCCAGGAGTCCCGTCTCACTGGAGTCACTGGAAGCACCCTGCTGGGCTGCCCGGAGGTGAGAGTTCCACTAAGAGAGCAGATCTGCAGGAAGCAGCAAGTCACGCACCGCCTGATGAGAACTGAGCCCATGTGGCAGGGGTGCTGGCAGGTCTCCAAGACAGCATAAATTACTTCATTCCATGAGATCGTGCATGGAGATTGCCTAGTCCTCTGACTGGTCATGAAAAGCATTCAGACATTAGCTATGGTGGTGATTATTAAGTCAGTGAATAAAGATTTCTTGCCTCCCTACTGTGGGCAATAAATCTACTGTTCTAGGTGCTGGAGATATAGTAGTGAACAAAAGAGACGAAATCCGTGACCATTCCAGCGGGGGAAGACAGGCGGTAGCAAATGAACAAGGAAAATACATAGTATGTCAGCTGTGCGACATAGACAGAAAGCAGGGGAAGGTGAGATGGGGTGTCTGGAAAAGGTGGTCAGGGAATACGCCATGAGAAGGGGACATCCGCACAAAGACTTGAAGGAGGTGAGGGGAAGGGCCATGCAGATCAGCGCCGGTTGGCGGGGGAAACCCTGAGGTGGGGTGGTGAGCGGTATAGGCTTGCTCTTCCCGCTGCCCCGCCCCCTCGGTGCAGCAGGACGGGAGGACGGAGTTTAGAACCAGCGTGGAGGAGATGAAGGTTGGGGAGAGAAGTGAAGGTGGGAAACAGGCCCAGGACGGGATGAGGCGGCCAGGACTGCAGTGCCCAGGGGCTGCTGCTTCTGGGGGCGTGTCCGGCCCGCACGAGGACCAGAGGGATGCTCTCCTGGGACGCGGCCGGTGCACAGGTCCCGCACACTGCGCCCCAGCCCAACACTGCGCGTGAACACCTGCTCTTGTTCGTCTGGGCCGAGCACCTAGCTCCACTGTGCAAACAAGGATCAGATACTTCTGTACACTGGACGCGTTCGTTGAGCCTTCCCGAGTGCACGCCAGTCCGCAATCCCTCATCCGAGAAGCCTGGGCCGGCAGGTCTCGGAATTCAGAAGTTTGCGAAAAGCGGATCGGCGTGGAAGAGGGAGGCGCATGCGTAGTGGGCGTTTGCGAAGGCTCGCTCAAAGCTTACCTTAGCCAGAGCGCGCGGCCGAGACACGTGCGCAGGCGCACAGGGCGTAAAGTGGGTGGGGGGCTGGGGTCCCGCGAGCGGGTCACCTGAGTCCGAGGCTGTAACGGCGGCTCGTGTTCATCCTCCATCCCTCCCTTTCTGCAGCTCTGAAGGTGAAAAGCCACTAACTCCTTCCTCGGCCGAGCCTGTGGCCCATCTCCGCAGATCGGAAGGGGGCTCAGGTCCGAAGTCACCACGGCCAACCCCTGAATCCGCCTTCGCATGTCTTGGCCGGCGGCTCTGATCAGCGCGCTCCAGACTCCCCCGAAACCCCGGCCCTGGCCCCTAGTCCCCTCGTCTCCTCCCCCGCTGCCGCCTCCGCCTCCGGAGTGACTCTCAGCCGGTCACTGCTGCGCTCCCCTTTGGACCTCCGCCGCCGCCCCTTCCGGCCCCTCTGCCCGGCCTCCTCTCACCCGAATCTGGCGCCCCTGCACGCCTCCGGGAGGCCCCTGTCCACAGGCACTATGAGGGCCGAGCCCTTGATTCTGCACAGACATCCCCACTCTCCTCTAGTACAGGTGTCCCCGCCCTTTCCCCCCGGAGGAGGGACAGGATTAGGAGGGCCAAAAGGTAGACCCACCAGTCTGGCGAGCTCTCATCCGTCCGTCCTGGCAGAGCCAGTGACTTGGAACGCGGATGGGAGACCCAGTCTCGGGTTGCAGCCCGGGGATCCATTCCGTGAGAGGCCAGCCCGGCCTATGCGACAAGATTAGTCCGGCACAGTGGACCCTGTGAGATGAGGAGCCACCGGGTCCACTGGGCAGGATTAATCTTTTATTTCTCAGGGCTTCTCAGGTCCTTCATGAATCCAGGAGTTGGATTAAGGCCAAATCGAAACCAGCCTTGCCAAAGATGCTATTTGTGGTCATGGAAACTTAGACCTGAAAGTGACCCTAGGAAGTCATCTGAGCAAAGACTGTGATAGGACATACACCAGAAGGGATACTGTTTTATTTTTGCTGCCCTGAACTTTTAAAAGTTTCTAAAAAACATCATGCATTTTTAAGGAAAAATATCGATACAATAAATAAAATATTAGCAGTTGCTAAGTGCACGCCTTTCTGCATCTCTGCATCTATTGAGGTGATCCACTGCTGTGATAATACCCTCTTCGCTCCCTCCCCGCCAGCACCCCCCCATGGACACCTCGCTGGAGTCAGCCCCCCAGTGCGTGGGCTCCCCAGCCACTAATTATTATCCTTAAGCAAGGGAGCTTGAGGTTTCTCTTTGGCAAACATTAATCAGGAGTTTAACCTTGAGTGTGTGAAAGTCAAGGTTGTGAGTGTTTGTGGCTGCCCAGTGCTGATAGCTAATCCTCTCAACGTCCCTCAACTCCACAAGGTGGAGTCTGTGTCCGCAGCACCCCTGCAGCCCTGCTGGAAGTCGGGGCTGGGCTTTCAGATCTCCAAGTCGAGCGCAGACCCTACGGGATGGGGCCGCCAAAACACGCCTGAGTCAGGGGAGCGTGGAAAGACAACCCCCACGCGTGCCGACTCCTCCTCCGAGGAGCTTCCCGCGTGGATTCCCACCCAGTCTTGGTTTCCCTGGTGAGAAGGCAGAGGTGGGGGTGTTACCAAATCTTGGCTCCCTGTCCACCGATGCCGAATAGAAATAAGGAGACAGAGTTTGGAGGAAATAGAACAGAGTAGCTTTATTCCTTTTGCCAGGCAAGAGGGGAACACAGTAGGCTAGCGCCTCAAGAACTGTGCCCCCCTCCTTGGGGAATCGGAGAAGATTTTATATGTGGGGCTTGCAGTCCGGGGTATATGATAAGGATCAAAAGTAGCGAAGGTCTTGCATTTCTTTTCTTCTGCAAATTCATGGCCAAAGCTGGCATCAGGCTGCTCAGCAACCAGGTCTGGTGTCCCTGAAGTTATCGGCCGGTGACCTTCTTTCTGAAATGAAGAGTGCTACAAGGGAGTGTAGGGGGAGAAGAAATGCCAGGTGCAAAGGGTAATTTGTATGGAGTCAGAGAGTAATCAGCTTTGTGAAGGACAAGTCTAGCTACAAGTGTTTATTAGTAGTAATAGCTAAAGAATAACCAAGATTACTTAACTCTTTCAGGCCTGTTTATATTGTTTCCCCAGCCTGTTCATTGTTTCCTTATTTTCCTTGTATATCAGAAAATTCTCATGTCTATTTTTGCTGCGACAGGGGCAAGGGAGGAGGGGTGGCCTGCTTTCAGCCACCAGTGCTCAGGACCTCCAGGAGGGAGGCTAACGTGGGTGGTGACGCCCCTCCCCCGCCATGGGAGCCACGACCCACGCTCCCTCCTACACTCCGGAGCCTGTCACTCTGCAGATGGGGAAACGGAGGCCCAGAGCTGGCGGGGAGGGGGGAATAGGGGGATCCGCCCCCGGCACTCAGCTGGAGGCAGGGAACACGGCGGCTCGCACCGAAGGTAATCGATACAGCAAAGCTGGCTGGAGGGCTCCACCGGGTCCGCGCTCCACCGAGCCCCCGGCTGCTCCTACCCCCGCAGAAGCGGCGAGGCCGCCTCGTCGACCCGAGCCCGCCCCAGAAGGTGCCTCCACTGTTACCCGGGCCCGGGGACTCCCCTGACCCCCGGATTCGGCCTCCAGACCCCATTTAGCCCTCCCGGGCCGCCCCCGCCAGTTGCCGGGATCCGTCCCCGCTGCCGAGACCGGCTCAGGCCGCGAGGGGGCGACAAAGCCCGCGCTTCGGGAGTTGGCGCGGCGGGTTGCCAGACCTCTCGGGGCTCCGCGGTGGCAGGGAAACCAAGAGGCCTGAGCCAGGGCCCCGCCAGGTGCGGGGAACTCCGGGGGAAGCTGCCCCCACGCCCCTGGGCGCCGAGTCCTGGCCGAGCCCGGGCGTCCCCTGTTCCACGAGCCCCAGGTGGTTTCGCTTCCTTGGTCGGGCGCACCCAGACCGCGCCCCGCTGGGGGGGAGCGGTGGGGGGTGCAGGGCCTTGGTCGGGAGCTCGGAGGTCTGACACCCAGCCCACCCTGCCTCTGCCTCGCTGTGTGCCTCCCCTCTCTGCTCCATGAGGGGTGGGACAGGAGTCTGGATGGTGGCCTAACCCCTGGAGCCTGGGCTCAGGCTGGCCCCCATGGTCCCTGGTCTCTCCTTCAAAGCCCATCAGCTGGGCATCCATCACCGGGTGGGTGGTGGGTGGGCTGACCTGCTTTGACCCGACTGCCTCCCCTCTGACCTCAGCATCTTCCTCTGTCAGCTGTGCTTTCCAGGAAGGGCTGGGGAGTGGTTCAAGGCCCCTCCTCCTTGCAGCCTTCCCTGTTCCTCCCACTTGGACTGGCAACTCTACTCCACACCAGGAGCCTCCCAAGGAGGCACTGGCTGGAGTTCAGAGGCCAGCTGACCTTGGGCACCAGGCTGTCAGGGTGGGCAGTGAGCCATCACCAAGCACAGCAGGCCAGCCACAAGCCTGGCTGCAGCTGATACCAATGGGGTACCTGCAGTCCCAACAGGTACTTCCTCTCTCCATGCTCCATTTGCTCACCTGTAAAATGGGGACATCATGACAACTGACCTGCCCCCTGCACAGGCCCTGCGCCCTCAGGCCCCAGGTGTGTCTGTTGACTGCCTGCACTGAGCATCCCGAGGGCAGGTACCGTGCCCTCTCTTGATCTCCAGACAGACCCTGTCTGTGGGTAGGTGAACACGGGGGGCTGCAGCCTGACTGAGTGTGGAGGGCAAGGCCTAGGGGCAGCCCCTGCAGGCTCTACCCCAAATCCAGCTTCTCCCTCCTCCTCAGAGCTGGCATCCACTCCAGTTCTGGGTCACATTTCCAACTTAACGATTCAAAACTAAGAAAGAAAGAAGAAACCCCAAGCAACAACCAGCCTAGCAGCCCCTCCTGGCCACCCTTTGATATTTGAGGACTGAACAGTGGAGCTGATTGAGGATAGGAGATTTAAAGCCATCTTAATTAGAAGCAAAGAATGTCCTCGGGGTTGGCTGTTCTAAAAATACAGCTGTGCCCACATCTGGAGGGGAAGGGTGGGAGGCGGGGGGTGGGGATGGCGGTTAGACAGAGTCTGAAGTGCTGACGCCTGCATTCCCTGGTGGGGGAGGCCCCCTCCCAGCAGGGCCCATGGTGGGGGAAGAGGGGAGGACACCAAAGCGGCCAGTCCCCTGTGGCTGGGCCACCTGGTGCAGGTTTGGGATGGAGCTGAACAGGCAGCCCACCCCTTCCTGGGCCCACCCTCACCCCTTCCCCATGCCCTCCCCACACCCCAGCCTCAGTTTCCCCAGGGTCCTGGTTAACGCCCGCTGCTTCTTTCACCAGCCCCTGCCTGACATAGGCACAGCTTCTGACCGGGGAGGGGATTTTTCCTGGGTTTGATATTGAGTGCTATTTGTTACCTTTTATGAACTTGTTGCTTGTTTTGTGTCCTCATTCTAAACAAATGAGGTACTTTTGTACCTAATCTTGGATTTGCAATTTTGCATTTGTTTTCTTAAAGAGGCCCCAATACCTCACACAAGTGAAGGGCGTTCGAGGCTGGGAGAACATCTTGAGTGAAACGTGGAGGCGGGGCTTGTGGTGGTGTCTGGGGCGGGGGGGCGGGGGGTGGAGGGGGACAAGGACGCAGGGTTCCTGTCCCAGGGGCTGAGCGAGCACCTGGCCTGGGGCTCACCCTCCCCGGTATGTGAGCAGGGCCTGGGCTGCTTGGCAGGGGTGTTGGGGGTATAAGCCAGGTGGGAGATGCGGGAGCCCCGGGCCTTTCTGAGCTTCTCCATCCACCTGCTCTGAGCACTCAGTCACTTTCTGGGCAAGGCTCCCAGAGTGGTGGCCCCTGTCCTTCCAGGTCCTTGCCAGACCACAGATGGGAATTGCCTGATGATCTGGCAGGCAGGCGATGGGTAGGAAGACGGTGGGACAGTGTGGCCTCAGGTTCCACATGGACCGGATCCCATGTGCATCCCCGGGTGTGCAGGTGGGCAGCAGACCCGTGTGGGACCACACAGTCTCTTCACTGTGTCTCCATGAACTCGCATCCCCGGCCCTGCCATTTGGCTGACTCAGCCAAGCAGATAATCTTCTTCCAAAACACAGCCCCGCAGCCACACTGAGCCCGAAAATAGCTGAGGTGGAGGGGGCGGCGGGGGGGCTGCCAGCTGCTCTGGGGCTCTGGCTGGAGGCGGCTTTGATGGTCAGGTAGTGGCCACAGCGGCGAGTGGAATGGGGGCAATTGATGAGGGTCATGACAGCCGGGCATTGAAGGTCAGGCTGGCCTGGCAGCTGGGGCTGGGGAGGGACCATCTCACCCAGCTACTGAGGGTCAGAGATAGAGAAACTGGGGTCCAGGCGGGGAGTCCCACACCCCAGCTACTCAGCAGGGGAGTATCCAGGGAGCAGAGTCACCTGTCAGAGACATGGCAGGAGCCCAGAGGTGGCAGAGAGGTTTTTGTCTCTGAACCACAGCTGGAGAAGGGTGAAGGCAAGGAGCTGGGAGGGCAGGGCTGGGGAGGCCACGGAGGGCTTCCCTGAGCGGTCCTGTCCCCCCGGGACCCCTAACTCGGCCTGTCCCAAACCAACAGGGGGTCTCCCTCCCAATCCTGGCCCTCCCCTACGTCTCAGCCCCCTCGCCAAGCACTCACTAAGGTCTATGCCTTCCGCCTCCTTGACCCTGTCACCCCCACTGTCACGTGCCCGCCACTGCAGGCCGCAGCCATCTTCCCCTCTGACCCCTGCTTTCTCCAAAGAGCTGCCATCTGATCCTAACCTCACCTGGGGCTCTTCACTGCCCTTGGGACAGAGACCATCACCTACAGGGCCTGGTCAGCCAGCCTCTCATCACATGCAGCTCCTTCCCTGCCTCTGTCCCTCCATGCCACCTCAAGACCTTTGCACAAGCTGCTCTCCTGTTGGGCCTGGCTAATCCTAACTCTTCCTCTATCCTGACTGCCTCCTCCCTCCCCAGCCCACCCAGAGACCCTCAAATTCCTGGAAAGTCGATTCTGCTACCAGGCTCAGAAGGCCAGGCCCAGGTCGCCCCCTCTGCCGGGCAGGCCTGACACAGCCCACCTGGACGGTTTGTGGTTCTTATGCTCCGGTCACGAGCAGCTGCTGCCGAGTGAGTTCCGGACTCAGTGCTAAAAATATCCCATGACCCAGACAGGAAGGGCCACCGGGGACACAGCTGCTCCTGGGGGCACTGGCTGGAGCCGCGGTGAGACCCACCCACAGCAGTTGGGGGCGTGGTCCATGTGCTGGGAGGGGGTGGGCACTGAGCTCGCAGCCCCTGAGGAAAGGCCCCGCGAGGGGTGCCACATGTTATCCACAGGAAGACACAGCGCCTCCAGCACTCACCTTGTTTCTGCTTCTTGCCAGCTGTTACCACAGGCACGTGCTGCCTTCGGAATAAAATACATCTGAAAATTGAGTGTATAGGGCCCTAACAGAAGGTAGGTGAGCTCTGGTCCCTTCAGGGAGGGCTTCCTGGAATAGGGGGCATTTCTATCACCCTCTCTCCCTCTCCTTTTAACAGAACATCTAGGCTGGTAGGGAGGGAAATGAGTGACTGAATAAGTCAGATCTGGGCCGTCCCAGGAGAGAGATGCTGAATAAGAGGTGGGGAAAGGACTGGAGGGTTCCCTGTGGGGCCGGGGAGTGGGAGTCAGGGTTGGCTCCAGGTTTCGGGGTTGTCATTGGGGTCTCATGAGGGTCTCTCCTGGTGTACAAGCCCTGTGAGGAAGAAGGCCAGCTTGGTGGGCACGCAGCAGGTGCTGTCCTGCCTGTAGGCACTGGAGAGCCTGGACAGAGAAATCAGGGGTCTTCGGGTGTCCCCGGACCTGGGCACCTGTCCCCAGACCTGGGCTCCTTGCTCTGTAGCAGGCAGGGTCCCGAGGCCAGCGAGGTGGCTTGGAGAGCAGGCCCATCGTCACCTCGCCACAGGCCCGCCTCCTGCCATAGTCCTCAGCCCAGGAGAGAGGAGGCGGCCCCTCGGGCAGGCCTGCTGCCCCGCTGCTCAGGACAGACAGATGGCTACACAGCCATTAGCATCCAGCACCCCGCCTGCCTGGCTCACCCAGGCCTTCTCTCTGTAATTAACTGTCTGGAGGTGCCAGGGGTCGGAGCAGCAGGCCCGGTGCCTCTCGAGTGGCCTGTCCTGGGCCTGACACTGGACGTGAAAGCCTGGACTGGTGGTGACAGTCTGCCCCAGGCCCTGTTCTGCCTCCTAGGGGCCTCAGTCCCCACCTGAGGGTACCCTGGGCCTGAGAAGGGAAGATGTGCAGTAGAACCCCGCCGCTGCTCCCGGCATGTCCCGCCCCCACCCTGGGCTCCGTCTCCCAGGAATGTGCTTCTCCAGCCCCAAACCCGGCTCCTGCCTTATCAGCCCTATCAGCCCCATCGAAGGGGAGAGACAGACACCCCTATCACATGACGCCCCTCCGTTAGCCCCGGCCTGACCCTGAGCGGAGGGCCAGCCAGCGCCTGCTTGCTGAGGGCCCAGAGACAGGAATGCCTCCCCTTCCCAGTGCAGACAGGAAACCCGACCCCCTTGCTGGCTCCTTCAAGCTTGGCAGGCGCCCGCCCTGATGTCTGAGGCCCTGGATCCCAGCCCTGCAGCCGCACCTCCACCTGGGTGGGATCCCACCTGGGTGGGATCTGCTCCGCCGGCCTCACCTCGAATGTGACCTAGATCTGCTTTGCTGGAAAATGGAGGCTGTCTGAGGGGGCCTCTTCAGCTTGCTCCCACCAGCCTCTCAGCCCTTGGTCCAACTCCTGCTGTATCAGACTGACCTCTCCTCACTCCTGAACCCAATGCACACCCCCCTTCATGCTCCCAGCCTCTCCCTCCCCGCCCCTCCCAAGTGGGCCTCCAGGAGCCACTCCCCAGGGGACCCCTCTTAGCCCTCCTAGGATCCACCTGAATTGGAGTTTCTCTTTTCCACCAAAATAACAAGGTATCTCGGCTGGTTCTCCCCACTCCAGTCTCCCTGGGGGACTCAGGGTCCAGCCCAGGGCTTCCCTCACCTGCCACACTCGAGTCCAAGGTTGAGCTCCCATTTGGTAAAGGTCCGGGCACCTTCCTCTCCCTCATGGCCGCCATTATCCAGGGACCTTGGCGTGGCTTCCCAGGCCACGTCTCCCAGGGCTTCTCACTACCTTGTCCCTGCAGCCTTTTCCTGGTTCTGCTGCAGCCTCCCTGGTCTCCCTGCTTCGCTGGCTGTCTGCCTTCTCTAACTAATGAAGGTCGAGCTGCCCAGGTCTGGCCTCGTCCTTTGGGCATCTCACGCAGGCCCAAGGCTACAAATGTCATTGGTCTACTGAAGGCTGCTACCCACACTTGGACCGCCTGCCTGACATCTCCCCCAACACCACGGATGTCATACAGATGCCCCAAACTCAGTGAGGCCAGAACAGGTCTCTCCATCTGCCTGCCTTTCTCCCAAGCATTCTCTAGCTCAGTAAAGGCCACCGCCTTCCATCCACCCTGCAGCTCAGGCCCTGAAGTCACCCTTGACTCCTCTCTCACAGCTCTGTCTAGTCTGCTGGCAAACCCACATCCCGCCCCTCCTGGCCCTCCAGGCTCCACCCTGCCCAAGCCACCAGCGTCCCTTGCATCATCCCTTGCTCACCGATTCCTCTGGCAGTCTACTGTACTCACAGCAGTGACAATCAAACATCACCTCTTCACAGAGGATTCCCATATCACCCCATCTGGCATGGGCGCACTACCCAACCCTCCAGCCTCCACTTGGCTGTTATTTCCGTTAGCGCGCTGTTCTGCAAACACTAGCTCTCATCTTAGCACAAGGCCATGACGGCCTGTCTCCTTGGCTATACCAGGAGGGATAGCATCTTTTGTTGGCCTTTGTGTCTTCAGCATCCAGATCAGTGCCTGGCACATAGTCGGTGCTCAATAAATGATTGACTTTGTTCATTAGAATGAATAAATGGAGTTTCCCTTTTCCACCAAAATAACAAGGTCCTCTTCAGCCCGTCCACTTGCTCCAGCCTGCCTCAACACCGGGGCTGCAAGTCCCCAGCCTGGCCCTCCTCCGGCGGCCCTCGTGGGGCTTCCCAAGGAGCTGGCAGTTTCAGCAGGGCCTGGACGTGCGGGGGGATTTGGACTCGCGGCTGAGCGCCTTCTTCGCTGCTCTTGTTCCTGGAGGGAAGAAGGACGACCCGCGTCGCCGGCCAAGCCAGGTGGATCGACATATCAGCGCGGCCGAACTCCGGATTCCGCCCCGCCCACACCCCGCGTGGCCCCGCCCCTTCAGTCTCGCGGGGCCTCCTTGAGCAAGCACTCCTAGCCTCGCCCCCAGGGTGGCTCGTGGGTCCTCGCTATTGGTCCTCCCCTAGTTTGCCGCGAAGCGCCCAGTTCCTCATTGGCCACACATTCTCCCGCGCCGCCGCCGCAGTCACCACAACAAGCGCCACGTGCTCAACCGTGGGGCTTGCTCATTGGCCGCGAGTCCCGACCCGCCCACGCCCCCATCCTGCCCCCGGCTTCCTGCTTCCTCCTCCTATTGGTTACCTGTCGCAAAACCCCTCCCTCTAGCCCGGGCGCGCTGCACCTCGGGTGAGGATTGGCCGAAGACAGGAAGGCGGGATTTGGAGGCAGGTTAAGAGCGCTCGGTGGTCGGGCCACGCGTTCCTGAGAAGGTTCAATGGCGTGGCAAGGGATGGCGACCGAGTTCCTGCAGGTGCCGGCGGTGACGCGGACCTACACCGCAGCCTGCGTCCTCACCACCGCCGCCGTGGTGAGCTGGGCGGGTGGGTGGGTATCACCATGGTTACAGCCCCGGGGGTTGCCATGGTTACGGTTGGACACGCCCCCACGCCGGGGGGCAGCTCCTGACGCCCCCTGGTTCCGCAGCAACTGGAACTCCTCAGCCCCTTCCAGCTCTACTTCAATCCGCACCTCGTGTTCCGGAAGTTCCAGGTGAGGCCGCCCCGCCCCTTGCACCTGCTGGCCCAGCCCCGCCCGCCCCGCGCCTGACCGCCCGCCCCCATGCAGGTCTGGAGGCTCGTCACCAACTTCCTGTTCTTCGGGCCCCTGGGATTCAGCTTCTTCTTCAACATGCTCTTCGTGTATCCTCCGCTGCGCGGCCCCGGGAGGCGGGGTGGGGGTGGGTGGCGGCGGGAGCGGGGAAACTGAGCTCCGCTGGGAGGCACTTCCTATACGGACGCCGCAGGTTTCGCTACTGCCGTCTGCTGGAGGAGGGTTCCTTCCGCGGCCGCACGGCCGACTTCGTCTTCATGTTTCTCTTCGGGGGTGTCCTTATGATCGTATCCTTCCCGGGCTCTGGAACCTCTGGGCTCGGCCTGTGCTGGCCCTGAGGCCCGGCTTGAGCGCCGGCCGGAGAGGGACAGAGTCGCTTCCTCCAGCTTAGGCGGTATTGAGCGTGCATCGCGTGCTCAGCTCCAGGTGCCAGGGCTAGGTCCAGTGCTGTACCCAAAATGCCACACGGTGGGGTACCCGGGGCTCTGAGCCCTGAATGCCAGTATCCAGGAGGAACTGGGGCCGGGATGACCAGTGGTGGGGCCTGGGGTGAGGTGGAGAGGCAGTGCAGATCAGGTGGCCCCTGGAGGCTACAATGTGGCCTTAGATTGGGAAGGGAAACCAGCCAGCAGGAGGGTTCCAGGGGTTTAGGAAGTCGGAGGGGCCCTGGGCAGGGCATGAGGCCTTGACTCTGGCCCAGCTGCTGGGGCTCCTGGGCAGCCTCTTCTTCCTGGGCCAGGCTCTCACAGCCATGCTGGTATACGTATGGAGCCGCCGCAGCCCCCGGGTGAGGGTCAACTTCTTCGGCCTCCTCACCTTCCAGGCGCCATTCCTGCCCTGGGCGCTCATGGGCTTCTCAATGCTGCTGGGCAACTCAATCCTCGTGGACCTCCTGGGTAAGCCTGCTGTCCATCCAGCCTTCCCCAAGCAGGCTGTCAGGGACCTGAGGGTCTGGTTGGCCAGAGCCCCCCGTCCACCTGCACTGGACCTCTCATCTGTCCCCACCGCCTCTTCCTGCCCTCACGGCTACCCTGTTCTTCCAGCCCCTCAACCAAGCCAGCCTATCGGTTTTACTTCTTCAGGCCTCACCTGCTTGCTGATGCTTGTGTTAGGTTCTGACCCAGGTGGGGATGGGTGGGTCAGGGTTCCTGCTTCATGGCTCCCATTCCTCCCATGTTCTGAGGCCTGAACCCCTCCCAGGACCTGCTCTCTTCTGGGCCAATCCTGGCCCCACCCTGGGCTGGCAGTCTGTGTAGGACATTGGTCACCCGTGCTCTGGGGCCTTCAGGGCTGCGCTGGCCGTGGGCTCTGGGCTGTGGAGAGTGGCTTCAGCAGTTGGTGGCTCTCCCACAGGGATTGTTGTGGGCCACATCTACTACTTCCTGGAGGATGTCTTCCCCAACCAGCCTGGCGGCAAGAGGCTGCTGCTGACCCCTGGCTTCCTGTGAGTGCTGAGATGACAGCCCTCCCTACTCCCCCCCAGATGGTTCCCTACACCATGGGGGAACCCCTGTTGGCTGAAGCTCAGCGTGGGCCCCTCCCCACAGGAAGCTGCTACTGGATGCCCCAGAGGAGGACCCCAATTACCTGCCCCTCCCCGAGGAGCAGCCAGGACCTCTGCAGCAGTGACCCCACCCAAGGCCAGGGCCAGCCCCAGGGGCCCATCTTCCCGGCCTCCGGCAGGCCTGCATTCCCCCCGCAACCCCGGCTTGTAGCACAGCTACCTGTCCTGGAGGCTGGGCCATGCCCAGGGCCCACCCGAATAAACAATGACCTGTATCCTCTTCACACACAGCACTGGCCCTCCTGCCTCGGCCGGCCACACCTTTCCATGCAGGGTAGGTGCTGCTGGCCTTCACCAAGGGCCACCAACCGAGCCTGACCTGCTCTCTCAGACCAAGAGCAGGTGGTAGGATGGGAGGCCCAGAGAGGGTCCAGAACCTACCCACAATTGCCCAGCAGAGCTTTGAGCTCTCATCCCCACCCTGACTGTGCCTCAATTCAGCCTTCAGTGAGGGGTGTCAGATCTTGGTGGCGGGGCCAGGGCTGGGCTAGCCGGTCATGCTGAGCCCAGTCTGTGGTGGCTGCTGCCCGAGGGGCCCTCAGGCTGATGCCTCCCTAGGCCCCTCCTGTCCCTCACCAGCAACCCACAAGGGGAGCTTTGCCTCATTTTCCAGCTAAGCAGCTAAAGGACTGGCTAAGTACCCACAGGGCCAGGTGCAGAAAGGGGGCAGGCCCTTTCTGTGACCCCAAAGCCTTAAGTGTCACCTTAGCAGAGTCCAACGGCTGAGGCAGAGACCTCTGGGAAGCTCTGCCCCTGCCATTTTCAGCTGAGGACGCGGAAGCCTCCTCTGGCCCACAGCTCACTTGCATCAGATGACCAGTCCACATGGTTTATTCCTGGATCGTCACCAGCACGAGCGCTCCTCCAGCCACCGGCTGTCACATTCACAGATGACAGAAGTATTCGCCATGGAATTGGACCTTGACGTTGTAGTGAAACCTTTGGTGCAGCAGTGGGCTCTGCGGTGGGCAGGCGGCATGTGAAGGCCCCTCGCCGGGCCTCTCCCAGGCAGGTGGCCAGCCTGGCCAGTGGGCTGAGGCAGGCAGGGTGTGTCCCACCCACCAGCTGGGGGCTTGGGCCACCTCCTGCTGGCCTGAACACACACCTCAGCAGTGGAGCCCACTTGTCTCCAAAGCCAGCTGGGCCTGGAGCCTTCCTCTTTGTTCAGGGCCTTCCAGTGAAGCCCAGCTGTCTCCTTGCTTGGGGTCCAGCAAGTTCCACTCCTGGATGAAGGGCAGTGGCTGGAGTACAAATTCCTAGGACGTGCTCACGAAGCCCCCCACCACCCCCGCCCCAGCCCAGACGCCAGCCCCATCTCACCCCACATCCCACAGCGAGAACCCTCAGAGCTCTGCCCCTGCCCAGTGTGGGGCTTGGGCTGGGTACCGGGTGCCATGGGGCCCCAGCCATGCTCCGGGGAGCAGAGCAGTCCTGACCCTCAGCCCTGCCAGCAACTGAAGGTGCGGGGTCTGGGCCCATGGTCTTCAGTTAGACTGTAGCTGTGCCCGGGTCACCCTGCAGTGCCTGGCCCAGTGAGGAGGCCCCCATGTGCCACCCTCCTGGGTCCCACATCCCAGGCAGAGTGGGGACCCTTCCACATTACAGAAGAGGATGCAGAGCTGCATCGCTCTACGAGTTGGCGCCAGGTTGGGTGTACTGCTCCACACTCTTCTCCTGTTACTCCTCACAACCGGTGGGGAGGGAGGGGCTGGCCCAGCCACAGCATCAGCTGGGGGTGGAGATGGGCCCCAGTCCACGTGTTATGTGTGAGGTGCTAGGAGGTGTGGCAAGAGCAGTGCACACCTGCTGGAGCTGAACAGCTGGGCACGGGCACCCAGGCTGGCAACACGCCCTCAATGACCGCATAAGATGGGGCCTCTCCAGGGACCAGAGAAGCATACTCCTGGCTGGGGGCGGAGCTGTGGCTGATAGGGCAAGCGGCCCTGCCTGCTGAGCCTCACCACCTTCTCATCCCTCTGGGACTGCAAGGACTTGCCAAGCACGGGTGGGTGGGATGCCGGGGCCAAGGGGAATCAAAACTGCTCTGACTCAGGGGCCTTGCAGGGCTGAGAATAGAGCCACGGCCCTGCTAAGGCCCAGCTGGGGACATGAGGTGGAGGAGGGTGAGGGGTCAGCCCGCAGCCTCGACCACGTGTGCTCTCCCCCATTCTTGTTTTTATGCCACCACTTTGAAGAAACGAAACAGGACCTGTCGCCTTTTATTTAAAAAATGTTGCTTGCCCTGCCTGGGGCTCCTATACAAAAACAAAACACAACCCAAAATGAGGCTTCTTCCTGACCAGAGACGGGCGGCGGGGACTGGAGCTCAGCAAAAGGAATGTGTACCCTGGGGTGGATGACCAGGAGGCCCCTGCCCCATGCTCCTCAGGATGGCCGGGCTGCCCCCTCCTTGCCAGAAGATGGAGGGGAGACGGTCCAATCTTCCAGATGCTCCGTGGGAGCCAAGCACCACTGGGTGGTTACCAGGCCGGGGCAGTGTTGGCCAGACGCCTCATCCGCCTGCATGAGGGGAGAGGGCGGTGACCCTGGGCAGCTGCCCCTCCACCAGGGATCTCTAGGGCAGCCAGGGGAAGGGGCAGAGACAGGATGTGGTAGGTGGGATCCCCAGCCCCTCCCTCAGCCTTGGCCTGTCTGCTACTTGGGGCCCTGAAGCTGCCCTCTGTTCCACCTACCTCTCCAGGGGTCCCGAAACCTGGTCTAGGCTGTGGTCAGACCAACCCAAGGGCTACTCTTGTCCCCTGCAGGGCTAGACTAGGACTCATCATCCAGGGGCCTGCTGGGTCTCGGGAAAGGTGACGGTCCTGTCCTGCCTGGAAAGGGGGCTGGGGAGGCACCTTGTGTTCCTGTCCTGGTCGCGGATCTTCTTCTCCATCTCGGCATCTGTCAGGGTCTCCAGCAGCGGGCACCACTGATCAGCGTCACCTGTGTTCCGGATGGCAATCTCCACCGTGGGCAGGGGGTTCTCACTGTGGAAGATGGGAGGAAGTAGACAGTTCACAGAGCAGCAGCCGGAGAGGCCCCAGAAAGCGCTGTCCACGCCCCACGGGCAGCTTGAACCCTGGAGCCTGGTTTCTGTGCCCAGCCCCCAACAGGGCAGTGGGGGTGCTGCGGCCCAGCGGACACCACGACAGCGACTCTGGGTCTGCATGCTGGGGAAGGGTCCACAGGACAGCGTTGCAGGGCCAGCTGTTCCCACTGCACCTGCGGGGAGGGGGAGGGCCGTCCGCCTCGCTCAGCGTCCACGAAAAAGGAAAGCAAAGGAGTCCGGACGCCGCTCACCGAGGGCCACTGCCCCTGATGGTCCCACACACGGCTCCTCAGCCCGTCATGGGGCCCAGAACCCAAGACCCCTGACCGCTCCATCCTGGGGTCCCTCAGAGACGCCTCCGACTCTGGCTGAGGGCCACCTGCACACCCTCTGGCTAAGTGGACTCAGCGGTGGGGGGGTCAGCCTCAGCGAGGCCACCAAGGCTGGGGGTGCCTGACCGAGCTGCCGCCTCTGCCAGGAGGGCCAAGCCCAGGCTGCCCGGTGAGCCTCAGTGCAGCCCAAGCCCTGCCCTCGTCTACCCGGAGCCCTGTAGAGTCAGCTCTGGAGGAGGGAGAGCGGGGGGGCCCCAGGGAGGTGCCCGGTGGATGATGGCACAGAAAAAAACGGGCCCCTGGCCTTGGTTTTAACACCTCATCTCGAAAATGGGGACAATGTCCTTGCTGTGAGGGATTTCAGAGGATCACTATTACAACATCCAACGTACATCCGCTATGTGGGGGACAGGTGCCACTCCCACAGCCCCCCGAGCCCGTACCAAGGGGCTGCCCAGCGTGACTGCAGAGCCCCCGCCCACCGCCCTCATGCTGCTCCTCGGCCTGGAGTCTCAGGGACCGCGGGCGCACGGGGCACAGCCCAGGGCTGCCCTGCTCCCCCGCAGAAGTGGGGCTCACCTCTTGCTGCCACAGCTTGGCCCGTGGGGTCCATGCCCATGAGGCCCGGAGCTGGAGCTGGTATTGGTGACTCAGAGGCCCGTGGCTGGGCCGCCCCTCCTCGGCCGCTCCTGACAGCTGCTCCCCAGCCGGGTGGCGGTTTGGCAATCCCAAAACCAGCCGGCCACAGACCCAAACATCATTCCTCACCTCGAGGGCTCCCAGCCGCCTTCCTCAGGAGGGGAAAACATGAAAGTCGCCAAGCCCATGCTGAGGGGAGGCAAACATGTTTTCCTCTTAAACAAGAGCTGGTGCGTGGGTCCTGGAGGCCCCTGTGTTTACCTCCCCGTGTCTCTGGGAAGATTCCACCCCAGTGGGTTTGTTCTAAAATAAGAACTGCTTGAACCAGGCACGGAAGGATGGGCCTGGAGCCAGCAGGCCCCATAGGTGTTGGGGGGGACATGCGGGCAGAGAGCCGCCCTGCCGCCCTCAGAATCCCCTCTGAGGGGATTGTGCTTCCCGGGCCTCAAGGCCACCTGGGACCCTGATGTTCCCGCGATCTGCGGTGTCCAGGCAGGGAGGCCATGGCTGAGGAGGCAGAGGACCTGGAGGTTCATCTTCGATGTGACCTCACTTTTACGACCTCACGAGGTACAAGAGGCCAGCTGAGAAGCATGACTGTGCCCACTTGGTAGATGAGAACAAGACTGCGATGGTGAGCAACCTGCCCACAGCTCCTCAGCTGGGAGGAGGGGGCAAAACTCGACGTCGCCCTCCTGTTTATGATCAACTAACTTTGGATAAGGGGCCAAACCCACTCGATGGGGACAGAGCAGTCTTTCCAACAAATGGTGCTGGGACAGGAGCCTGGATCAGGCCACCGTTTCTTAGGTATGACACCAAAAGCACAAGCAACAAAAGAAAAAATAGATAAACTGGACATCATCAAAATTTAAAACTTTTGTGGGACTTCCCTGGCGATCCAGTGGTTAAGACTTTGCCTTCCAATGCAGTGGGTGCAGGTTCAATCCCTGGTCGGGGAGCTAAGATCCCACATGCCTCTCGCCAAAAAACCAAAACAAAACAGAAGCAATATTGTAACAAATTCAATAAAGATGTTAAAACAATGGTCCACATCAAAAATAAAAAATGTTTAACTTTTGTGCCTCAAAGGACACTGTCACGAAAGTGAAATACAAACCCACAAAAAGGGAGAGAATATTTGCAAATCATGTATGTGATAAGGGACCTGTAGCGAGGATATATAATGAACTCTTACAACTAAATAATAAAACACCAAATAACTCAATTAAAACACAAAGGACATGAATAACCTTTTGTCTAAAGAAGATATACACACGTCCAATAGCACATGAAAGGATGCTCAACACCATCAGCCATTGGGAAATGCAAATCAAACCACACCGAGATGCCACTAGGGTGGCTAGGATCAAAAAGTCAGATAACAAAGGCTGGCGAGGATGTGGAGAAACTGGAGCCCTTGCTCTGCTGGAGAGAATGTAAAACGGCGCAGCTGCTTTGCAAACAAGTCTAGTGGTTCCTCCAAATGCTAAACAGAGCTACCACGTGACTCAGCAATTCCACCCCTAGGTACATACCCAAGAGAACTGAAAATAGGTGTTCAAACAAAACCTTGTGCACAAGTGTTCACAGCAGCACTACTCTTAACAGCCAAAAGTTAACACAACCCAAATGACCACCAACTGATGACTGGATAAATAAAGTATGGTCTGTCTATACGATGGAATATCATTCAGCCACAAAAAGGAATGAAGTTCTGATACAGGCTCCACATGGACGAACCCTGAAAACATTATGCTAAGAAGCCGGCCACAAAAAACCATATGTTATATGATTCTATTTACATTAAGTATTCAGAACAGGCAGATCTACAGACGGGAAGTAGATCAGCGGTTGCCCAGGACTGCGGAACTGTGCAAACACACAAAAACCCACTGAGTCGACACTCTAGGTGGTGAACGAAAACAAGCCGGCCAGCCCTGCCGTGGGGCCAGCGCAGGGGATGCAGCCCCAGGACTAACCTCTTCCGGTGGCTCTGGTCAGCCAGTCCACAACGACCCTGGTGCCTCCCAACCCTGAGGCTGTTCCAGTGACAATGCCTCTGTCCCCCACCGGGCACAGCTGCCAGGTTCTCTGATCCTTTGCCTGTCCCCAGCTTCCTCCGGCCGCTCCTGCCCTGGCCACCCGCTGCCTCCTCCCCAGCCCACACCCTCTGGCCTCGGTGGCCAGGCACTCGCACCTCCTCTGCTGGACAGCGCGCTGGTTCTCCTCTGTGTCCCCAGCCAGGGCGCAGGGCTGGCCTGGAGGAGGTGGAGGAACTCTGCAGGATGCCACCCCCCTCACAGTCTCGGTGACCATCTGACACCCTCACACCCTCTGCCCAGCCCTCCCCTGGGGAGCCCTGCCCCCTCGTCACTGTCTCTGTCTCCATTCCGCTGGCTCCAGGACATCTATATGTCCTTCTGGTTCAGCTCTGTCCTCTAGCAGCCACACGCCCGCGTCCCCCTCATACTCACTGCCTGCCTCTGCCCACATCAGGCCTGCCTGGCCCGCTGCCTGTTCTCCGCACTGGTGCCCCTGCTCACGCATGGCCTGTGACTAGCCTGCTCCACTGTCGCAGAGGAGGGCACCGTGGCCAGACACCGGGCTGAGCTCAGTCCGGGGGAGACAGCCAGCACCAGCTCACAGGAATCCAGAGTGCTTCCAACGGGTGACGGGGCCCAAAGCTTAAAGTCCCCTTGAGGAGTCACGTGACTCAGCAGCTGCCAAGCCTCGCGTAGCAGAAACCAGGCCGGGGCTCCCAGTGCAGCTCTCTGTGGGCCAGGCAGGCCCTGGCCCTGGAGACGCGGCGAGCCCCTCTCCTTTCCCCAGGCAGAGGCTGGACAGCAGGGAAAGGCTGCTACTGGTCTCCCGGGGAGCCCCCGAGGGGTGGGGAGAACGCGAGGTGGGGTGAGGAGACAAAGTTCCAGGCCCCCTGCTAGCCGCAGTCCTGCCCCTGGATGATAAAGCCTGACCTCGCGCTCCCCTTCCTGTCCTGCCAGCTCTCCGAGCACCCCGCTGCCCAGCCCAGACCCAGCACACGTGAGCCCACGAGGCCTGGTTGGCTGGGGAAGTGCAGAAGCCCTCCTGACGCCAAAGGAGGCCTGTGGCCGCCTCCAGACCACCAGGCAGGCTGCACCCACCCAGCTGGCTGGGCCAAGCTGCTGTGGAGGGGACGGTCCCCAGTGGGGCGGCCCTGCCTTTGATCCTGAGGATTTGAAACCTGCATCCTCAGTAGCAGAGTCATTCCCACCCACACAACGGAACGTGTTAACTGGCTGCTGAAATGGGAGCACTCCATCCAAGTCCTGACCTGCACCCCCCAGGGCCCCCGGGGGCCTGCTCTGGAGCTGCAGGTCACACTGCCGACAGCCCGGAGACCCGGGAATCAGAGCAGGAGGGATGCGGCCTCGTGTGTGGACACCCTCCAAGTCCCCCTGCTGCACACCGGTGAGATGTGGGCTCTGACTCAGCATTTGGGGATAAGGGACTCCCAGGACCTCAGGGTCGACTCTAGGAAGCAAGGCCACCCCAGACTGGCCCCAGGCCGGTCGGCCGCAGCTTGCATGCCGTCAGTGGACACGCACCGCGACACCGTGAGCAGACCTCCCATGGGATGCAGAGCACGGGCCTGGACCCCCATCTGTGGAGCAGGATCCCCAGTTAGCGGGGCTGCTGGAGGTTATGGGAGGCCATGCATGTTATGTCAGCTGGGACGCCCGGGGCCTCAGGCCCTGCGGGTGTTGGTCATTCCTTCTCTCTTGCTCTGAGCTACAGGAAAACTGAGAAGGCTACCTCCTGGGATTTCTGGGAGAACCAGCTGAGACACAAACAGACTCATGCGCTCCCTTAGCTGTTCCGTCTCTGCAAGGCTCTTCGTCTTTGCTCCTCTGCACCACCTTAAGGGGTGGTCCCTCAGTAATGGCCTCCAAATGTGGACGGTGACAGCTTGACGAGCAGAATAAATCCTAACATCCTGTTCTGATGCAGAGATACTCAGCGCCGCCCCCGCTGGCACCCCATCCCGCTGAGGTAAAGGAGCTCGGGGGACAGGGCTGGATGTGACGGACAGTCCTGTCGGTGGGCGAGCTCTGCTATGTACTTAACGCTCGCCGACTCCTGCCCCGGCCAGGCCCGCACGGCAGGGCCACCAGGAACAGGAAGGCCACATCTGTGTCATGAGGAGCCCCGTCCCCCGGTCCACCCCCACCAGCACCCAGGACACTGGACCAAATGCTCCATTTACACTCCCTACCCCCGCCCATCCCCAGCAGCCTGAACGCTACTCCCTCTTCCACACCGGCACCCAGTACGGGTCCAGCCAGCGGGGGCGCCCACCGCCCACTCTCTGACTGAACAAGAGGCGACAGCAGCCTCTTGACTCCCCTCCAGGGAAGGCAGCATGGAGTAGCCCTTGTTTGAGATTCAGTGCCAGTCCATCAGACGACCCTGACCGAGGAAGGGTCTGGGTGAGTGCAGGGAGGAGGTGGCGTGTGAGGGTGGCAGGGGCTGTTGGCGGCAGAGTGGGTGAGGACAGAGGGGCAGACCCGCCACCT
The DNA here is from genome assembly GCF_028021215.1 of Eschrichtius robustus. Lineage (NCBI taxonomy): Eukaryota > Metazoa > Chordata > Mammalia > Artiodactyla > Eschrichtiidae > Eschrichtius > Eschrichtius robustus. The sequence goes on from NC_090837.1 coordinate 26,452,708, forward strand.
CCTTAGATCCTCCTCTGTGATGGGGGATGGGAGGAGCCAACAGAGGCCGTTGAGCCCGCAAGGCTGCCCTCGGCCAGACGGCATCATGAGGCTCCAGAAAGTCCCAAAGGCATCACCACACACAGGGGGAAGCCTTGTCCCCAGAATGGTCTGCAGAAGGAGGAGGAGGCACCTGTCCGAGACCTACCTGAAGGCGTAGGTCTTCTGATGCCAGCTCAGCTGTCCCCGGATGCTGTACGCGATGGTGGTGACGAACTCCCCACCCAGCCCCAGCTCGGAGCACAGCTTCAGGGCAAACTTCTCCGGCGAGTTCTCCTTCTCTGACATGTCCCACTCAAACTGGTCCACCAGGGAGATGTTTCCCACGTGGATGTTCAGCTGGGCCAGACCAGGAACACGAGTCAGAGCAGGCAGAACTGCATCCCCCCACCTCCAGGCCCATGAGAAAGTGGGACGGCTGCCCTTATCCCTCTGGCTGCAACTCCCCATCCGCAAACGGGGCTGACCCCACAGACCTCCTGGGCGGCCAGAGGGACTGTGGTTCAGGGCCCGGCACTGTCACCCTCTAGGGAGGGCCCTGGGCACCTGAGTCCCGCCTTGCCCCTGTTCCCACCCCCTCGCTCCCCGCACCGGCCGATACCCTCTTCTCTGCCCTTCTACCGTGCCGCTCTGGATCTTTACAACGTGATAAACACTGGTCACTCATCAGATACTATCCCCGAGCCCTCCCCTGAGCCAGTGTCTACCCCCCTACTCTGTCTCTTCACGGAACATGCCCTGCTCTGAAATCATCTGCTACGTGCGCTCACAGACCCACAGCCCGCATGGCACAGGCAGAGCCTGGGCGGGTGGGGGTGGGGGGCGGCGGGAGCGGAGGCCATGCCGGCTCCTCTGCCTCGCTCCCCAGAGGCATCTGTGAGACGTGCCACCTGCAGTCACAGCCTGTGCCCCAGGAGCTCCCCACCCTGACTTCTCACCCCACAGATGACCTGGGCCTGCTCTGAAACTGGGCATCAGCGACTCACAGGAAGGACAACTCGGGGTCTGGCGGCATTCACTGGGCATCGTGTGGAGACCCCTGCCCCTGCTGTCCAGCCCTCTGCCAGCCAAGCAGGCCACGGTGCACCTGCCCCTTCATGCTACTGTCCCCAGGCGCTCAGCTGGGCTTTTAAGATTCGGATCGGGACTCGTCCGTGCCTTCAGAGAAACGTGAGGCCCTACCACCTGACCTGTGCATGAAGTCCTGCACCTCTGGGCCCCCTGCACGGCGCTCCACTCTGCAGCCAAGGCCCCGCCACTCCTGCCTCCAAGCCGCGCCCTTGCTGGGCGACCAAGCAGGTCTGCAGGTGAGAATCGGAAGAGCCGGCCCTTTCCAGCAGGAACCACATGTCTGGTGAGCCACGTCGGCACAACAGGACCGGAAAGCGAAGCAGCAGCAGGCAGCCCGTGGACACATCACACAGGACCAGACCGCCCTGCGCACCACTCGGCCTGGCCATCAGGGGTGCCACGCAGACCGGTGCCTGTTTGTGCACTGCGCCGACTGCTCATCAATGCTATCGTTTATTAAGAAATACAGACTCCTGCCGACCCAGGATGCGCACAGGGGACACATAGTGGGAAAAACAGACAGAGTCATCTTCATGGGTTGACATCCAGTGCGGGGTTAAATACGTGAATGAGGGGATATCAGAGGTGTAGGTGCTGAGGGGAAGAGGGGGAGGGGTGGAAAGTGCAGTCAGCTGTTAGCCAGGAGCTCCAGGAAGGCCGCCCGGGGGAGGGGGCATTTTAGGAAGAACTGGACAAGCTGAGAGAGAGCAGGGTGGGGCTCCTGGGGGAGGGTCTGGGCAGAGCAGGGCCTGAGACCTCCACAGAGGATGCGGGAAGCTCACAGAGTGGGGAGTGGGAGCCGTCAGGGGGGTGGTGGGTGGTGAGGGGCGGCTGGACTGTGGGGCCAGGCCCCCCAAGCAGGCTCCCCAGCTTCAACCTGTATCACCCACATGCCATTCCCTCCCCAGAAAGGGCCCACCAGCCCCCCAGAGTCTGACAGCTCCACCCTCAGCCGCACTGAGCCCCACGGCCCTGGAGGGCCAGGTGTCCTGGTCACAGTGCCAGCCTGGGTTTTCGTTCCGCCGCTCCGGGAGCACCTGTGAGCGGCTGCCCTAAGCTAAGGTGCTGCTCTGTGAGGAGACACTGGTCAGATGTCGTCCTCCACTGTGTCCCAGAAGCACCGGGCTCCTTTGCAGTCTGTGACACACGGGAAACCCTGGATGTGGCCATCAGCATGCTCGCCTACCAGGTGGCACGCTCCCCCCAGGTCACAGTGCCCACGAGGCTCTGCCCCCCCGGCAGCAGGCCTTCCCTGACTAGCTGTGTCCGGCCCCAATGCTGGCAGGCCCTCACGACCCCAACCAAGCAGGACCCCAACCTGGGGATGGTCTCCCAGCAGCCTACCAGCCGACACCATCCCATGGGTGGGGATTATAGGTGGGTGTGAGGGCCTGAACGGACCCCATGGCTGACAGCTGTCTAGTCACCAAGAAAGCCTCTGATCAGGGAGCAGGTGATGGTCCCAGGTGGATTTTCAACTGCCTGACAACTTTCTGTATGGCTGCCCACAAGCCCCATCAGGATAATAAAAAGATGACACTCAGTTACAAGAAAATGTCAGAGAAGCCAGCTGTCAGACTCACAAGGACCCTCCCTGTGGCTGACCCCGCCTATCTGGAACCACGCAGTTGGGTGTAGCCAACTCTGCAAGCCCACGTCCCCACCATGGTTACGGGACAAAGACGCAGCACAGAGCAGAGTAGGGGCCATCCTCCAGGGGCCACAGGCTGCGCACAGGGACACAGGTGTTGGTCCCACAGCTGCACCCCACACATCCCCGCCGCTTCTCTCCTAGGACATCCCCCTTCTTTCTCACCTGTGCCCTTTTTCTGCTAGTTGGCCATAATGAGAAACTGAAATAGGTTAAGAAAAATAAATTCATATTTCTCTTAAAAGAAATTAACTAGCAAGGAGGTTGAATCAGTAATTAAAAACCTCCCTACAAAGAAAAGCCCTGGACCTGATGGCTTTACTGGTGAATTCTACCAAATGTTTAAAGAAGAACTAATACCAATCCTTATCAAATCCTGCCAAAAACAGGATGGACTTGAGGACACAGGGAGGGGGAAGGGTAAGCTGGGACGAAGTGAGAGAGTGGCATGGACTTATAAACACTACCAAATGTAAAATAGATAGCTAATGGGAAGCAGCTGCATAGCACAGGGAGATCAGCTCATTGCTTTGTAACCACCCAGGGGGTGGGAAGGAGACACAAGAGGGAGGAGATATGGGTATATGTATATGTATAGCTTATTCACTTTATTATAAAGCAGAAACACATCATTGTAAAGCAATTATACTCCAATAAAGATGTTAAAAAAAAAAAATCCTGCCAAAAAACTGAAGAGCAAGGAACACTTCATAACTCATTGCCTTGATACCAAAGCCAGGCAAAGATACTACAAGAAAGGAAAACTATAGACCAATACTTCTTACGAACATTGATATAAAAATCCTCGGGCTTCCCTGGTGGCGCAGTGGTTGAGAATCTGCCTGCTAATGCAGGGGACACGGGTTCGAGCCCTGGTCTGGGAAGGTCCCACATGCTGCGGAGCAACTGGGCCCGTGAGCCACAACTGCTGAGCCTGTGCGTCTGGAGCCTGTGCCCCGCAGCGGGAGGGGCCGCGATAGTGAGAGGCCTGCGCACCGCGATGAAGAGTGGCCCCCGCACCACGATGAAGAGTGGCCCCCGCTTGCCGCAACTGGAGAAGGCCCTCGCACGAAACGAAGACCCAACACAGCTAAAAATAAATAAATAAATAAATAGAGTAGCTATTAATTAAAAAAAAAAATCCTCAACGGACTTCCCTGGTGGCACAGTGGTTAAGAATCCACCTGCCAATGCAGGGGACATGGGTTCGAGCCCAGGTCCGGGAAGATCCCACATGCCTCAGAGCAACTAAGCCCATGCGCCATAACTACTGAGCCTGTGCTCTAGAGCCCAAGAGCCACAACTACTGAAGCCCGTGAACCCAGAGCCCATGCTCTGCAACAAAGAGAAGCCACCACAATGAGAAGCCCGCACACTGCAATGAAAAGTAGCCTCCACTCGCTGCTACTAGAGAAAGCCCACAAGCAGCAAGGAAGACCCAATGCAGCCAAAAAAAAAAAAAAAAAATCAACAAAATACTAGGGAAACTGAATTCAACAGCACATTAGAAGAATTACACACCATTATAAATGATACAACAATATAAATAAATTATAAAAAGTGGAACCTATTCTGGCAATGCAGGGATGGCTCAATAAGAAAACCGATCAATGCAATAAACCACTTGAACAGAATGAAGGACAAAAACCATATGATCATGTCAACAGATGCAGAAAAAAGCATTTGACAAAATTCAACATGCTTTCATGGTAAAAGCACTCAATAAACTAAGAATAGGTGGAAACTATGTCAACATAACAAAATTAATACACAAAAAAATCAATGTAAATATCACACTCAATGGTGAAAGACTGGTAACTTTTCCTCTAAGATCAGGAACTAGCCAAGTATACCAACTCTTGCCACTTTTATTCAACATAGCATTGGAATTTCTAGCCAGAGCAATTAGGCAAAAATAAGAAATAGAAGGTATCCACTTGGAAAGGAAGAAGTAAAGTTATCTCTGTTCCCAGATGATATGATCTTATTTGTAGAACACCCTAAAGATTCTACTAAAAAACTATTAGAACTAATAAATGAATTCAGTAAAGTAGCAGGATACAAAGTCAACACACAAAAATCGGTTGCATTTCTACACACTAACAATGAACAATCTGAAATTAAGAAAAAAATTCCAATTACAATAGCATCAAAAAGACTAAAATACTTAGAAATTAACTTAGCTAAGGAGATGAAAGACTTGTACAATGAAAACTATAAAACACACTGAAGGGACTTCCCTGGTGGCACAGTGGTTAAGAATCCACCTGCCAATGCAGGGGACACGAGTTCGAGCCCTGGTCTGGGAAGATCCCACATGCCGCGGAGCAACTAAGCCCGTGCACCACAACTACTGAGCCTGCACTCTAGAGCCCGCGAGCCACAACTACTGAGCCCACGTGCTGCAACTACTGAAGCCCACGCGCCTAGAGCCCGTGCTCCACAACAAAGAGAAGCCACCACAATGAGAAGCCCACGCACCACAACGAAGAGTAGCTCCCATTCTCACAACTAGAGAAAGCCCGTGTGCAGCAACAAAGACCCAAGGCAGCCAAAAATAAATAAATAAATAAATAATTTAAAATTTTAAATTAATTAATTTAAAAACATGCGGAAATAAATTAAATACATAAATAAATGGAAAGACATCCCATGTTCATGGATTGGGAGACAATATTATTAAGATGTCAAGACTGCCCAAAGCAATCTACAAATCCAATGTAATCCCTATCAAAATCCCAACAATATTTTTGCAGAAATAGAAAAACATCTATTTTAAAATTCATATGGAGGGACTTCCCTGGCAGACCAGTGGTTAACACTCCGTGCTTCCACTGCAGGGGGCCTGGGTTCGATCCCTCGTTGGGGAACTAAGATCCCACATGCACACGGTTCGGCCAAGAAAAAAAAAAAATTCATATGGAATCTAAGGACAAAGGATGTCCAGCCAGAACAATGATGAAAAAGAACAAAGCTGGAAGACTCACACTTCCTAATTTCTAAACTTACTGCAAAGCTACAAGAATCAAAACAGTGTGGTACTGACAAAAAAACAGACAATAGACCAGTGGGACAGCCCAGAAATAAACCCTCAAATATGTGGTCAAATGATTTTCAACAAAGTTGCCAAGACCATTCAATGAGGAAAGGATAGTCTTTTCAACAAATGGTTTTGGGCCCAAAACAGGATATACATAAGCAAAAAAATCAAAGCTGGACCCTTACTTAACACCATATGCAAAAATTAACTCAAAATGGATGGAACATATAAATGTAAGAGCTAAATCTATAAAACTCTTAGAAGAACACAGAGTGAAAGCTTTATGACATTGGATTTGGCAATGATTTCTCGGATATGCCACCAACGGCATACGCGATAAATGAAAAAATAGACAAACCGGACTTTACCAAAATAAAAAAATTCTATGCATCAAAGGGCACTATCAACAACATAAAAAGGCAACCCACAGAATGGAAGAAAATATTTGCAAATATCACTTTATCTGAAAAGGGATTGCTATCTAGAAGACCCAGGGAACTGCTAAAGCTTAACAACAAAAGAACAAAAACCTGATTCAAAAACACAAAGGATTTATGCAGACTTAGAGGATAAACAAATGGCCAATAAGCACATGAAAAGATATTCAAGGTCACTAATCAACAGGGAAATGCAAATCAAAACCACAATGAGATATTGCTTCATACCAAGCAGGCTCTGCAGCAGGCAGGCCCGGGCCCAAACCCCAGCTCTACCACTTCTCAGCAGGGCAGTTGGGGGTAGGTGGCCCCACCTCTTCACTTGTAACACAGCATCTTCCCCTAGGATGGTGGGGGTTACTGAGACAGTATGGGGTGTGCTTGGCCCAGCCTGCCCATGGGAAGAGTGTGGCAGTGTGCTCATCTTACTGTAGTCTTCCCTGCTCTACCCGTCAGCTGGCATAACCCCCTTTGTACCACCCAGGCTCTGCTCCACGCCTGGCAATGCCACAGCAGCACCCCGAAAGCGTCCAGAATGTGATACCTTACTCAGAAGTCAGCCCACACCTTTCCTGGGATAAGCTGCCTGAAAGACAGCTTTCCAGAAGCCCTGTCCCACAGCATGAATCCCAGACAGGCTTCTGTTGAAGCCTCCACGTAGCTTCAGCACCCCATGACCCCCACCAGTACAAGGAAGGTCCTGGTGCAGGGCGGGGAGTTGCCTACCTTGATAATGACACGCTGGTCTGACTGGTCCTCCAGGATGCTGTCTGTGGGATAGGACTCGATCTGCTGTCTGATGGCGGAGGCGATGGCTGGTACGAACGTCAGTGGGTTCAAATCCAGGTCATCACAGAGAATTTCTGAAAACATCTCAGGGGTCATCAGCTTCTCTGAAATGAGGTGAGAGGTATGGATTGCTGGTGGACTACAGGGCCTAATGTCACCGTGCTCAGCCCTGACCTCCCCCAGCCTGTCCTCCTCTGCCAACCCACCCGGATGAAGATGAGCATGAAGATGAGGACGATGGATCCTCCCAGACATGGTAAGGAGAGGAAGCACAAGACGAACACCCTCCTTCTGGCCCTCAATCCATACACACCACCCCCCCACACCTCTGGAGGTGGTCAAGACCCTATGTGCTCCCCAACCCCAGGCTCCCCACTCCCGGGCTTAGGACTGCACAGCTCCGTTAGTTCTAACCAGTGAGCTGTCTGGGGAGGGGGGAAGCAAAGGCACTTCAGAGCTGATGTGCCACTTCCTCCCCTCTTCCAACCCAGGCAACCAGGGAAGCCCACGTGGAGACACAGGGAGAAGATGGACTCAGAGGAAACCAACGCTGCCAACACCCTGACTCGGACTTCCAGCCTCCAGAACTGGAAGGAGATAAAACCTGCTGTTATGCCCCCCAGGCTGTGGGACACAGGTTCCTTCTGGACAAGCCACTTGGAAGCCAGCATCCACTGGAAGACGGAGCAGGTGCATGCCCATCCACCACTTCCTCTGCAGTGGAAATCCCTCAGAGATCACCCGGGGCTGCGTGTGGCTTTTTACAAGCTCCCGCTGAGTTTCTGACTCTGTGGGCAGCACACGCACTCAACAAGGTGACGGCGTGGGGGTGGGTACGGATCCTGGATCCTGGAGATGTAACTGCCTCAGGTATGAGCTTCATGGGGACTGTCCACTACTGGCCGGACTACAGCACGGTCCTATGCAGTCAAATGTTTTCCCCTGACCTGCCCTCTTTCTCATAACCCAAACTTCAATGACCACGTGTCAAGCTGGGATGAGCCACGGAGAAGAGAAAGCAAAGAGTGAATTCCCGGGCTTCCCTGGTGGCGCAGTGGTTTAAGAATCCACCTGCCAATGCAGGGGACACGGGTTCAAGCCCTGGTCCGGGAGGATCCCACGTGCCGTGGAGCAACTAAGCCTTGCGCCACAACTACTGAGCCTGCGCTCTAGAGCCCACGAGCCACAACTACTGAGCCCGCATGCTACAACTACTGAAGCCCACATGCCTAGAGCCTGTGCTCCACAACAAGAGAAGCCACTGCAATGAGAAGCCTGCTCACTGCAACGAAGAGTAGACCCTGCTCGCTGCAACTAGAGAAAGCCCGCACGCAACAATGAAGACCCAGTGCAGCCAAAAATAAATAAATAAGTAAAATAAATAAATCTGCATATATATATAAAAATAGAATGAATTCCGTCACAAGCACTCGGCATGATTCCATCTTCAAGAACGAGGTCTGCTGGGACTTCCCTGGTGGCGCAGTGGCTAAGAATCTGCCTGCCAATGCAGAGGACACAGGTTCAAGCCCTGGTCCGGGAAGATCCCACATGTGGCGGAGCAACTAAGCCCGTGCGCCACAACTACTGAGCCTAAGCTCTAGAGCCCGCGAGCCAAAACTACTGAGCCTGTGTGCCACAACTACTGAAGCCTACGTGCCTAGAGCCCGTGCTCCGCAATGAGAAGCCACCACAATGAGAAGCCCACACACCGCAACGAAGAGTAGCCCCCGCTTGCTGCAACTAGAGAAAGCCCGTGCGCAACAATGAAGACACAATGCAGCAATAAATAAATAAATAAATAAATAAATAAATAAATAAAAAGAATGAGGTCTGCTTAACAGACAACTGACCCCACTATTTCACTAGCCCAGAACAAGGGCTAGAGACCAACCCTCCTCACAGCACCACTGTGCCAGACCTGAACACTCAGCTAGCCTACTACTGATAACTCATACATCCAGTTTTAGTGAAGCAGCAGGAAGCTAAGGTGCTCAGGCCAAGCATCCTATGAGTATACTGTGCAGAGGATTTTTAAAATTAATTTTTTTAGTCTATGATCATTGTAGATTCAGCTGCCGCCTTGATTACTGCAGCTCCACACCAAGTCTTGGGATTAGAAAGACTCGTTCCTCCTACTTTCTTCTTTTCCAAAATTGCTTTAGCTACTCTAGTTCCTTTGCCTTTCCATTGAAATTTTAGAATAATTTTGTCTAAATCTACAAAATGTCTTGCTGGGATTTTCAAAAAAATTGCATTAAACTTGCATATTAAAAGGGAAGAGATATGGGGATATATGTATATGTATAACTGACTCACTTTGTTATAAAGCAGAAACTAACACACCATTGTAAAGCAATTATACTCCAATAAAAATGAAAAAAAAAATAAACTTGCATATTAATTTAGGGAGAATTAACATCTTGAATCTTCTGATCCATGAACATAGTTGTCTGTCCATTTATTCAGATCTCCTTTAATTACTTCCATCAGTGCTTTATAGTTTTCAGCATACAAAATGTTTCCTGAAACAAACTATATGTTTGTAAAATTTACACCTTTTTTCTTAACTGAGTAACTGTAAATAGTAACATATTTTTATACTGGACACTTGAGTGTCCACGTGTTCACTGACAGTATGTAATATATAGAAATACAATTGACTTTTGCATGTTTATTTTGGGTCTTGTGACCTTGCTAAGACTTGGTTATTAGTTCTAGCAGGTTTTTTTGGTAGGTCTCTTGGGATTTTCTACGTAGATAATCACGCCATCTACAAATAAAGACAGTTTTATTTCTTCCTTTCTGAAGCATATGTTTTTTATATCCTTTTCCTGCCTTATTACACTGGCTAGTACTTCCAGCACCATGTTGTCTATTCCCAATTTCCTGAGTTTTTATCAAGAACGAGTGTTGGATTTTGTTAAATGCTTTTTCTGTATCAATTGATATAATCAAGGGATTTATCTTTTCTAGTCTGTTAATATGATGGATCACACTGACTGATTTTCAAACACTGACAGGTTTGCATTCCAGGATTTGAACCCAAAGTCCACAACCTCCAAATCTACTCCACAATGCTCTGAATGTCACAATCAGAGTCCAGGGTCCCCCGACGGGCAGCAGGCAGGAAACAAGACTGTGTGCAAGATGGTGGGTTGGCCACCACGTACCGTTCATGTTCCAGGTAAAGGCATCCCGCAGCTTCTGCCCGTCGATCTCCATGTCCAGTCGGATGGGAACCAGCACCTCGGGCTGGGACGCGTTCTCATGGATCACAGCTGGGTCGTGGTCGTCGAAGCTGGAAGGGAGGCAGCAGCATGCTCAGCAAGGGGGGCTGGGGTCCCTGCACCCAGGGCCTCCCTCTCTGCACCACTGGTCACTGTGACCTAACCAGAGGGGAAACCCCGCTTCTTACAGGGACTTGTCCACTATGGGCTGAGTGGGCAGAGACAGTGCCAGCAGGGGTCCATGCTAATGGACACGCAGGACGGGAGGGGAGATGCTGACTTGGGCAGCAGGACAAGATGGAGATGTCCGAAGTAAGGGAGATTTAAGCCCCAAAGCAGGCAGGACTTCCCCAGGAAACTGTAGGAAAGGAAGGGTACTCCCAAAAGCGGAAGCCCTTGAGCAAAGGCCGAGGGGCAAGAGAGTCAAGAGCTGCTGAGGGAAGGAGGGGTGCAGATGGGGCGGAGGAGCAGTGGGAGGACGCTGGGAAGCCACAGGGGTCCAAGTGCCCACAGTTCTCCATCTCCAGCCTCGACCCCGAGAGAGCCCCAGGAGGACTGAGAGCAAGGCAGTTCTGTGCTCACACCTGCATTTTAGAAAGACGAAGCAGGAAGATATGGGGTGAGGGTGGGCGCAAGAAACGCAAGGGCGGAAGACCGAGGGTTGAGAACTGTTCTCAGAGAGCTGGGGGCACAGATGACAGATAAACAAACAAATGAGGAAAACACCCCCCTCTCCCGGCCCAGACACGAATGCTCTAGGAGACACCTTCAGGGAAAGGGACAGAGTGGCCATTCTAAAAGGGGAGGACCACTCTGAGAAGTGACATTCAAACAGAGATGGGAAGGGAGAAAAAGAAAGGGTGAGGAGGGAAGGAGGAGGGGGAAAGGGATGAGCCTGCAGATGCTGGCAGGAAGCGAGGGAATTGCGAGGGCAGGAGCGCCTGGGCGGCTGAAGAGCGCTGAGGAGGCCACTGTGCCTGAGGTGAAGGGCGGCAGGAGCCGGGGCCAGAGAGGGGCAGCCACCACCAGGACTCTGTCAGGTGGATGCTGGTGTGACGGGGCATCTAGAGGACCTGCCCTGGGTGAAGGGGCACACGCCTGGTGGGGAGCTGGCCAAGGGTGGTCGGATTCTGGACACTTGGAGAGCTGAGCAAGTAGAATTTGTGGAGACTGGCTCTATGGTGTGAGAAGGAGGAAGGGTTCCAGGATTGTGGCCCAAGCACAGGAAGGACGGGATTGTTGTGTCCTGGAGTAGAGAAGCCTGCAGGCAGCCTGTGCCGGAGGTGCTTGGGGCGGCATTCAGAGGACAGCTTAGTGGGCGGGAGCTTGAAAAATGGCCCCCCAGAGACATCTGTGTCCTAAGTCTTGGAACCTGTGACTGTGACCTTATAGAGCAAAAAAGGCGAGGGAGCCTTGTCCAAGTGGGCCCTAAATTACATCACAAGTGTCCTCACAAGAAAGAGAGGGAGAGGGAGTTCCCGGGTGGCCTAGTGGTTAGGATTCCAGGTTTTCACTGTGGTGGCCCAGGTTCAATCCCTGGTCAAGGAACTGAGATCCTGCAAGCCACGCGGCACGGCCAGAAAAAAAAAAGAGAGAGTGTCAGAGAAAGAGAGGGAGATTTCACACACACAGAGGAGGCCATGTGACCACGGAAGAAGAGACTGGAGTGATGCTGCCACGAGCCAAGGAACGTGGCAGCTGCCAGCAGCTGGAAAGGACCCTGGAGGGAGCAGGGCCCGGCAACACCTTGATTCCAGCCCAGTGAAACTCCCAGCGTCTGGAACTGTGTGAGAATAAACTTGTGTTGCTTCAAGCCACCCAGTTTGTGGCGTTCTCTTCTGGCACCATGGGCAACTAAGCATTGAGTCATGCAGATGACAGAGAAAAGGTCCAGTGACTGCGCCCAGGAACGCTACCTGAGGAGCTGGGGGTGAGCGCAGGCAGAGCCAGGCTGGACCACGTGGAGGCCAGTCATGCTGGACACTGAGGGAGACCAGCCCCAAGGAGGAGCAGTGCAGCGTTTCGGGGACAGGAGGTCAAAGCAGAGCGTTTTTCTGGGGAGGAGGAAACTAAAACATGCTGGAGGACCTCGGTGGAGTCAGAGGGCGAGGCCCACTCACCACAGCGGGAACGTCCTCTTCTTGTCCCGGCCCATGCGGTTCCTGTTGATGGTGGTGGAGCAGGGCACGGCGTCCAGGTGGTGGGAGCTGTTGGGCAGGGTGGGCACCCACTGGCTGTTCCTCTTAGCCTTCTGTTCCCTGAGAGACATGGAAATACCTCCACTCAGTCTATGAGCCGAAACTGCCCACTAGGCATCAGGTCGTGGTCAGTGGATGCCCACTGCGCCCTTGCAGGGCCCCAGGTCCCAGTGGGGACCTCTGTGCACCCCAGACTCCGCAGGTGTCTATTCCCTAGGCTCCCACCAGCACCTGCTCCTGGGTTAGGGGAGGTGCAGAGGGGCCCCAGCCCAGTGCCTGAGCCATGACCCAACGTGCTACATGCTGGGCACAGCTGCACGGAAGCACCATCCCTTCTGCGAGGAAGGGACTGTACAAGAAGGCTGCCCAGAAGAGCAGCCCTGGAGCAAAGCCTTAAATGCTGAGTCACGGTTCATGGGTGGAGGAGAGGAGAGCATTTCAGGAAGAACACAGAGGGCAGCAGGGCTGGAGACACAGAGAGGGTCCTGATTACAGGGGCTGGCGTGCTCTGCAGGAAACGGATGCACTCAGCAGGTGGCTGTGAGTTCCTGGAGGTTTGAAGCAGGCAGAGACTCAGACAGTTATTTTAGACATGCAGTCCAGGCTGAGAGAGACTAGGCAACGGCTCTGGCCTCTGGGCCTTCAGACCAGTAGAAGTGAGAAGACACATTGGTAAATACTCTCTAGAAAATGATGCTCAAAGTAATCCAAGGAACCCATGTCCCACAAAGAGCTCACTCTTCTCTCCAAATTACAAGTTGCTTTTACTACTAGGAAAGTACCAAAAGCTGACCGACAGGAGGGGGTGGGCTCCCACCTTGCTCTGCGAGCCCCTTCATCAACACTCGGGCCGTGTCCCTAGTAACCTGGAAGCAACGTGAGGGCAGCAACTGTACATAACTCACCTTTCCATCCCCAACCTCTGCATCATGTCACCTTCATGATTTTCCGCAACCGCATCACTTGAAACAATGGCCTGCCCCCCGCCTTAGTGCTCCCACCATCTCATGCACATAAATGCATGTTTTCTTGAGAGCTGAAAGCATCACGCAGGTATTCTGCACGTCTCGCTCATGTGAGCCAGGTTTCGGGTTGCTGCAGGGTCTACTTACCCACAACACACTGTGTAATCCCAGACTATTTGGGTGTCTGCATCTTCGCTCACACAGCCTTTCCCTGAGGCAGGACACCCAAGGGGCTCCCTAGTTCTCTTTATAATTCACATGCCACCAATAGCATCTCTGTACTTATAATGGTTTTTGTTGACGGTATAAATTATTTCCCTGGGACAAATTCCCAGGAGTGAAATTAATAGATCAGAGACCAACAAAAAACTTTGAGGCCGCAATGCCTGAGGCAGAGCCGCCACGGTGGGCGTGAGTGTGCCCACTCCATGACGCCCTCCCCGGTTCTTTATGTTGCTAGTTATTTATTTTTTTACTTTGCATTTTTAAAATCACACCCAAGAACAAACATCATTCCCTGTGTTTCTTTACTCCTGTGCTTCAGTGTGGATCACGCTTTACCTATTTGTCTACATAAAATAGACAAATACTTGGGGTATCCAAGTTTTTCTTATAAATCTAAATGAACAAACTCTACAAGGTAGCAACTTCCCAATTACTCCCCTGTTTAACTGTTAATGTAAATGCTCTTTCAAAGGATCTACGTTGATACGTTCAAATCTATTGTTTGTTTCTTTTGTGAGTTGATCTGGGCCACTAATTGTTCTGACAGATTAGTGAATTCCACTTTCAAAGCATTCTTAATGACTCTCCAGAACCCAAGACTTGACTTATGTTTCTTAGAAATTCCAAAGTCAGAAAAAACTTCAAAGCCTGGCTAAGACGATCTGTAAACACAGTGGGTAAATTGCTGAAAAGTATTTTGTTCCAGAGCATGAGAAAAATACCCGTGGGTGTCCCGAGAGCGAGCCGAGCCCGGGGGTGCACTACCTGAGGTAGGTGGGGGGTTCCGTGCTGATGGATACGGCCTTGTACTTCTCATCGTTGCCATCCAGAATCTCTTCCACCTCGGAGGCTTTTAACAGAGTCACGCTGGTGGCCAGGGTCGTGTATCCATGATCTGCAACCAGAGATGCGGCTGCGGTCACCCTGCGGGCAGGCAGTGAGCAGCAGCAGCCAGGAGATGCAGCGCACTGAGGTCCTCACATGCAGGAGGTGGGAAAGCGGGCGTCAACCTCACTACTGCCCAATGCTGGCCTCTTCCAAAGGGACGGTCTGGACCCTGGCTTTCTCTAGAGGCCCTCCCGGGTCAGCACCCCCTGGATGGACGGGGACCAACGTGTCCCGGGAGGAGCACTGGCTCCAGGCACAGGGGACGCCCATGGGCAGCTCAGCCCGCGGGGCCTCTCGGGGAAAGGAAGGCTCCAGAGTGACACCGCCAGTGGGAAGAGGTCTGACACCGCTGCAGTCCACGACACGAAGCAAGGTGGAGATGAAATGAGGGATGAGAAATATTTTTCTTTTAAAACAAGAGCCCAGAGAGTTGGAAAGAGCTGCTGTACACCAAACAGGAATTCCTGGCCCAGCGCCAGTGGATGCGAGCTGCCCAGGAGCGGGGAGTTCTAGGCAGTTCGACCACAGCTCGCCTAGGGAGCCTGGTGGAGAGACAGATGGTTACAGGAAAGAGTCTCCCGAGCGCGAGGAGCGGGAGGCCGAAGGGTCGCCAAGGCATCCAAGGGGCAAGCGCAGCTGGGGACGCACTGGTTAGTGACTGGCGCTCCACTGGGGTGGAGGGAGGACCAGGGAGGCTTTGGAAAGCGCGGGAGGGAGTGAAAGGTTACAGCAGCGCATAGAAAAGCAGCTCCGGCTCCTGCATTAAAAGAATACGATAGACGAGACCACCGCAGCGCCTACAGACGCACTGGCATGGGACGGACTGCGAAGCGCACATGCACACACGCAGGGACGCAGGCACACGCACGCAAATGGGCACACGCACGTAAACGGGCACACGCATGCAGGGACGCACACGCACTTGGGCACACGCACACAAGGGCCGGGCCGGCTCCGCTAGGCAACCCTGCCAAAGGGAAGGCAGCTTCGACTGAGGCCAGAGGCACAGGGCCTCTCCCCAGCTCAGAGGTGAGGAGCACCCTCTGCCCGCCCTCCCGGGTCGGGTAGCAGCGCCCCACAGCCCCAAGCGGGACATGCACACGAGCGCCAGCGGACCGACTGCCAGAACCAAGTGCCACACGATGGATGTGCGCTGGGAAGCGAAGCGGTGAAAGCCGGAGGGGAGCGGGGGCTGGGGCGGCCCCCCGCCGCCCGGGCGCATGGAGGGTGACGATGGCAACACGCCCGCGGCAGATGGTAGAGCATGACAGCATTCCTAAAACGTTTTCAGACCAGCAGTCTTCACAACACCCTCTCCGCCCTGGCCCCGCCCCCTCCGCCCACCGCCCGCTGCCAACACCTGACCCTGACCGACCCTGACGGAGGACCACCCGCTCCAGGGGGACCCCAGGACCCTCCACCACCCTAAGGTCAGGGCTGCCGTGAAGACGCTCCGGAGTGAAAAAGTTTTATCTTCATGACATAAGCGAGTGGTTTTGAAACAGGTTTACAAACCCTCGTGAAGACGCACCCTTAGTGTTAGGTTTTGTTTTTTTACCATGTGACGATGCAACTATTTTCTTCCTCTCTTCCACAGTGGCTAGTCGCCTCCAGAGCGAGGGGTATCTCTTGTACAGAGAACCTCGGAACATACGGAGGTAGTTTCCCACCTATGAGTAAAGCGAGAAGGCTCATTATAAGGGTCGCAGCTCCTCGAGGAAGGAGAGGGCCCTGGCTCAGAGGCTCTGCTGGATAAGTGACAGACAAACACACCTCGACTTGGCCCCCAGGCCTCCAGGCGCCAGGCTTCCAGCAGCAGTAAAAATACATTCTGCTGACATCAGGGGTTCAACAGCAGTTCGTATCTGGCCTACATCTGTCCTTCTGGCAGGGGTAATAACATCTGCATCCTGACGACAGGACCAAGTTCAGAAAGGCCTGACCAGACACTGGGGAGGCAGGCCCCCCGAGCTCACTAAGAAGCTCGAAGTGATTCTGATTTTGGACTAAGGATCTGTGGCACTTTCCAGAAATGTAAGGCCTCTCTGACTTTCTTTTATCTTAAGACTTTGATATTTTTACGATGTAATAAAGACCAAAAAGGTCTTTTAATTTTAGACAGATGCAGGATAATTTCCCCCATGGCCTTTGTTGCTTTGTTTAGTAACAAAACTCAAACCAGAAATACCAAAGGAATTTTCCAAAGAGTTTAAAGTGCACTTATCAGCAATCCTTAGATTGCTATATAAATCATTACTGCCCCAAACAATAGCTTCAGTTTGCCTGTACCAAATACTCGAAGTACGACTTACTTGATGAAAAGAAATCTAGTCCTAAAGTTTTTATAAAGAAACTCCATTGTTTCACTGACTTTTCAAAAACGAACACTTGAGTCACATGGCCAGGGACAGCAGGTGGACTGGGTGCTGGCTCCACCTGTGACCAGGCATCACTTCCCTTTTCTGGGTCTCCCTACATCTCTGTCAGATGTTCATCAACTGTGAAGTTCACCCACGAAGGACCACTTCTACTACTTTCCCACTTACCTACCCCATTATAGTATATTTATTTTTAAAAAGTTTCTCCATTTTTCATGAATCAAAGATTTACACGATGCCCAACCAGGGCTGCCGAACAGTGCAAGAGAAAGTGGCCACAGGGTCACTGGTGCTCCCCACTGCAGGCACAGACCCATGCCAGTTATTTGGCTTGAGTGTGGTTACCGTCCAAGGGTAAACACATAGTTTCCATTAGGTTTTTGAAAAGACACTGACTATAATGCCCCCACTACTACTTTGCAGGTCCTGCAGACCTCCCACACTCCTAGGCCCTTCCCAAGGTCCCTTCAGAACTTAGGAGACCAGGCCTGCCTTCCTGGGTTTTCCACAAACCAGCCTTTGCCACCTCTGGACCCGGGTTTCCCAAATGGAAAACGAAGGTGTGGTTATGGGGATTTCCTAGGATCCTCTCAGCTGTGACTCTGGCGTGGTGACAACGGCTGCCTGCAGATGGCAGGAGAAGGGTGACACGCTCACTGCAGCTGTGGATGCCCTCCCAAGGCTGCTACACCCAAGTGTGTGGGGGCGCTGAGGGTACTGCTCTGGCGGGCCCACCTCTCTGAATACTGTGCCTGTTTGCCAAGGGCAAGGGGCCTGGGGGCCATCCACCCAATGCTGTCAGAGGAGCTGCTGCTTATCAGTAGACAGCACTCTGACCTTGAACCCTTCCCAGGCCTCCCAAGGCCTGATGATTGTTAAGCCAGGCCCCAGAAAGCAAACTGCCTCTCCCTTCTCCCATCTGGTCTCTATAAACTGCATCTCAGGACAAACGTTCTCACTCAACAGGGCTGAAAGAGAAGACTGCAGTTAGCTTTCTAGAATCTAAAATGTGCTAAGGGGAAGATCTTAGAGACCATCTAGTCTAACCATCTCATTACATACATGAGAAAAGTGACACACAGGCAGAGCTGGAACCAGGCCTCCTGACGTTCTGCCCACCTGGCTGCGGGCTCCACCTAATAAACGCAAGCTTGATTTTCAAAAGTACCACCGACTCAGAGCCAATGCTAAACTGACTGCTCTTCCTGACCGTTAGATCAGGTAAAGGTTTCTTTCTTTCTTTTTCTTAAATTAACTAATTAATTTATTTTTGGCTGCATTGGGTCTTCGTTGCTACACGCAGGCTTTCTCTAGTGGCAGTGAGCAGGGGCTACTCTTCGTTGTGGTTCCTGGACTTCTCATTGAGGTGGCTTCTCTTGTTGCAGAGCACAGGCTCTAGGCGCGCGGGCTTCAGTAGTTGCAGGACATGGGTTCAGTAATTGTGGCTCGCAGGCTCAAGATCGCAGGCTCAGTAGTTGTGGCTCATGGGCTTAGTTGCTCCGCGGCATGTGGGATATTCCCGGACCAGGGCTCGAACCCATGTCCCCTGCACTGGCAGGCAGATTCTTAACCACAGCGCCACCAGGGAAATCCCAGGTAAAGGTTCTCTAAACAACCTGTCCATCATCACAAACTGAAACTCCTCCACTGCCTTTGTGCCCACCGGCCGATGAGGACCATTCTGAGCTATGGCAGATGGCAGGCACTGGCTCCTCTCCTCAGCATAGCTAGCTTTGAAGAGTAGTATTTTTATGATGACATGAAAAATGTGTTGCATCCTGCCCCTTGTGTTTTTCAAAAACTGGTGAAAAAAGGAAACACTAAGGTTCCGATGCTACTGAAAACACTGGTCTCATAACTCAATACAACTCAGACAAGCCAGGAATCACAGGGAGTCCTGGAAGCCTCAGTATGACCATCAGGAGGCTTAATTCATTCACACTATGTTCAACTGTGATGGAAAAAAAACATTGTGGGGGAAAAAAAGAAAAAAAAAAAAAGGAATGAAATGTCTAATACTGAAAACTGCTACAAGGAGAAGTAACCGCTGGCATTTGTAACTGCTTTAACTCTCCAAGATCTGCACTTAACTCATTACATGAGGAAGACACTACTGCTTGGTGTTTGCACGTCTAAATTGCATATCCATAATTTAAAAATATATGTGTATGTGCATGTACACACACAAACCGGGGACTGCCAAAAAGGCCTAGTTTGAGGCAATCTGGAAAAAATATACTTGCTATAAACTACCAGTGAAGAACCAGTTGTAGGGTTTTCCTAAAGTTAGTCATCCACATGATTCAACAAAGTGCTGAAAAGTCACTTTTAGTTAAGGATTAAAGGCTTAAGGCTCTTTCCCCTGTACTAACTCAGAGTTAGTTCAAGATATCCGAAGTGTCAAGCGCTTCCGAATTGTTGATAGATCTAACTCGGGGGCTGCGGCCTTAGCCATCCAAAAGCAAGCATCCTCCTCCCAACCTGTTTCCTCACTGGTAATCAAAGGTCAGAACAACTCCCCGCCCACCTCAAAGTTCACGAACACGAAGGGGGTGAGCCCTCACTAAGCCCCGTGTTTCGAACATACGATTTCAGGATCCCAGCTCCAGCAGTGTGGGAGGGGTGCGTGTAAGGGGTCCAACATCTCCCCCCACGTGTCGCAAGAGATAACTTAACACCCCGTTTCTATGTGCCCGGCTGGAGCTGTGGAACTCAGCGTGGCCCAGGGGCCCCTGGACGCCGCAGCCCTGGCAGCCGGGCGAGTCCGCGACTCCGCAACACCAGTGGGTGAACCCAGGCGGCCGAGCGCTGGGCGGGGGCCTGCTCAACCACGCCCCGGTTAAACCACGCCCCCAGACACAGACAGACCACGCCCCGCTGGCCGGCCGCGCACGCGCGCGCCCGCCCTCCGCGATGAATGGAGACGCGCGTTCCCGGCGCGCAGACCCGCCCCGAGGCTCCCGCGGGGACCAGGCCGGCCAGGGGCCCGGAGAGAGAGGACGCGCCGCGGGCTACCTCAGAGCCGATCATGTAGAACTCGCCGTCGTCTTCCAGCTGGAACTTGACAGGCTTCTGCCCGAAGGTCTTGCTCAGCGCCATCATCATCATTGCGGCGGCAGAGTCGGGCGGCCACGGCCGGGGTGCGAGGGTCAGGAGGGCTGAGGCGGGGCCGGGGAGCCCCGAGCCCAGGGAAGCCGAAGCCGGAGGCGAAGGGCTGGCCGAGCCGGGCCGGGTGCTTGCGCCGCCGCCGCCGCCGGACTCCTCCACCGCCGCAGCAGACGACGACCAGGCCGCACTCAGTGCGCAGGCGCGGGCGTTGACGCTGACGCGCGCGCCACTGCCGCCCAGACAAAAGGCCGGGCGCGCCCCCGCGTGCCCCTTAAAGGAGTCTCGACCCGTTTCTCTTCCTCCCAGGCCGCCTCTCAAGTGGAGGTACCAGGGAAAATTTCTCACGGACACAAATAGCAACCGCGGCCCTGACTCAGGCTGTGGTCTTCCCAGTCTCACAGCTGGGACTGTAACTCAGCCCAGTGAGGAGGAACGAGGCGAGGCCTGAAGGCCTGGAGGAGGCCAGAAGCACATATGCCTCAGTTTCCTCGGCCCAAGAACTCAGTGCAGCTGAGCAGATAGGAGGGCTAAGGGACCGCTATCCCAGCTCCGGGCCCACACTGTTCCTGTGGCTTTGGGGATGGGGTTTGCAGGATTTCAAGGCCCAGGTGGTATTTAGTTTGGCTGGTGCATCCTCTGAGTGCTGGGGTTGGCAGGGGCGAGGGGACCGTCTCCATTCCCTCCTTAACTCTGGGCTTTATGCCTGCCACAAGCCCGGTGCACTGAAGCCAGACAGCCTTGTCCTGGGGCGCTTACAGCTGGAGCGGGGCCTGACACACAGGAAAGCATCAAAGCATCCGTGTATCCGGTTGAACAATTGCAGTAGGTCAAAAACGGCCCACTGCTGACAATTTCCTATGGTTCCATCTGATAAATGGCAGTCGTGGTAGGTGCCACTCCGAAGAACATTCGCGTGGGGCTGGGTGGCAGGCGAGGAGACCCTGGAGAGTTAGGAATGGTTGGCGGTGGTAACCATGAGTTTTGTTCTGTGTCTCGACAGTGGCAGGATAGGGGCTGGAGCGTGGCATGATCAGAAAGAGCGACCACCACTTGGTGGAGGAGGGTATGAGGGGCCACTGGGGAGGCAGGGAACAGATTATAAAGCCACTCCAGGCATCCAGCAAGATGAGGAGAAGCCCTAAGCAGGGCACCCGGCCCCGAGGACCAGGGGCTTGGGGGTGGGGTGGGCTGCAACCCTGGCTCCCAGGGCAGAGCAGGTCCCCAGCCAGGCCTCCCACCTCCCTGGCCCAGCTCTCCCCCCATCCTGGCCTTGCAGTCACAGAGACACCCCAGGCAGGCAGGTAGAAAATGACCATGTTTAATGGCAGTCCTCAGTAAAAAAAAAGAGAAAGAAAAGGCTTTATACACACTGTACACATTTACATGGCTTTGGAGGGCTTGGTGTGGGGTGAGGGCTGGAGAAGATCCGACCCGTGATAGGATTGAGGTATGTTGGGGCCTCCAGGTCCCAGGGTCTCTGGCAGGAAGCACCCCCCTCCCCAGCTGCCTGGCCCTTGTGCCCTGGATCCTGGGGAACAGGTCTCCAGAACCACCAACTGGAAGGCAGCCAGTTCCAAGCACCTACCCAGAGCCGACTTCTCAGGAAAAGGCAGAAGGCACAGTGCCCTGGGACCCACATGCCAGCACCCTGTGGGACCCCACAGCCAGGACAGTGAAGGCTCCAACTCCCCCAGCCCTGCTGAGGTGCTACCCTGAGGGATGGGGACAGAGACCCAGGGCAGCTGGGTTTGACCGTGACCTGCATAGGTTGGGTGGAGCTGGCCTGAGGCCGCCCTCACCCTTAATGCCGGAGCCGCCCTGCCCAGTCTGAGGCAGTCACTGGCAGTGGCCACGACCCGCGCGGCCCTCCCCGCAGTCCTGATGGCAGTGCACGCCCCCCCCCGCCCCCGCGAGTAGGCACAGCTCCATGCCGCGCCCAGTGCCCACAGCCACAAAGATGGCCATGGTCTCCAACCGATGTCAGTGTCCTGGCAGGGGTTAACGGCCCTGAGGACATCCAAGCCGTGGTTAGCGGAAAGTATTGGCAGGCTCGGTACACCCAAAGAAGTCAGGGCCCACGAGGCGGGGGAAGCCCTCCAGGGCCTTCACCTTCACAGGGTCAAACTTCCAGTAGAGGCGGCCTCGCAGGAAGTAGGCATAGCCTGAGGAGACAGGAGGGTCAGGCCGGGCGAGTGGACACGGGGGGAAGTCCCGGTGGGCAGACCTTGGCCACTGCTGAGTTCCTTGAAACCTGTAGACCCCAGGGTGTCCCTTCCAAAACCTCCCTTTGGGCAAGCCCTTCTGCCTGCCCCAGGGGCTGGTCTGAGCTACCACCCAGCCTGACAGAGGCCAGAGCCTCAAAGGCCCAACTCCTGCCTCTCAGGAAAGCAAATCCCGCCCCTCTCACCACCTCTCCTGCGCCTTGAGTCAGATGAGGGACACTGGCGACCTGGAGCCCAGGAGCCCGAGGCCACTACAAGACAGCTCTCCCAGCAGGTCCCGATGTGGGGGAGCACAGAAGCAAAGGGAGGACATGGGAGAGAGCGCTGGACTGTGAGTCCCAGATCTACTGCTTCAAGATCACAGAAGGCAGGTGGCTCTCGGCTAGAAGCAGGGACTGCCTGGGTGGAGGTCCTGGCTCTGTCCACCTTGGTGGCCCCGGTTAGGGACCTCACCACCTGAATCTCTATTTGCTCTTCTGGAAACTGGGTTCATAACAGATGCTACATCAGGAAATCGCATGAGACGTGTACAGAGCTCAGCACTGTGCCCAGAGCCTCGTTGGCCCTCAGCAAGCAGCAGTTATTACTTCACCAGGCATGACCGAGGGACCTCGGCAAGTCCTTGCACCTCTCTGGCCCTCAGTCTCCTCATCTGCAGCACAGGGGTCTAGCACTGCCCTGGCACGAGGAGGGGGTGGAGAGGGAGTTTGCCAGGCAGAGGACCCGCAATGAGAGCTGATGCCCAGCCACCACCGGTGGGAGATGCAGCCGCCACCCCGCTTCCCCCAGCCACCCCACCCCCAGCGCACCGTCAGCATCCTGGAAGGCAGCGTCGATCTCAGAGGGCACCCCTCGCCAGTCGGTGGCCCGGCGGGGCACGGGGCTGTCCACGCGGCGGGTGCTGGGGTGGAAGCGCCAGTAGTCTCCGCCTCGGAAGAAGTAGATCTTGTTCTTCTCGGGGCCCCAGACCAGGGCGGCGTGGACCAGGGACCCCAGCAGGCCCAGCTCAGAAAGGGGCGCGGGGCCCAGGACTGGCTTCTCACCATCGTATACCCAGTATTGAGCTCCTGTTAGAGAGTGGAGGCTGCAATGAGCTGCCCAACTGCCACATCCAGCCACTGTGGACCCGCCCAGCCACCACCATGGCCACGGACTTTCCCAGCCTCAGTTTCCTTGTCCGTAAAACATGAAGGCCAGCAATGCCTGCTTGGCACCCCCCACCCCCAAGTAGGACATTGGGCAATGCAGGCACTGGGAGGTACACATGGGAAAGTTTACTCTAAGCAGCAGAGAGGCCGCCTTGGCTCCTGCTCCTTCCCTGCACTTGGCTGCCCCGGACAGGCACCTGCTGCCCATCCCTGGGCCCAGCCCTGCCGCAGCAGGCCCCAGCTGGGCCTTTGTGAAGTCCCTGCCGCCTGCAGTGCTCCAGGCTCTCGTCTCTGCCAGACCCAGATCACACCCCTCTCTGCCTTTTCCAAGCTGTGCCCTCATGCAGGTCACTTCACCACCTCTGAGCCCCGGAGCCTTGTCTCTAGACCAGGGGTAACGATCACACATGCTCCATGGGGTGTGATACCTTCAATTCTACTCCAACCTCGAGAGCCGCTTCCTCTAGGAAGCCTCCCAGCTGTGCCCAGAGGAGTGAGCCATACTCTTCCTTGGCCCCAAGAGTTCGGGGCACCCTCCATCTGTTCATCATGTCTGCCGTCTGACCCTACCCTTGGCCATGATATTCCTGAAGTGTGACCTCCAGCCCCCACTCACCTTGGAAGAACCAGATGTGGCCCTGGGCATCCTCGAAGGCTGCATCCACGGAGGTGGGCAGCCCCTGCCAGTGGCGCGAGGCCAGCGCAGGGTAGCCGGGCTGCAGCCGGCCCCCGCGCAGCCGCCATACAAAGCCTGCCTTGAAGAAGAAGAGTTCGCCGCGTATGGTGGCGACTGCATCAAAGGAGACCTGGCAGGCATCTGGTGGGGCGTCTGGCTGGGGTAGGAGAGAAGAGTCAGAAAGAGCCTGCACTGGAGCCACAGAGGCCAGCAGTGGGGGTCGGGGCTGGAAGCAGGGCCTCACCTCCTGCCTCCCCACCCTCCTGGGCCTCACCTCCAGAGGTGCAATCTCGTTGGTGTCCACTCCGGCCCCGGGGCCCAGGTCTGGGGGCCTAGAGGTGGGGGCTAGCCGAGGCCGGCCGTAGAGGTGCTGGATGCCCCTGCGGTCATCTGGGCTGAGGCTCAGCGGGTATCGGAAGGTGTAGAAAGGGGACATGAGGGCCTTAGCAGCTGTCGTGTGCTGCAGCCCTAGCACATGGCCAAATTCGTGGGCTGCCACCTGCAGGAGGTCTGTGCCTGGAAAAGGGAGATAGCCCAGCAATCCCCAAGCTCCTGCAGCAAGACACTGAGCTGCGGGCCCAGCTCAGGGACCTCGGCAAGTCCCCATTCTCTATGATGTTCAGTAGCCCCATCTGGAAAGTGGGTCCCCAGCCCATACCCTGGTTGTCCCCGATTGTCCAGGTCTCGTCATAGTCGAAGTGGACATCCCCTTCTCGGTGGGTCTTGGGGAAGAAGGCGTGGGCCAGGATGCCCCCAGGTCCATCAAACGGCAGGTTGTCCCCATGCCAGTACCTGCAGGGGGGTGGGGGCACAGTCAGTGGCTGCTGATGGGTGGGGCTCATTCCTAGAGGGGTCCCCGGCCACTGGCTCACCTGGTGAAGTCAATTATGATGTCAGCGTGGCCCTCGTGCACCTCGGTAAAGGTGAGTGGCGTCACATCACTCCATACCTGTAGGGCCTCTGCCACCGTCTGCCGCACCTGTTCCCGCACCAGCTGCCATGGGAACCGGAGGATCCTGGGGGAGGAGGAGGGGCCTGGACCTGGCTCATGGGGCAGCGTCAGCCCCTGATGGCTGTTGGGCCAGGAGTTGCCCCTGGATGCTGCTCAGTCGGGGAGCAGGCATGCACGACACAGGCCAGGTGTGCTCTGGGCCTCAGATGTGGCACACCAGTCCCTCTGCCACATGGGCACATCTTTGTGTGGGTTTGTGTCCTCAGGTGCCCATGGGTATCTGCATTGGGTGGAAGGAACACAGGACCAGGAGCCCCAAGGCCCACCTTCTAGACCTGACTATACTGCTCACTGTGGGGAGACCTTGGGCCCTAGACCTGCCCCCTCCTGGTTCCCAGCTCCCCACCCAGGACATTTCCGGAGCCCCCAGCAGTCTCGGCTCCAATGCCTCGGGGCACCACACCAGTATTCACACCTTCTCTCCCAGAATGAGCCCCGCTGCATCACCCCGAGGGGCCTCAGGTCACCTGAGCTATTACCTGTCCTGCCACTGCTGCTCCCTACCTGCTCGGATCCCAAGTTGCAGCGATAGATATGAACCCGGTGTGGATAACACCTAGCTCGCTGAGAGGAGGGGCCGTGTCTGCCTCATTCACCACAGAATCCCAGGACCTGGCCCTTAGTGCATCCCCACAGAGGCTGCCTGGCTGACTGAAGGCTGTGTCCCCACATGTCTACGGTGTGACCAGGCATGTGCTGAGACTCCTCTGCTGAGGGAGGGCATCGGTGCAGGGGGTACCATCTGTGTGGGCATCTAAGTGTGGGTTTGGGGTGTTGACCCAGGGGGCTCAGGGGCCAGTGGATACACCAGCCTGTTACCATGGGGATCTGGCACAACTGTGTCTCAAGAAGCAGGGTGAGGGCGGTAGGTGGAGGGCGAGAGCCTGCTCGCAGCCCCTGCCATACCTGTAGGTGAGGTCCGTCTTCTCCCAGCGCCCGCCAGAAAGCACGAACCGCTTTTGTCGGTTGCGGGCGCTTGGCCCGTCCAGCGGGTCAGGCACGCCGCAGCGGGGAGGTCTGGGGCCGGCGGCAGGCTGAGGGGCCTCCTGGGCAGTCGGGGCAGGTGCCGGGCTGCTGGGAGGAGCTTCACGCCAGGGCTGCGGCCCCCTCCTCACTGGGTGGCGGCGGTGGGCATCCTGTGCAGGAGAGGGGATGCGGGGGCCTGCTCAGGCCTTGGGTCCTGGTGGCCCACGGTCAGAGGTGTGGACGGTCAGCGCACCCTCACTTGACCCCAGCCGGCCGTGTCGATGGCCAAGCTGAGGCCGTCACGCAGCAGGGGCCTTTGGCACAGGCTGACTGGCGTCCAGATGCTGATTCCAAGGCCTCCTACCGCCTCCTGCCCCCTTGTGGAGGGCCTGGGCTGCCGGGCACCTGCTCCCACCATTTGGGCTGGTGAGGACTGGGTTGGGGTGCAGCCCTGACTGTACTCTTCACACACACCCAGGAAGGGACCCCACAAAGCTTCCAAGGAAAGGCCAGGGAAGCTCCTCCTCCACACCCCCAGCAGATACCTTTCCACCTCCCTTTCTTCCTGGGCGCCCCCGGCCCCCACTCTGCCCTCTCCAGTTACGTGAGCTGGCTCCTGCCCAGGACAGCCACGGCAGCCACTCCCCAGCGTGGAGAGGCTGCAGTCCTGCCTCAATTTGCTCAGCTGACAAATGGGGACGATACTTCCCCAGAGCGTGGATCTGAGGATGAACCAGGCAGTGCACACAAAGTGCGAAGGGCACCGGGAACGGAGGTCTGATTGCTGGGGGCAGTCTTGCTCACGCCCTGCCAGGGCTGGGTACACGGCGGGGCTAGATGTGCTCTGTTTGCCCCCTCCACGGGGGTATGGGGGGCAGACAGTTACCAGACACCCAGCCCCACCGTACCAGAGCCCCTGGACCACAAACAGTGATTCTGACCTGGAGCTCCCACCCTCCGAGAGTCCCAGGATGGAGGTCGCAGTTCTCATGCATGGAAAAAACAGAAGCTCAGAGAGGTAGAGAGACCCACCGGGGTCACCCAGCAACGGCATGGCCAGGCCAGGTGAGGATTCTGGCATCCCAGGCAGGGGCGAAGGCCCGGTTTGGGACACAGTAAAGCTGGGGGAGAGGTACAGAGCAGTGCCGTCTGCTGAGAGACTCAGCGCCTGTCTAGTCTGGGCCTGTCTGGTCAGGGCCGCTGTGGCCTCCCCACAGCCATATTTGGGGCAGAAGCCGGGCCACCCGGGCCCCACCCTCGGCCTCTGCCTCTGGCGGCTCTCCCAGGCCCTGGGTGCCCCAGAGCTCTGATGAGCATCCCAACCCCCCCAGCTCCCGATTCCAGAGCCACCAAGAACTCAACCCCCTGGAGCCACTCAACCCCCAAGGACTCCCCATGATGAAGGGGTCTTCTAGACACCTGGAGCTTCTGGGGTGTGAGGCCCTGGGCCAGTTTTCCCCATTTCAGAGTTGCTTCTTGAATGGCTGATCACCTGACAGAGCCCAGCCATACTGAGTGTGCCAGTACTAAGTACTGATGGCTGTTGCAGCTCACCCGTATCTAGGCTAGGACGCTGCCAACTGCTCCACAGACACGCTCTCAGCCCCTGATGGGACCTCCCACCATCTCTGCAGTCATCATCCCCATTTCTCAGGTGAGGACCCGGAGCCCAGAGAAGTTAAACAACTTGCGGGGGGCACAGCTGGCAGGTGGCGGGCTGTCTGCACTCACAGCCCACCCCCTACTTGCTACTCTGCTCTGCTCTTCAGGCTGGGGTCACCCTACCCCTGGAGGAGGGACCCAGGCTGGCCTCACCTTGGTGACAGAAGAGGAGGAAGGGGAAATGATTAAGCACCTGCCACTTCCCAGGCACTCTGGAGGCAGGTTCACTGAACCTCCCCGCCCCCACCCCCGGCATAAGTTGGGGAGGATATGCATGCCAGGTCTCACATCAAGGATGTGGACCCCAGACTTATGTGACGAGCCATGACGGCCTGCACCTTCCCCTCCCCAGGAAGGTCTAGCCCGTAGACCTCCAGGATAAATAGATTCCTTCCCCCCAACCCTGGCCAGGGTCTGAGGACCCTCCCCAGGAAGGCCAGGGCTGCGTCGTTCCTGGGAGCCCCAAACAGCCCAGAGCCCAGCCTGCCAGCTGTTTATGCCCACGAGCAGAAATTGCTCCCTCCTCTGCCCCCCAGTGAGGCCTGAGCAGCCAGCCACAGAGGGAGGGTGGGTGTGCCTTCCTTTCCTGCCCCCACGAGGCACCAAGTTCTCATGGATCCCCCACGAGGACTCCTGGATCATGGGACTGTCAGTGCAGCAGAAAGAGCCACGGGCTGAGATTCAGAAGGCCCAGTTCTGTGCTGTGGAGACCCTGGATGGAGTGACCCTGGGCAAGTCACTGTCCTCTCTTAGCCTCGACTTTCCTATCTGTCAAATGGGAATGGTGCCATGGCAAAGGGCTAAATGACCTCCATCTGTAATGCCCACCGCAGCGTCTGGTGCAGAGAAGAGCCTCTTCCTGGTCTGGCTTCTTGCCCCGTGGGCCCTCCCCTCCCACACCTGGGAATCTGCTCCACCCAATTCCCTACAGCTCCCCTGAAGTTTCCAGACTTTAAATCGTAACAAAGGAGTTGCAGCTAGAAGGGAGCTCTCAGGCCCAGAGAGGAAGAGTGACTTGTGCTGGGTCCACCCACAAGCCAGGGGCCTCTTGCTCCCCGCCCACATCACGTTCATTGGTACTGGAGAGCGAATGAGCAGGAGGCACTAGGGTCAAGGCCCCTGGGCAGTGGGGTTTTTTTTTTGGAGCCACCATTTAAGGGCTCTTGGCCTCAGTTTCCCATTGCTGGGATGGGACACAGGCTCCCTGCCCTGCCGACCTCCCGCACTCTGTCTTCCCAAGTCCTTTCCGGCCTGGGGCCAGGGGCCCTCCCTAGCTGCAAGGCCTGGCACGCAGCAACCTGATTCCTCAGATGGGTGTGCCAGTCCCCCCAGGGCGGCTGGGAGGCAGTGAGGTGGGGGGTGGGCATAGACCACACCTGGCCTCGTCTACAGCCCTGGGGGATTGGGGAGCAGGTCTCACCCCATTTCCCAGGGGAAGAAACAGAGCCCAGAGAGGTCAAGGTCTTGGCTCAGGGTCACACAGCAAGTCAGCCAAGAGCTGGGCCTAGACCTGGGGTTCATGCCTCCCCACCCATAGCCCCCCATCCCCCCAGCTCTGGCCTGTCTCCAAAACCCACATTCCTGAGAAATGCGCCTCTTTGGAGAAGGTCCGCCTCCTCCTCGGCCAGCGGCCTCCCTCAGCCTGCCCTGGGGAGGGTGCCTAGCTCCTTCACCCCACCCTTCTCTGGCGGGCACCAAACCACAGCCTCAAACATACTCGAGGAATTTCTTGGGGAACTCAGCCTCCTGGCTGAGCTAGAGGCTTGGGGTCAGCCCCTGGGTCAACCTCCAATTAGGAAAATGGGAGGTACCTAGCAGAGGGGAGGTGAGGGAAGACCCCAGACTGGAAAGTGCTGGCTAAGGCCAGGCCGGGTGTGCCCCTCTCTGGGCCTGTTTGCTGTTGGTCCAGCGGGACAGTTACTCATAGCTACTCTCTCTACTGTGGGCAGGAGGTGACCCTGAGGGGAGGGCATTTGGTTAGACTGTGAGGAAGGCAGGGAGCATCACCACGCCATTCTATGCCCCTCTGAGGCTCAGAGAGATCAAGCAACCTGCCCAAGTCACACCGCTGGTGGGCAGGCAGGTCCATCTCCCCCCACCTCCCCCGCTGGCTCCAGAAGGGAAGGCAGCGTCCACCCCACTGGGCGGCGGGGCTTTCATCAACCCTGAAGGCTGTGAACTGGGATGGATAAATA
Organism: Eschrichtius robustus; assembly: GCF_028021215.1. Taxonomy (NCBI): domain Eukaryota; kingdom Metazoa; phylum Chordata; class Mammalia; order Artiodactyla; family Eschrichtiidae; genus Eschrichtius; species Eschrichtius robustus. The sequence continues at coordinate 26,482,608 of NC_090837.1, forward strand.
TTTACAGAGCTTTTCTGGCCCTGCCAACAGCAGTCCAGGGATAAACAAATCGGAGGCGACCCCAAATGCTCCCTGCATATCTGCAGCGTGACAGACAACGGCCCAGCTCAGACCCAGACCCGACTGACCCCACACAAGCGGCAAAGTAGCAGCTGCAGGTGACAATGTCTCCAGTGTGCCTGGCTGAGCCCTCTCCTGGCCTCACCTCATATACTCTTCAGCCCAGCAGTGGGCACTGTTGCCTCCCACCCACCCAGACAAGACAGGTCGGGGGTGCTGAGGCTCCAGAGGGCTCCCCTAGGGTCACGTGGTTCAAACCCAGGTCTCTCCCATACCCGAACCCCATGGATTCAACAGCTACCCAGGGTGATTTCTGACTCTGCCCCAAGGTCTAGGGGACCAGGAGGGGCTGGGAAAGAGGCAGGGTCCCTGGACTGAGGTGCCCACCACCCCTTCTGTCCTCTCCTGCTCCTATAGCCAGGGCAGGGGAGGGCAGAGCTGGCGTGGCTGGACAGAGGGGCCCAGCCTGGCCAGACCTCCCTCCTCACTGGACTCTACCTGCCACCCCTCTAATGCTCCCATCCCTGCCTGGGCTGGCTGGATGCTCAGCTGGGCGTCTGAGTGGGCTGGGCACCCAGCGGGCTCTGGACCTGCAGTTGCCCAGGCTGTGACCCCAGGCCCACCTGGCCGCCCCTGGGACTGGTCCCCCCAAGCGCCAGCCGGAGGGGAGGGTGCAGTTTTCCCAGGCACACACAGGCTGTCACACATGCCAGGACCTCCTTCCTCTTCTGATCACACCTTCCTCTCCCTTCCCTGTCTGACCCTACCCCCTGCTCTCTGAGGGTCTCGACTCCCTGCTCTCGGCCCCTTCTTTCTCACCCAACTCATATAACACACACTAGCTCTCACACTCATGCTGCCTCCTGGCTCCACGCCCCCCAATATCGCCACTCTCAGGTGCCAGGCGGTGGCGCCTCCTCCAGGCTCAGACCCCATTTCCCCGGCACCGGCTGCCCTCCCCAGCGCTTCCTTAATCCTCCAGCCTGGAGGTGTGCTCACGGAGGCCACACATCTGGAGGCTGACGCCAGCCTGAGACCTGCTGGGCTTTGTCCCTGCAGTGAATAGGGGGCCCTGTAGCCACTCCCGCTGTACCTCCCCCAACATACACCCCAGTATCTCGGCCGGGGCGCCGAGGAGCAGGTCCCAGAGCTGGGAGGGGGGCGCTGAGTCCCGCTCACCAGCCTGAGCGATCCCGGCGCAGGCTCCACTTGCACACCTCCAGGGACGGGAAGCTCACTATCTATCACGCCCCCCAGGGACCCAGACAGCTTTTCGGGTAAGGGGCCGCGCCGGGCCACCCCGGGCATCCCCGTGGGTCCAGCTCGGCCACCGGGCCCAGCCCGCGTGCCCGGCGCCCCTCGGCGGGGGGCGGCCAGCCGGCGGCGGGCACTCACCGGCGACCGCGGGGCCCGGGCCAGCAGCGGCGGCGGCGGGAGCAGCAGCAGCAGCAGCGGGAGCAGGAGGGCGCGCGTGGCCGCGCCGCGGAGCCGGGCGGCCCAAGCCATCCGCCCCGGGGCTGCTGGGCCTGCTGGGCCGCGCCGGCCGCCGCCCCTTATAGCCTCCGCCCCGCCCCCGCCCGCCCGGCCCCGCCCCCGCGTCTTTTGTTCTGCACTCGCCCCGTGCTGGCGGCCAGGGTGGGGGAGGTGGGCGGGGAGGGCTGGCCAGGCGGGGGCCGGCCCACGGACCCAGTCCTTCCCGGGCGGGCCGGCCCTGCGGTCTCAGGGGCCTGGTGCTGGGGGACCCTGGCCAGCCGGTGCCGCTCCGGGCCTCAGTTTCCCCGATGCGGTGGAGAGTCTGAGAGGAGCCGCGTTTCACTCCTCCCCCTCCTGACCAGGCCACCTTTGGAAGGCGCATCCCTAGCTGGTCTCCCTGGGGGCCTGACCTCTGACCTCCTGTTAGCCTGTGACAGGTGGCGGTACCCACGGGCAAGTTCTGCCACTCCTCAGAGCCTCAGCTGATCCATCTGGAAGATGGCACTATAGTCCCTGTGAGGAAAGGAATATTAAAATGTGCCCCAGAGGAAACTGAGGCATATGGAGGCGGCTGGCCAGGACCCCAGCTTGGCGCAGAACCATAGACAATTATAGATGGGGAAACTGAAGCCCTAAGAGGGAGGGACGAGATCAGGCTTTTCCAAACCAGCAGGCAGGCAGAGGGGTCAGAAGGCCCTCTAGCTGGTCAGCTGGAGGGAGGGTACGGGCAGAAAGCCATGGTGGGCAGTGTCTGAGTGGGGCACTGGGGGCCCAGGCTGCCCCTTGGTCAGGAACTAACAGACTCCTCTGAACACCTCCGGCCCAGCCTTCTGAGACCGAGGATAAGTAGGTGAGAATCAGAGGAGGGGGTGATGACCACATGCTGGAAGGGATCCTCCAGGCTCATATACTCCCTGTGATGACCATGGACCTCACCACCTTGCCAGGCAATCCGCTCCATCATGGGCAATGCTGGGGAGCCAGGACACAGGCGGTGGCTCCCGTCCTGGTGGGCGGGGTGCTGAGCTGCCTCAGGGTGAGGCTGTGGGCACCCATCCTGGGCCTAAGAAGGGGGAGGCGGTGTGGGGAGGGGGAGGAGAGGGACACCGGCTGACTCAGCCCTCCCTCCGGGTCCCACTCCTGGGAACCTTCACAGCCTCTCCAGGGAGGCTCTACAGAGACCCCTAGAGGGCAAGGAGAGGAAAGACAGCAGTGATTTTTACTACCTGGGCTGTTTGCCATCTTTTTCTTTAAAGTGATTTACTTTTAAAAATTGAAATGCCTACTTCAGCCTCATTTTAGCCACATTGGTCAAGAAATCATAGATTTGATGAGCTAATTATACATTTTTTTCCGATACACCTGAAAATATAGACAGTAAAAATATTTGTGTAACTACCTTAAGTGGTCTTGAGTGCCTCCAGGGGAGCATGGCCTTGCTTTGCGCAACCACAGTCCACCTGTCATGGGAGCTCAAGTAACAACCTCCCACGTTGCAGGCCGCAGTGGAGAGCCATGGTTACAGCAAGCTGGGCTGGTCACAGAGGGCTTCCTGCAGGAGGAGGACCCTGATCAGCCTAGGATGGGCCAGTTTGGCAATGGGAACAAGTGGTCAGGGGCTGCATGAGTAAAGGGGTGGAGGCTGGACCAGGCCTGGCATGTCTATGAGGAGAGAGTAGCCACCCTTCACATGCTTCCCTCACCTCGAGGCCAATGGTCACCCCCACTGCAGAGAGGAGAAAATTCTGGCCCAGGCCCAGATGGGGGTCAGGGGAGGGCCCTGCTTCCCAGGCTGGCTGACAGGACTGTGTGGTTGGGACACAGTAGAGACATGCTGAGCCTGCCAGGCATTGCCCATGTCCCCTCCGTCCCTTCCGCCCCTTCCTCACAGAGGGACCCCTCCCCCATGATTTTGCTGTGGGCGATTTCATCCTCCCCACAGTCCTGGTGCTGGGAGGCCTCCCTCGGGCATAGGGGACAGTGATGAGGGGGTGGTAAAGAGGTCAGGACCTCTCCCCTCTAAGGGTATCAATAAAAGACTATGAAAACCTCCAGTTCCCGAAGGGCTGGGAAGCGTCCTAAACTCGGCATTGCCCTGCCCTGGGCCTGGAACCAAGGTGGTAAAATTCGAGGCCACAGGATTCAAACCTGCGCAAACACCTCTAGGTTACGGCCTTTGTGAGGGACACGCTGCGTAAACGCTGTCGGGGTCTGGCGCTGCATCCGTGGGGCAGGGGGTCGGGTTGGGTGGAGGGCCACGCAGGGGGCCTCGTCGCACCCCAGCGGGGGCTGCCCGCGCCCCGCAGTGATTTTGCCGGGAAGGAGTCCGAGAGCGGTCCGGGCGCCCCCTGGCGGGAGCTCTGGGGACCGTCACGGAGGGTGGGTGCTTCTTCCCCTGCCCAGTCCACCCGCGACCCTGAGGCCACGCCGGAGTCAGCGAGCCCGGTCCGATAGGAGGGGGAGGGGCAGGGCCCGGCCTCCCAGTGCCCCCCTTCCAGAGCGCGGGACAGCCCCTAGCTCCACTCCCAGAGCTCCGCGGTGGTCTTTGAAGGACCAGGCCCTTCGCTCCTGCGTACGCCCTCGGTGCCCTACGACAGCGGCCCGTGTCCCCATGGCGCACATAGCTCGGGCCAGGAGCTGGGAGGGCGCAGGGTCACCGGCAACGGGTGCTGCCGGATGGAGAGGCCGGGTGAACCGCGGGGGTGCAGCCTGGCCCCGGGTCCCGAGCCTCCGGCCGGGGGCGTGTCCCCGAGGCCCCGCCCCGGCCCCGCCCCGCAGCGCCT